>NC_041383.1:466311221-466515266 GCF_002162155.2 Triticum dicoccoides | reverse complement strand
GAAAGATAGCAGTCGTTGGCTTCAGCCCCCACGCGTACAATGCGGGGGTGTTCGCGAAGAATATGCATAATCACAGTTGATCCAACGTCTTGGTCCATTAAGGAGGTGATCGCACGTCGAACTAGGCAACCGGACTATATAGTTGTAACACTTTCGCTTAGCCATGGGATATAACTGTGGGGCTACTATGTAGCCCCTGGTACATTCGCGTGCATCCGAATACGGGCGCGTGTGTACATGGCCGCGAAACGGCCCTTCGTTAATGCGGAGGAATCTTTAGATATTCCGGTGAGTCTTTGAGTGGTTGAACAGTCTCTCGATGTATCATGACAGTCAGTTTTCGGCTTTCTCTACTGAGGCGCTCATCCATAATAACCAGGGCACAATCACAGTAGTTCTCCTTTGGCCTGCCTTAGCCGGTGATAACAAAATGTAAGGCGGCAAACCCAGGAGCCGGGCAAACCCAACATTTGACCAAAGACATGATTCAGAGTTGATGCATATAAGGCCAAACTCATGACGCTGAACAGTCCTTAAGGTGTCCGGGCTTTATAATAGCAGATGGACTCAAGAATGTCCATTCATTATGAACCCTGAGTTTCCAGGTACATGCGGTCCTCTGTCGTGGCGAAATGCTAACAACGACAGTATCCTCTATGGGTATAGAACCCTGGGGGATGGTTGAAACAACAAGAGGCAATAAAAAAGGTTTACACAGGGGCTTAATCTAAAAAGAAACCTGTTGAACGGGGCCCTGCTGCACGTCTGCGCCTTTGTCTCCGTTGTGCCGTATCTAGGAAAGGTATCGCGCGAACATTGTCTGTAAAAAGGAAAACTCATAGGAGAGTACAACGTAAGTATGCGATGGATAGTAAAGGTGTAAGATGTTGGCCTGCCAATAAGGTTGAGCCACATGTGGGGCTGTATTAAATATTTATAGCCCTTGGTTTCCGCTATGGGATTACATATACGGTGCCCGATTGAATTTTATCCGGGCTACCGGACTCGTATAACTGTGTGTGTGGTCTTAATGACTGGTCAAGTTTTCTAATATTAGAGGCCGCTTATAGTCCGGCTGCTAGGGCCGTCGCGTGTTCCTCTGCGCGTGAAAAGTGCTCTATTATTCCGCTAACGGTGATGACGCCACGGGGACCGAGCATCTTGAGTGTAAGGTAGCCATAGTGCGGCAATGCGTTGAAGCGGGTGAAGGCCGTTCTTCCTAGCAATGCATAATAGCTGCTTCGGAAGGGTGTGATGGTGAAGAGCAATTCTTCGCTTCTGGAGTTGCCTGGGGAGCCGAATGTTACTTCCAGCACGACGTTGCCCCTGCTGTAGGCTTCAACACCTGGTATCACCCCTTCAAAGGTGGTGTTGCTTTGTCTAACTCTGGATGGGTTTATCCCCATTCTGCAGACAGTGTCCTCATATATCAAATTGAGACTACTGCCGCCGTCCATGAGGACACGGGTGAGACAGTATCTGTCGATTATTTGGTCAAGCACCAAGGCCTGTGATCCTCCGCACCGAATACTAGCTCGGTCGTCCATGTGATCGAAAGTGATCGGGCGAGACATCCAGTAATAAGATGTAGGTACGGTGGACTCTAAATCGTGCGCTTTTATGGGCGCACGTCCATGCCTTCTCGTGGATGTGTGAGTCGCGTGGATCATGTTTACTGTCTTAACCTCTGGCGGGAATTTTTTCTGACCCCCAGTGTTTGGCTGGCGAGGTTCGTCCTCGTCTTCACTTGGTGTTTCCCTCCCTTTGTGTTCGGCATTTAATTTGCCGGCCTGCTTGAAGACCCAGCACTCTCTATGGGTGTGGTTCGCAGGTTTCTCCAGGGTGCCATGAATTTGGCATAGTCTGTCCAGAACCCTGTTCAGACCGGACGGTCCCTCTTTACTGCCTTTGAATGGCTTGTTTTGCTGATCAGGTCGAGAGCCCTGAATCCGGCGTTAATCGTCGAGTTATTCGGGCTCTCTTCCTTATTTGGGCGTTTGTTTTTATTACATCGTAGCTTCCCGTTTCCATCCCTTATTTCGGATGTGCTGGGGTTGCTAGGGCCTTTACGGGCCAGCCAGCTATCTTCACTCGTGCAAAAGCGGGTCATAAGGCTTGTTAAGGCTGCCATTGTCCTTGGATTTTCTTGGCCGAGGTGTCGGGCGAGCCATTTGTCACGGATGCTGTGTTTGAATGCCGCTAAGGCTTCGGCGTCCGGACAATCGACAATCTGATTCTTCTTAGTGAGGAATCTGTTCCAAAGCTGGCGGGCGGACTCTCCGGGCTGTTGGATTATGTGACTTAGGTCATCTGCATCCGGAGGCCGGACATAAGTCCCTTGGAAGTTGGCCCTGAAAGCATCTTCGAGTGCCTCCCAACTCCCAATTGAGTTTTCGGGGAGGCTTTTCAACCAGTGTCGAGCTGGTCCCTTCAACTTGAGGGGAAGGTATTTGATGGCGTGGAGGTCATCCCCGCGAGCCATGTGAATATGTAGGATAAAATCCTCGATCCAGACCCCTGGGTCTGTGGTGCCGTCATATGCTTCTATGTTCACAGGTTTGAAGCCTTGTGGGAATTCATGGTCTAGTACTTATTCGGTGAAGCACAGGGGGTGAGCAGCCCCTCTGTATCTGGACGCGCTGTGGCATGTAGTCGGCTGTTGTTGTGTCCGGAGTTTATTCCGGATTGGTACCTGGCTTGTATGAGCGTTTGGGTGACCATATTCCTTCGCTCGGGTGTGTCTTTTAGATCCATAGATGGACCTGGCTGCACCGGCCTTCTTATCCAGATGCTCATGTAGATCGTGCGCAGTGTCCACAGCCGCTCTGTTATGGTTGTGAAGTGGTAAGTCTGGTTTCTTCGTCGAATTTTCTTTTGGTGGAACGGCCGCGTCGTCGAATTTTGGCAGTAGCTTGCGCTTCGGATAGCTATTCATATGGCGGTCATCACCATATCTTTCTTCAGTTCTAGCACTTTATTCCATCTGCGACTTAGCTTTTCCTGTGCGGCCTTGAGCTGTTGCTTCTGTGTTTTTAGACTTCTTGCAGTGGCGATAAGTTTTCTGTGGAGGTTCTCTCATTCCACTTGTTCATCCGGGATGATGGATGCATCATCGTCCGGACTGTCTTCCTGTTCTGGGGCGGCTTCATGAGCTCGTCCCTCCGGATCATTGTGATCGGGTATTTGCTCCGAACTTGATTTGGCGTGACCTGGCTCATCCTGCTCCATCGCTGGGTCCATGTGGTCATTGTTGCTTTCGGAATTTGCGGGTATATCGACCCTTCTTGCGCTCTTGTCGCTGTTTTTGCAATTGCTGGATTTTGAGCGGCGTCTGCGCCGCCTTTTTGGCTTTGTCCCGGGTGTTTTATCTTCCGGATTATCGCTGTCGTCCTTCTTGGGTGTATCTACCATGTATATGTCGTGTGACAAGGTAGTAGTCCCGCGCCCCAGAGATTCTGAAGCTTCTCCTGCATCGTCGTCCATACCGTCGATTTCTTCGGAGTCGAAATTAAGAACATCGGTTAAATCATCGATCGTAGCAATGAAGTGGGTGGTGGGTGGGCAGCGAATTTCTTCGTCGCCTGCTTCCCACTCAAGCCGAACATAGTTCGTCCCAGAGCCTCCTTACAAAGAGAGAGACTTCAATGAGTTCAGCATGTCGCCAAAGGGCGAGTGCTGAAAGATGTCCGCAGTGGTAAACCCCATTACCGGAGCCCAACCTGGTTTGGCTGGCTCGAGGGTGTGCAGACCGGAACCAACAACCGGATATGAGTCTGGGGGTCCGGAGTTACAGGCCTCCACAGAGATGAGACCTATGTTCGGCTTCACTGCCAATGAGTGTGCGGCCTACGGGGCGGGGTCCACCCCTCCGTCCTTGGGCAACGCAATCTGCTCCGGATTTAGATCCGGGATTGCTGCAGGGGCGATGTCCTGAGCATTGTCTGATAGCAGGTCTAGGGCGTGCTCGCCGTGACTGTCCGGCGCTCCTGGCACAGGCTCGAATCCGTCGAAGATCAAGTCTCCACGGATATCTGTCGTGTAGTTCGAGTTTCTGAACCTGATCTAGTGGCCAGGGGCGAAGCTATCGATCTGCTCCAACTGGCCAAGCGAATTGGCCTGCAGTGCGAAGCCGCCAAACACTAAGATCTGTCCGGGGAGAAAAGTCTCACCCTGGAGTGGTTTGTTGACGATTGAAGACGCCATCAGGCCTTGAGGCGGCGACACAGAGGAACTCTCAATGAAAGCACCAATGTCGGTGTCAAAACCGGCGGATCTCGGGTAGGGGGTCCCGATCTATGCGTCTTAGGATGATGGTAACAAGAAGCAAGGGACACAATGTCTACCCAGGTTCGGGCCCTCTCGATGGAGGTAAAACCCTACTTCCTACTTGATTAATATTGAAGATATGTGGAATACAAGAGTAGATCTACCACGAGATCGTAGAGGCTAAACCCTAGGAGCTAGCCTATGATGGTATGATTGTAATTGTGATCGGCCTTCTAAGGACCATGCTCTCCAGTTTATATAGACACCGGAGAGCTAGGGTTTACATGGAGTCGGTTACAAGGAAGGAAACATAACATCCAGATCGCTAAGCTTGCCTTCTACGCAAAGGAGAGTCCCATCCGGACACGAGTTGAAGTCTTGAGTCTTGTATCTTGATACTTCTATAGTCCGGACGATGTATACAGTTCGGCTGTCCGGATACCCCCTTATCCAGGACTCCCTCAGTGACCTCAGTTCCCACCCACGAGGCCCTGCTGCATCAGCCGTCAGCTTGCAGCCAGAGGCCGTCGAGCCCCGAGGATGGTAGCTCATCGGATAAGAGGCACGGAAGCTGGAGCGAGGTGCCGGCAGGCCTCTCCGACCACACCACAAACTCGGGGAGCACGTCCAGCAAGGAGAAGCATGGTCGAGGAGGGCGTGCAACCACGTCGCGCCTCCCTTCATCGTCAGGGCTGCCCCGGGGCTGGTGGCCCGCGCCGCGAGAATAAGTACCACCATGGGCGCCAAGGGGGACGCCGGCCCTTGGAGATGGACGCCCGCGCCCCCTGGGGGCCACCGTCGGGGTCGCGGCGTGCTTGCGGGACCGGCTGCGGCCTCTCTTGGGTGGTGGAGAAGCTGGCCCCTCCTTGGGGGCCTTTCCCTTCTCAGCAGCCGAGAACCTCCGCGGTGGTGCCATGGATGCTACAGCTAGATAGAGAAGGAGAAGGGGCGAGTGGCAAAAAGACGGAAGAAGAGATGAGTGAGAGGGGCTCTACCCCTCCCCTCATTTATAGCCGGAGGGAGGCCAACCGCCAGCCTCCACGACCTTGCGTAATGATGATCCTCTGCCTGCAGCATTGACTTGTCAAGTCGAACGGTTGTCGAGGCAACATGGGGAAGTGGAGACGCCCATGTCCCATCAATCGCCACGCGTCGTTCTAGGCCGCAAGCGGTTTGGGACCGCGGCGCTCCGCACTTGCCCTTTGGCTTCGCCTAGAAGCCAAGTCCGAGCGCGCCTTGGGCCCAGACTTGCCTGCCTACGGCCCACTGCATGGATCCATCAACGGCCTGGTATGACCCAGGTTCAACATCAATAACTCAAGACCCTCGTGAGGGGCCAAGCCTCATGAGGTGGGCGACGCCAAGACCTCCAAGGGGATCGGCCTCCTCAGGCTGGCTCCCGAGGAGGGGAGACTTCTATGAAAGGTGCACCTCATGAGGCTCAGCTGACGTGAGCCATCACGACCAAGGCCAGGCGGGCGCCAGCGGGCGCAGATGTCATATCCCTAGTCTGGTATGACTTAGTCTAGCTAGCCATTTGTGCATCATATTTAAATTTCATTTAAATTTGAAATGAGGATTGGTGGAACCCTCAGAATCATTTTTGAAAATGACCCAAATAAAAATTTCTCCAAAAGGGTCCAAGAAAATGCTCATGATGCCCTCTAAAAATATTGGACAGAGATAAAAATCAAAACAATATTTTTAGGAGCTCATGGATATTTATTTTGGCCATTTGGATTAATTCGATAAATATTTGCATTGGAAATATATTTCTATATATATGAAATATGGTCCAAAAATTATGCCATTTATAAAGGAGCTCTGGAACAATATATCTAGCTCCTGCAAAAATTGGCATAAGGTAATAAAATGGTTTAGTATTTTTATTAAACCAAACAAATGCCAGAAAAGTAGAAAAGAAAACAAAATTAGAAAAAAATGCCTACCTGGGCTTCTTACCTGGCGCCTCTGGCCCAGCAAGCCAGCCCAGCCCACCTCCGCCGTCGTCCTCCTGGCGCCAGTCGGCCAGGCGTGTGGCCGACGCGCGCGCACGGGCGGAGCGCCACGCCACCAGCTCGCCTGCCTGCCTCCCCTGCCAGCGCGACGCCGCGTTGCTTCTTCTCGATGCCGCCCCGATCCCCTGGCCTCACCCCCCCTCTCTCCCGTGCTTTTCCCCTTCTCTCTCTCTCACCCGAGAATCACCGTCGCCGCCGTTCGCCATAGCCATCGCCACCGGCCTCCCCTCGCCTCCCCGACACGCGCGGAAGCTCCACCCCCTCGCCCTGAATCTCCTCGTCGAGCCACGCACCTCCGGACGGCCTCCATCGCCGCTATCGCCATCGTCTTCCTCCTCGGGCTCCGCCATCCGCCGCCGTCGATTCGCCGTCACCAAGTCTCCCCCGACCCCGCTGTGCTGCTCTGCGTGATCGCCGTGAGCTTCTTCCCGTTTCCCCTCTCTTCTCCCCCTCGTTTCCGTGCCGTAGCCCCGTTCCCCACCATGGCTGAAGCCATCGCCGCTGCAGCTCCTCGCCGTCGTGGCCACAGCCGCCGCAGGCCGCAGCCGAGCTCGCCGTTGCACCCAGTGCACTCTGGCGAGTCACGCGGAACCGCTCGCAGCCTCCCTAGTGCCTCGCAGCCCGTTCCTGCTCGAAGCCGAGCTCCGGCCGCCGCCGCGAGCTTTGCTCCGGCGAGCTCCGGCCTTCCCCGCTCCTCCCACCTGTCCCACCAGATGCGCGAGAGCCCGGGCTACGCCCCGGTGCTCTCCGACGCCGCCCCCGTGGCCTGTTTCGCGGACTCCGCCGCGTCCAGAGGTCGCCGGCGGCGAGCCCCGTCGCCTGAGCCCTGCCATGTGGGCCCGGCCCGTCGGGTGATTAGCTTAGTGCTAATCACCGTTAACTAACCCCCCCCCTGACACTGACAGTGGGCACCGGTGCCCCCTAACCTTTTAATTAAACTAAATTAACCCCTGTTTAACCCCCCCTGTCACTGACGTGTGGGTCCCACACGTCAGGTTTGACCCGGACTAGCCCAGTTGACCGCTGACGTCGTGCTGACGTCATGCTGGCGCTATAGTATGATTTCTGGAATTAAATTTAATCAGAAAATTCCAGAAATTGTTTTAAACTTCAAAAATTCATATCAATTCAACCGTAGCTCAGATTAAAATAATTTATATATGAAAAATTATCAGAAAAATGCAACTTTTCCATCTGTACTAGTTTCATGCATGAAAAACCAACTTATACATGCTGAATATGGGAAAACACATTATGGCATATATAAGAGACCTAATTTAGAAATGCATTTGAACCTTTGGTTCAAATGGACTTCAAACCAAATGTTTACTAGTTACATTAGCTCAAACAGCATCACATCTACATGCCATGCTCATGCATCATATTGTTGCATATGATTGTGTTTTGATTGCCGGCACCGTTCCTTCTCGATAGGTCCTACTCCGGAGACGTTCCAGAGTACCTGTCTGTGAAGCAGTGCCTCCCTTGTTGATTTACCAGGCAAGCAAACCCCCTTGTTCATTCGATAAAACCCTACTCTCTCGCTCCTGCTCTCAGTTATTGCATTAGGATAACAACAATTCATATGCTACTTTGTGCTGCGGTAGTTGAACCCATTCCTCTGCATGACCTGTCATTGCCACAGTAAATAGTTGAAACCCACTAGCATGTGTAGGAGTTGATTGAAGCCATTGTTGTGTTCCTACCATGCTATGCCTGCTATTGCTTAGAGTTGTGTCAGGTCTGATTCATTGGGAATGAATTGGAGTGTTACGATATGTTCTGATGCTGAGAGTGAAGTGTGTGAACACGATTTGGTAAAGGTAGCGGTGAGAGGCCATGTAGGAGTACATGGTGGGTTGTCTCACTGGAACCATCCTTAAGCACTGAGTTCTATGTATGTTGTCCAATGACTCGATACTACCACACATTGGGTTCCGGTAACTCGACCCCTCTCGACTTATTAACCAACTTGGTCTCTGTCCAGGAGTCGCAACTAGTTTCTCGTGTTTGTAGGTAGTGCTATTTCTCTACCAAGTGGCACCCGGCAGGGTGGGCTTGGGACAGACTAGGCACACGTGGCACGGTGTACCAAGTGGCACCCGGATGGTGGGCTTGGGAACCCTGCTCACATCGTTTGGGGCCGTGAGCGACACCCCGGCCGGATCTCCTTGCGGATGGAACCCGAATAGGCGATAAACCTGGACTAGAGTCTTGTGTGGTTAGTCAGGTCGTGGCCGACACCCTCGCTAGGCTTCCGCTTGAAGGTTGCCGAGATACATGACGTGTACATGGCGGTAAGTGGCGGGAGCGTGTGTGAAGAAGTACACCCCTGCAGGGTTAACATGATCTATTCGAATAGCCGGGTCCGCGGTTATGGACTTCTTGGATGCTTACATGGTACATAGACAACTTGAAGTGGATACCCTAAAATGCTCAAGACATGTGTGAGTGCTATGGATGGCCTTCTCGTAGGGAGGCGGGGATGAATCCATAGTAGTGTATTGTGTGGTGATGTGGTGATTAGTGGACTCGTGTACGTTGTTTCACCTCAAGAGTTTCTGGTAGTCGTAGAACAGGATAGCCACAGAGTCAAAGCTGGCTTGCTGCAACTAAACCCCACGTTACCCTCTTGATACAAGTGCATGTATGATAGGATCTGATGTAAGTCTTGCTGAGTACCTTTGTACTCATGTTGCTTTATTTATGTTTTTGCAGCGGAGACTTCGGTCTTACTAGTGATCTCGTGGACTTCGACTAGTAGCTAGTACCTCAGCTACGATCTTGAGCGGACGTTGTAGATAGTCAGGCTTTCAGCCTTTTTCATTTATAGATGTCTGTACTCAGACATGTAATGCTTCCGCTTGTTGCTTGATTGCTCTGACTGTTGGGTCATGTGACCCCTGGTTGTAATAATGCTGTGATGGCTCTTCTGAGCCTTTATCTATATGATTGTTGAGTTATGCTGTGATGCCATGTTGTATAGCACATACTTGCATGTTATGCGTACGTGTAATGTGTATTGCTATGTGTGGGATCTGACTATCTAGTTGTTTATTCTTAGTAGCCTCTCTTACCGGGAAATGTCTCCTAGTGCTTCCACTGAGCCCTGGTAGCTTGCTACTGCTCCGGAACACTCAGGCAGGCCGGCATGTGTCCTTCTTCGATCCTGTGTCTGTCCCTTCGGGGAAATGTCACGCGATGAATACCGGAGTCCTGCTAGCCCGCTACAGCCCGGTTCACCGGAGTCCTGTTAGCCCAGTGCTACAGCCTGGATTCACTCGCTGATGACCGACATGTTCGATGCTGGGTCATGGATGCCTGTCCCTGTAAGTTAGTGCCACTTTGGGTTTACGACTAGCCATGTCAGCCCGGGCTCTTTATCATATGGATGCTAGCGACATCATCATATACGTGTGCCAAAAGGCGCAAACGGTCCCGGGCAAAAGTAAGGCGACACCCGTGGGGATACCGTGCGTGAAGCCGCAAAGTGATATGAGGTGTTACATGCTAGATCGATGTGGCATTTAGTGCGGGTCCTGACAGCAGAGTACCAGTTTCATGTTACGTGCAAAGGAGGCAAGTAGCAGGTGCGGGGTCCCGAGGAATCAGCCAAAAGTTTCCATTCTGGTGCAACAAGACCAAGACCGCTAGGACAGAGGTCATCGCCAAGCCCACCGCAGCGTCATGACCAGAGGCTTTTGCAGGCGAAGACCACTTTAGTCAAGATAGGGTGTACTTCTTGCCCCCCTTCAAATCTGGTCGTTGTGGGATCCCTTCCCGCGAACATTTGGGAAGAGGACCAAGGCCACTATAAATAGGACTTAGCCACCACCATAGAGGGGGATCGAATCAATTCTCACTTGACCACCCCACCAGCTCTCTCGAGCTCAAGAACACCTCACCTCCTGAGGCTGTTCATCCACTGTACTAGTTCATCCTCAGCCCCTCGAGGCAATCCACCACAAAGCTGGAGTAGGGTATTACACCATGAGGTGGCCTTTTGAGCTTGACGCGCTAAGCCGTGAGGATCGCAAGTAGGCAGGCTAGGTAGGTTGAGATCTCCGCACGCACCCCAGAGTTCGAACCTCTCAAGGATTTGCGGAACCCATCCGACAGATTCAATCAAAAAACTTTTGCTCAAGCTTGGACTAGAATGTGTCAAATGTTGTCTTTAACACGAGATACCAGAGTCGTCTACCTCATAAGTTTGATGCAAGAAATCTCTTCAAGACGCCTGGGGCAGGACCAAGTAACGCGCCCGGCGTGACCCGGGGCCCTGAAGCACCTAGGACCAGAGCGGCGGCTCAGCCCCGTGTGGTGGACCCAGCTCGTGTCAATTTGACCCCACCTCAGCGAGTCTCCAAACCTCTAGGTCACTTATCTAACCAGTTGGACAACATGACCGCCTCGGCATCATGATTGGAAGCTCTCCCGATGATAGGCGAGAGTCCTAAGGCGGTCAAGGCTCGGAAAGCTATGGAACTTCTTCAAACGGCAGTGGCTCAGCAGGCGGCTCACTCCTACAGCCGCAATTGAATCCACTCAACTCCGTGTCCGAGCCGAAGCTATAGCCGACACATGGAGTCACCGGTGGTTTCAAGTAGTGAGCGGCACCGTAACCAGCCCCATGGGCATGACCCGCCATGGGCTGATAACCATGATCAGTTGTTGGTAGATCAAACACGGGCTCGTCGTGAGGCGGAGCTGGCGGCTCAGTTGGCGACCTAGTAGCCTCAGTTACACCCTCTGACGTCCACCGGAGCTAGGGTGACTTCTAGGACAGTGGGTGTGCCATGTTTAGTACCGGCTCTATGCAATGAATGGTTACCCAAGGACTTCAAAGGCCCTCAAAAGGTACCCAATTACACAGTGGATCAACCCCCGGAGGCTTGGATTGAAAGCTATGAGATGGCCATGGAGATGTTGGATGTCAATGACGCTGCATGCTCCATGTATTTTACCATGATGCCAGATGAGTCGGCTCGTACCTGGTTGAAGGGACTGCCCCCTAACTCTGTCAGATCATGGGATGAATTGAAGACGCATTTTATTTAGAATTTCAAGGATACATGCAAGCAGCCCATGTAGATTCTTGATTTAGACACTTATGTCCAGAGTGAAGGTGAATCAACCGCTCATTGGGTACGCCGGATATCGGCCATTATCCACACATCAGACAACATCAATGCCGGCTAAGCTATCCTGAGTTTGGAGAAAAATTGTCATTTCCTTCCCCTCAAATAGAAGTTGGGGCGACTTAAGCGCCATTGCAATGATATGAAGGAGCTCATGGCGGCTCTTGTAAAATATGATGATTCTGATAGCACTAAGGACCCTGAGTCTAATGAGGAAAAGACTGTCAAGGGGAAGAAGAATGGCAATGCAGAGGGACAGCAGCACAATATGGCGGGTCAAGGTAATAATGGTAAGCACAAGCAAACTGATGGCGGTTCAGATTTTGTGGCTAACACCAATGCGCAGAGTAATGATGGTAAGCGTAAGGGAAAGTCATGAGCGCCCCGGTTTGGCGGGCCAAAATTCAGCCTTGAGGCGATGATGAATTGGCCTTGCCCAAAGCATGGTACTCAAGATAAGACAGCCACTCATCTCTGGAAAGATTGCTTCATCATGAGGGAGTATAGAAATTCCGGTTTTTATCAGGGTAACTAGGGCCCGCATGGCGGGTCAGGATCCGGCCCTCACGGACCCGGCTTTGGAGGTGGCTGATACGTCCATTTTGCATCATGATTTTATATCAATATTTATTGCATTATGGGCTGTTATTACACATTATATATCAATACTTATGGCTATTCTCTCTTATTTTATAAGGTTTACCATGAAGAGGGCGAATGCCAGCAGCTGAAATTCTGGATGGAAAAGGAGCAACATTGGAAACTATTCTGCACTGCTCCAAAAATCCTGAAACTCCACCGAACTTATTTTTGGAATTAATAATAATTATTGAGCGGAAGAAACACCTCAGGGGGGCCACACCCTGGCCAGGAGGGTGGGGGCGCGCCCACCCCTACTGGGCGCGCCCCTGTCTCCTGGGCCCCCTAGTGGCCCTCCGGTGTCCATCTTCTGCTATATGAAGGCTTTTACCCTGGAAAAAATTGTGGGGAAGCTTACGGGACGAAACTCCGCCGCCACGAGGCGGAACCTTGGCGGAACCAATCTAGATCTCCGGCAGAGCTGTTCTGCCGGGAACACTTCCCTCCGGGAGGGGGAAATCATCACCATCGTCATCACCAACGATCCTCCCATTGGGAGAGGGTCAATCTCCATCAACATCTTCACCAGCACCATCTCCTCTCAAAACCCTAGTTCATCTCTTGTATCCAATCTTGTATCCAAACCACAAAGTGGTACCTGTGGGTTGCTAGTAGTGTTGATTACTCCTTGTAGTTGATGCTTATTGGTTTACTTGGTGGAAGATCATATGTTCAGATCCTTAATGCATATTTCTACTCCTCTGATTATGAACATGAATATGCTTTGTGAGTAGTTACGTTTGTTCCTGAGGACATGGGTGAAGTCATGCTATTAGTAGTCATGTGAATTTGGTATTCGTTCGATATTTTGATGAGATGTATGTTGTCTTTCCTCTAGTGGTGTTATGTGAACATCGACTACATGACACTTCACCATTATTTGGGCCTAGAGGAAGGCATTGGGAAGTAATAAGTAGATGACGGGTTGCTAGAGTGACAGAAGCTTAAACCCTAGTTTATGTGTTGCTTCGTAAGGGGCTGATTTGGATCCATATGTTTAATGTTGTGGTTAGGTTTACCTTAATACTTCTTTTGTAGTTGCAGATGCTTGCAATAGGGGTTAATCATAAGTGGGATGCTTGTCCAAGTAAGGGCAGTACCCAAGCACCGGTCCACCCACATATCCAATTATCAAAGTACCGAACGTGAATCATATGAGCGTGATGAAAACTAGGTTGATGATAATTCCCATGTGTCCTCAGGAGCTCTTTTCTCATTATAAGAAATTGTCCAGCCTTATACTTTGCTACAAAAAGGATTGGGCCACCTTGCTGCACTTTATTTACTTTCATTGCTTGTTACCCGTTACAATTTATCTTATCACAAAACTATCTATTACCTACAATTTCAGTGCTTGCAGAGAAAACCTTACTGAAAACCGCTTATCATTTCCTTCTGCTCCTTGTTGGGTTCGACACTCTTACTTATCAAAAGTACTACGATAGATCCCCTACACTTGTGGGTCATCAAGACTCTTTTCTGGCGCCGTTGCCGGGGAGTGTAGCGCTTTTGGTGAGTGGAACTTGGTAAGGAAACATTTATATAGTGTCCTGAAATTTTCTATTACTTGTCACTATGGAAACTAATCCTTTGAGGGGCTTGTTTGGGGCATCTTCGCCCCGACCAGTAGAGCAAAGAGTTGCTCCTCAACCTACTGAACCTACTGAAAATGTTCACTTTGAGATTCCTTTGGGTATGATAGAGAAACTGCTAGCTAATCCATTTGCAGGAGATGGAACATTGCATCCCGATTTATACGTTATCTTTGTGGATGAAGTTTGTGGATTATTTAAGCTTGCAGGTATACCCGATGATGTTGTCAAAAGGAAGGTCTTCCCTTTACCTTTGAAGGGAGATGCATTGACATGGTATAGGCTATGTGATGATACGAGATCTTGGAATTATAAACGACTGAAGTTGGAATTTCACCATAATTCTATCCTATGCATCTTGTTCATCGCGATCGTAATTACATATATAATTCCTGGCCTCGCGAAGGAGAAAGCATCGCTCAAGCTTGGAGGAGGCTTAAGTCAATGTCATATTCATGCCCCAATCATGAGCTCTCCAGAGAAATGATTATTCAAAAAAATTATGCTCGTCTTTCTCTCAATGATCGCAACATGCTCGATACTTCCTGTGTTGGTTCTTATATGCTGAAGACTATTGAATTCAAATGGGACTTATTGGAAATAATTAAACGCAACTCTGAAGATTGGGGTTCCGACGATGGTAAGGAGTCAGGTATGACACCTAAGTTTGATTGTGTTAAATCTTTTATGGATACCGATGCTTTTTGTGGATTTAGCCCTAAATATGGACTTGACTCTGAGATAGTAGCTTCTTTCTGTGAATCTTTTGCTACTCACATTGATCTCCCTAAGGAGAAGTGGCTTAAATATAATCCTCCCGTTGAAGTAAAAGTAGTTGCACCTATTACAGTTGAAGAAAAGACTGTCACCTATTGTAGCGACCAGACCTCAAACAGTCTGATCTCTGTGCATCAGTGTCATCCCTGGATCGGTAATGCTGACACGCACAGTACTTGAAGGATTAATAATAGAGTAGCAATCACACACTTATTACATTGAATGTCTCAAAAGAGAACTTATTACAATAAATATGGCTTAAGGCCATCTAATAACGATAACAGCGTCAGGCTTGGAAGATAAGCGAGTCCATCAACTCCAACGGCATCACTGAGTATAAGATCACGACTTATGGCACCTTACTCGTTGTCTGAAAAGTCTGCAACATGAACGTTGCATCCCGAAAACGGGTCAGCACATGGAATATGCTGGCAATGTAACACATAGAGAGTAATGAATAGAATAATGCTATACTACATGCATATATGGCTGGTGGAAAAGCTCTATGGTTACAGTTTTGCGTAAAGACAATTTTTCCCTATTGCAAAGGAATAAATTTTATTTAACTATCATGGTGGTTGTTAAACATTGAGAAGGGTACTCCAACTCAATCCCAATTTAGCATCATCATTAAACCCAACAAAATTTAATTAAGAAACATGATGAGATTCACACGATAATCCAAGTACTAGATTCTCAAAACGTCCATAACCGGGGACACGGCTAACCATGATTACTTTATACACTCTACAGAGGTTTGCGCACTTTTCCCCGCAAGACTTGATCTCCTCCGCTTGATTTCTCTCACTACATGGTGTTTGAGAAACGATGACCGAGACACAGTCTTTCAGAAGCATTAACTCTCTACTCCGGGTAGACAGTACCAACCTACATCCCCTACATCTGCTAGTCTACCTCTTCAAGAGCTCACGCAACTTAATCAACTATGCTAGAGCCCATAGTAGCTTGCGGCTGCACACGGAAGTTTCTAGCAAGAATAATCTCATGATCCCTTTGAGCCTGGGTGGCGGTCCATAGGAGAATCAGACGGTACCCCGGGATTTCCAAAAATACAAACAACACTGGGTTCCCCAGGTGCCTCAATCCACCCAGATGTGTATTTAAGTTGCCACCTTAAGTAAACCATTAATTATACGACCTCACATCTGTCATGGAAACACTAACCCAATCCACGTCTACTAGCATAGCATGGTAATATAAGCAAACATAGAAGTAACTCCCAAAGGTTTGATAATAACAGGTAATAGGTTCTACCTCATCTACTTCCCAAAACCCACATCTTAATAAGATCCTATTCATGCAATTGTTTGAGGATTGATCTAATGCAATAAAACTGGGTAATAAAGAGGTATGATCAAAGTGTTACTTTCCTTGTTGATGATCCGTGAAACCTAGAGATTCGAAGTAGCAAGCGGCGCACTCCGGGTACTCTATCGCAAACAAACAACCACACAATAAGCACTCATCTAATGCACAGGTAAAACTCAAATAAGAGAACTAACCAGAAAGTTCAACTTAAGAACTCCGGTTTGCAAAAAGAATCAAATCAAACGAAGCAACGAAACTCAAACGGCGAAAGAAACAAACTTCATTTACTAATCTGGACCTAAGTCCAATTTTACAGTAGCAAAAACTTGTTTGAGTTGGCTAAACGGAAAGAGGGTTTTGAGACAAAACTCTAGGCGCTTGAATCGCCTGATTCCGATAAACGAGAAAAAAGTTATACTAAAACGAAAAACAGATCGGAAATCACGATCAGAAATAATCGCGGAAAATCCGAGAAAAAGAAAAACGGACGAATAGGCTAATGAATGAACGTTCGCTGTCTGCGAAAAAACGAAAACCGTTCGTTAAAACGAACATACGGATGAACGTCCCCTAACTAAACTAAACCGGAAAAAAATAGATCTAGGTTTTTTTTCTAACAAAACCGAAAGAAAAACCGGCGGAAAAACCGAACGGTTTTCTGAGGAAAACCGCCGGCGGCGGGGCGGCGGCTACCTCTGGCGATGGGGCGGCGGGGTCCGGCGGGTGGGGCGGCGGCGGTCCGGCGACGAGAGGGCGGGGTCCGGCGGTCGGCGGCGTCGGGCGGGGCGGCGGGGTTCGGCGCCGACGGCGGTCGGCGGCGGCGACGCGGGCGGCGGCGGCGGAGGCGGGGCTAGGGTTTTGGCGCGGGGCGGCTGGGATGACGGGCTCGGTGCGGCGCCTTATAAAGGCCCGGCCAGACGGAGTCGTGGCCTGTCGGTGTACTAGAGTAGGGGTACCCTAGTATCCCGAACTTGTGCACGGGCAGTTGCAGTGCCCCGCGGCAAGGCTTGCCGGGTGACCGCCAAGGTCCTCTGTGGTTCCTTTTTGGAGCCATTCAAGAACAAAGTATTCAAGCCAAGGAGACAAGGCCCCGGCAAGAGGAGCTTGCCGGGAAGGCCAACCAAGGCATCACAAGGAACTTGCCGCGACGCGCCACTCGTCCCGGCAAGGCCCGGTGAGCGACAAGCTTCCGGACACGACAAGACAACGACCGCGGCAAGGCGCTTGCCGCGGCAAGCTACCACTCTGTACCCGCGCTCCAGCACATCCACCAACGTGTCGCCCTGGGGTCTTTCCAGGCGCGCGTGGCAAGAGGCTGTGCAGCCAGCGGTGCGTGGTGGCAAGCGACGCTGACAAGACTGCCATCGTGGCGAGCGGTGGCGCCCCTGATGGTCCTTTTTGCACTATTTGGGCGACGCAGACGGGCATTTAATGCCTTTGTCCCCTGCCGTCAGGGTTAGGTAGGATACACTGTACAGGTAGTTGTACCAACCGCAACTCCTTTTTCCATTTTTACCCTTGTCTGCGTTGCCACCTGTCGGTGACCCCTTGAGCATATAAAAGGAGGCCCATGCGCAACGTAGAGGGGGGTCGGCTCGAAGCCAGAAAAACACTCATGCTCGGTCTCGTTAGCAGCTGGAGTGTACTGTAGCACTCAGCTCTCTCAAGCAAGAACTCAATACAATCAGACAAGCAGCAGTAGGAGTATTATCTCTCCGGAGAGCTCCGAAGCTGGGTAAACTGCTTGTGTGTTTCACATCGATCCGCTCTTCGTGCGATCTCCGCCCCCCGCCGAACCGAAAGGGGCTCGGTCCGCCGGTCCCCATAGGTGTTCGTGGATCAGCTTCCCTGACATCTTTGGCGCGCCAGGTAGGGGGCGTTGAGGCTGTGTGAACCTGATCAGGCGTTCACACGAGCTAGATCTTCATCTTCTTCATCGACATGCCACCGAAGAAGAAGGCTTCGGCGGCAACTGTTCCGTCCACGTCGATCCCACCATCACCAGAGCAATTAGGTGGTGGGGTAGACGCCGGCGGAAGAACGGACATCGACGAGGGAGCTCATGGTGCTGCCAGGTCCAAGGACAAGGCCGCGCAGACCTCGGCGTCCGTACATGTACCGCGCCCATCTCAGGAGGCGCAGGACCGACAGCATCATGGTACTCGCAGTGCCATACGTTTGTTAGGCCAAGATTGAGCTGGTGAATCTCGGGGTGCTCAGGACCAGCATGCACGCCAACGTGCTGGCACGAGTGAGACACGGTCGCCTGGACGGGATACTGCTCCTTCTAACATAGTTAGAAGTCCGAGCATATCCCGCTCCTCGCACCGTTCGCCACTGCCACCCACCACTCCAGCAGAAGCTTTGGAGCAAGCTCAACTGCTCCTGGATTACCCTCCAACGGAAGACAAGATCGATCAATGGAGGGCCACCATTCAGAGTCTCATCGGCTTCGCCAACAGCGACACTCCGCGGCAGTCGAGTACATCGCTGCTGCGGCAGGACCGCCAGACATGAGCCGATGGCGACGAAACTGGTGGGGGTGCAACCACCATGCGCTCTCCACCCCGAAGGCCAAGATCGCCGACTCGCCGGATCCACCTCGACAGCGACTCCACCGCATCATCAGATCCACGAGCTCGTCGCGATCAGTGCCAAGTTCCTCACGAACGGCAGCAAGAAGACGCTCTACTCGCATCGAGCGCCGAAGAGAAGCGCGGCGTCAATCCGACCAGCGCGCTGGGCCTTCTGTCGACATGCATGCGCCAGGGGAACCAGGCGACTTGCCGTACGCGGTAGGTTGCCCTGCGTTCACTCGTGAGCTGCGGCAAGTCCAGTGGCCCAGCACGAAGAATTTCAAGCCAGATGTACCAGAGAAGTACGACGGCAAGTCGCATCCGTCGGAGTTCCTCAGCATCTACACCATCACGGTGCAAGCTGCCGGGGGGCGAGACGACAAGATCCTGGCCAACTACTTCCCGCTGGTGCTCAAGCCCAATGTCAGATCCTGGCTCATGCACTTGCCGGACAACTCCATATCCTCCTGGGCAGACCTATGCCATCAGTTTGTCGGCGCCTTTACAGGCGGCCACAAGCCTCATGGCCAAGAGAGCGACCTTCATCTACTCGCCCAGAAGGAAGAAGAGCCCCTGCGCAAGTACATTCAGAGAATCAGCCGTGTACAGCACAACATCCCAGATGTCCACCCTGCCGCGGTAATCAGCACGTTCCATCAGAACGTGCGAAACCGTAGGATGCGGGAGGAGATGGCGATGTGCAAGATCAGAGACGTCAGTGAGCTATATGCCTTGGCCGACAAGTGTGCACGTGCTGAGGAAGGGAGGAAACTCCCCGGAGAGAATATAGGAGCAGGAGGATCTGATAGTGAGGAGACTGCCCCGGCAAAGAAAAACCGGCAGCGGAACAACAGGAAGAAGAAAGGCAGAGATGTGCTAGTCGTTGAGCAGTCCGGCAACGGAGGTGGCGCCAAGAAAGCCAAAGCCGGTAGCTCCGGCAAGAAGATTGCCGCAGGCACCAACTACCAGGCTGTGGCAGTCGCCGACAAGCAGGACGGCACCAACAAGCAATACTGCAAGATCCACCGCACCAAGGGCCATGACCTCCAGAGCTGCAAGAAAGTCGAGCAACTTGTCGAGCAGCAAAAGGCTGAATACGAGTGACGCGACAAGGAGAAAGCCCAGGAAGGTGCTGGAGGAGCTGGCAAGAAACGTCCCGGCCGAGGAGGGCGCCGCGGCAAGGCCAAGCAGCGGCAAGGAGACAGACCTCCCCGCGGCCGCGACAAGGATGAAGATGACGACGACGATGAAGATATGGATGATGACGAGACCGATGAGCAGGAGTTCCAGAAAGCCACGGAGGTCCTATGCGTTGACGGAGGTGCTTCTCTACATACTTCACACTGCCAGCTCAAGCAGTGGGTGCAGGAAGTTAATGCGGCAGAACCACCCGTCGAGTCACACAGGCCTCTGAAATGGTCCATCACGCCTATCATCTTTGATATTGAGGACCACCCTGATCGCATAACTCGGTCGGGTGCTTGCCGATGTTGGTTTCACCAACTATCCGCAACCTCAAGGTCACTAAGATGCTAGTTGATGGCGGGGCCGGCTTGAACCTGATCTCCTCCGCGGTACTCCAGAAACTCCAGACCCCTGATAGCGAGCTCGAAGAGACCAGGACATTCCAAGGAATCAATCCGGGAAGGAGCAAGCCGAAGGGAAAGATCACGTTGCCGGTAACATTTGGCAGCGAGTTGAACTTCAGGACTGAGAGGGCCACTTTTGACGTTGCTGACTTTCCATTGCCTTACAATGGGATACTCGGCCGTCCAGCACTCGCCAAATTCATGGCAGCCTCTCACTATGCATACAACATACTGAAGATGCCAGGCCCGATAAGTGTCATCTCTGTCCCTGGCGACAAGAAGGATCCTCTTATCTGCGCCGACAAGATCTACCGGGAAGCAGCAGCCGCAACAGATCGCGATTCACTTACCGTTGAAGCTCCCGGGGCGAAGAAGAAAACCAAGTCCGGCAAGAGTTCTGATGCCCACTCCGGCAAGCGCACCTCTTCGGAGTGCTGCGCTACTGTCGAGGACGCACCATCGAGCTCCACCGGCAAGTGTAGGAAAACAATGGTAGCTCCACCTGAGACCAAGAAGGTGTCCTCCAAGGAGGATGGCACTGGTGGTACCTTCACCATCAGTGCCACTCTCGACCCTAAATAGGAAAGCGCGCTCATTGCTTTCCTGCGGGCGAACGTCGACGTATTTGCATGGCAACCGTCTGACATCCCCGGTGTTCCCAGGAAAGTAATCAAGCACCATCTTGCTGTCTGTCCTCATGCGCGGCCCGTCAAGCAGAAAGTCAGGAAACAGGCAGTGGAGCGCCAAGAATTCATCGCAGAAGAAATCAAGAAATTGGAAGCAGCAGGCCTCGTCAGAGGAGTGCTCCATCCTACGTGGTTGGCCAACCCTGTAATCGTGCGCAAGGCAAACGGGAAATGGAGGCTTTGTATCGACTTTACCGATGTCAATAAAGCTTGTCCCAAAGACCCATTTCCCTTGCCGTGCATCGACCAGATTGTTGACTCCACGGCCGGATGTGACTTGCTTTCATTTCTTGATGCATACTCAGGATACCATCAGATCTTCATGGCAGAAGAGGATGAGGAGAAGACCGCATTCATCACCCCATGTGGCACTTACTGTTTCGTACGGATGCCTTTCGGTTTAAAGAATGCTGGTTCAACATTTGCAAGGGTAGTCCATGACGCTTTTGAGCCGCAAATACACAGAAATGTGGAAGCCTACATGGATGACATAGTGGTCAAGAGCAAGGACAAGGCGACTCTGATTCAAGATTTAGATGAAACCTTTGCAAATCTGCGCAAGATCAACCTCAAGCTTAACCCCGAGAAGTGCGTGTTTGGAGTCCCCTCCGGCAAGCTTCTCGGGTTCTTCGTGTCTCAGCGGGGAATTGAAGCCAATCCCGACAAGATCAAGGCCATTGAGCAGATTGAAGCTCCAAAGCGCGTCAAGGATGTACGAAGACTTGTCGGTTGCGTAGCTGCTCTCAGCAGGTTTATCTCTAGGTCTGCTGAGCGCGCCCTGCCATTTTTCAAAATATTGAAAAAGGCAGGTCCAATGAAATGGACTCCGGAAGCGGAGGCTGCGCTGCAGGACTTAAAGAGATACCCGTCCTCCACTCCAACACTTGTCGCACCTAAGCCACAAGAGAAGTTGCTGCTATATATAGTGGCAACCAATCAAGTGGTTAGTGCTGCGTTAGTAGTGGAGAGGGAGGCGGATGATGAGCCAGCAACGACGGTAGATGCATCCAGCGACAAGCAAGAGACTTCACCGGCAAGCTCTGGTCCCGACAAAGATGGATCTGCGCAGGCGCATGAGAAGATGCAGAAAAGAACGGTGCAGCGCCCAGTTTACTTTGTCAGTTCCCTTCTGCAGGGGGCTAGGTCAAGGTATTCTGGTGTGCAGAAATTGCTTTTCGGCCTTCTCATGGCCTCGAGAAAGCTGCGCCATTACTTCCAAGCACATGAGATCACAGTCGTCACTCGTTTTCCGCTGAAGAGGATACTGCAAAATCTAGAAGCAACAGGCAGGATTGTCGAGTGGGCACTGGAACTGTCAAGCTTTGGCCTCAAGTTTGAGAGCACTCCAACTATCCAAAGCAGAGCATTGGCAGAGTTCATAGCAGAGTGGACGCCAACACAAGATGAAGAAGTTCCAGAAACGAGCATCCCCGTCAAGGAAGCAAGCAAAGAGTGGCTGATGTACTTTGATGGTGCTTTCTCGCTGCAAGGCGCCGGTGCGGGCGTGCTACTTGTTGCACCCACCGGAGAGCACCTCAAGTACATAGTCCAGATGCACTTTCCCAAGGAGCAAGCAACGAACAATACCGCAGAGTATGAAGAATTGCTTGCCGGTCTCAGGATCGCAGACAACCTTGGGATCAAGAAGCTCATTGTCAGGGGTGACTCACAGCTTGTCGTCCGCCAAGTGAACAAGAATTATCAGAGTCCGTTGATGGAAGCCTACGTTGATGAAGTGAGAAAGCTAGAAGAGCACTTTGACGGCCTGCAGATGGAACATGTTCCAAGAGCTCAGAACGACATTACCGATGGCCTGTCAAAGTGCGCCGCGCTTAAGTTACCTGTGGAACCAGGGATCTTTGTGCTCAAGCTGACTCAACCATCTGTAACGCCATCAACTGGACAGAGCAAGAAGAGGAAGTTGATTTATGGTGACTATTTTCCGGCAGAGCTCCCTGAAGCCGCCGCCAAGAAGGTCGTCAAAATCAACACCAAGAGTGCTGAGGAGCAGTCTGCTCCGGCAAGCACTAGGATTTGTTCCGTTGAAGCAGACGCTCCCGACAAGTTTTGCTCCGGCAAGCTTGCCGGGGAACATCAAGCTCCGGCTGAGCCGCAGGTTCTCGCCGTAGAAGCAGATGTTCCCGCAGCAGCAGATGTGCCTTTAGTCCTTGTTGTCGAGCCGCAAGCTACAGCATGGGCACAGTAGATTGTCCTTTTCCTTCAGATAGGAGAACTTCCCGAAGAGCAAGAAGAAGCGGAAAGAGTAGCCCGGCAGTCAAGTATGTACCAGTTTGTCGGCAACACACTATACAGAAGAAGACTCAACGGTGTGAAATTGAAGTGTATTCACCGGGAAGACGGACAAAAGTTGTTGGCAGAGATACATGGAGGCATATGCGGTCACCACATTAGCGCAAGAGCACTTGCCGGCAAAGCGTTCCGGCAAGGTTTCTTTTGGCCGACAGCCCTCCAGGATGCAACTGCACAAGTAACCAAGTGTGAAGCGTGCCAGTTCCATTCCAAGCAGATACACCAGCCAGCTCAAGCTCTCGAGATGATCCCTTTATCCTGGCCATTTTTGGTCTGGGGGCTCGATATCCTCGGCCCTTTTCGCCGAGCTGTCGGGGGCTTTGAGTACTTGTACGTTGCAATCAACAAGTTCACAAAGTGGCCGGAAGTGGAACCAGTGAGGAAGGTGACAGCACAGTCAGCAGTCAAGTTCTTTAGGTCGATTGTTTGCCGTTTCGGGATCCCTAACAGGATCATCACCGACAATGGCACACAATTCACGAGCCGCACCTTCATGCAGTACGTCCAAGATCTTGGCGCCAAGGTCTGCTTCGCTTCTGTTGCTCATCTGAGAAGCAACGGTCAAGCGGAGAGGGCAAATGCGGAAGTGCTGCGCGGGCTCAAGACCAGGACTTTCGACAGGCTGCGCAAGTGCGGAAGGAACTAGATTGAGGAGCTGCCGGTGGTTCTTTGGTCAATCAGGACGACGCCAAATCGAGCCACTGGCCAGACACCTTTCGCTCTAGTCTATGGAGCAGAGGCAGTTCTCCCCACGGAACTCGTATACGGTTCACCTCGAGTGCTTGCTTATGATGAGCTTGAGCAAGAGCAGCTGCGACAAGATGACGCGCTGCTCCTTGAGGAGGACCGTCTTCAGGCTGCTGTACGAGCTGCTCGATACCAGCAAGCTTTGCGCCGCTACCATAGCCGCAAAGTTAATGCCAGAAGTTTCGAGGAAGGCGACCCTGTTCTTCGGCGCGTTCAGTCCGCCAAGAATTACAACAAGTTGACGCCAAAGTGGGAAGGCCCTTACCGGGTGAAACGAGTCACTAGGCCTGGCGCCGTCCGCCTTGAGACTGAAGATGGCATTCCGTGAGCAACTCCTGGAACATTGAGCATCTTCGTAAGTTTTACCCATTGGGCGCGGTTGCCGGAATCTTTTTCGGCAACCACCTTTTGTACAAGTCTTGCCGATGTTGCATGTAATCCTTTGTACAAAGCCGGGCGCAGACCCCGTGCATAAGTAAAGCTCATGTGCTCCGCACACCTTGTCAATACCATGCTGTCTACTTTATTTTTGCATGCGTTATCTGACACTTTGTGCAGCGCCTACCCCCGGTAAGCAATAACGAGCCGTAAGGCTCCATATCTTTATTTTCTCTTCTTTCTTTTTCTCAAAAAGGAAAGGAAGGTTCCCTCGCACACAAGTTTGCCGGGGGGAAAGGAGAAGATAATGGTGTGGACTAGGCACCGTTCAAGGAAGTTTCGCCTTACCGGAAAGCAAACGACAGAAAAGCTAAGTTGCCAAAGTTTGAGCAATCAGTTTTAATTTTTTTTAAGTTATCTTCCTCGAACGACCATACTTTGTATGGAAAACCTGTGCGCGGAGGAACCAACTCGTAGCTAGTTGCGCCCTTACTTTGTTTCGAGTCCGCTCAACAACTTAAGTGAGCTGCGACTAGTTGCGACAAGGTTTCTTGTCGGAAGCGGCACCGCCAGCAGGCTGCTGATGTCCCGCACTCAGCGCTCGCGGCTAAGGTGCCTGCGCCGACAAGTTCCCTAAAAGCATAGGGAAAAAACATACAAAGGAAGGAATCAAGTAAAGGAAATAACACAGCAATCTCTACCCAAAATAGAGTTATATTACAAGATAGCTTGTTGCAGCTCTAACAGATTGTTCTCATGACATGACCGATAGCGACAAAGAAAAAGAGAAAACGGGCGGCCTAATCTACGTGATCGCCCTCAACCCTCTTGATCTCGCTCACCATGTCCACAATGGGTGCGACAAGGGCCTTGAGCGCTTCTAGATCAGCATCTGGCGGCAAGGACCTGAGGACGTTGGTGAGGTTGAGGCCTGGGTTGCGGAAGGCCACCTTCACCAGCACCTTTTGAAGAACTCCCGCGCAGATCTTGCGCGACTCGTCGGCCAGCTGCTTTGGGATCTTCTCCCGGAGTCGCTGGAGGGCCGTCGCCACGCCTTTGAAGAACAAGCTGAGCTTGGCGCTGGGTTGGAGGTGCTTGTCGGAAGAATACCCGAGGTCCTCCATCCCCAGCTGCGCCAGCTCCCCGTCGATGGCGGTGGCAACATTCACCAGACCCTCGGTCCAGTGTTCCACAGTCTCCCTAAAAGCATTCTGGGCGGCAGCAGCACTCGCCAGCAGCGCCTCGTCGGCCTTGATCTTCTCCTTCAAGGCCACTTCCTGCTCCCTGGCGCCGTCCAGCGTCTTGGTCAAAGTGGCCAGCTTCAACTCAAGATCTGCGTTGGAGTCCTTGGCAGCGCTAAGCTCTTTGCTCCTCTCAGCGAGACGACCCTGCAGCTCGCCATGAGCGGCGGCGTCCTTCTCGCGCTCACGCTTGAGCGCGGCAAGCTCCTCGCCGCTCGCCTTGAGATCGGCCTCCAGCTGCGCCATCTTCGTCTCCAGCTCCTTCTTGGCGGCCTCGGCAGCTGCGGTAGCATCCTTTGCTTCCTTGAGAGCCTCACCAATTGCTTGCTCGCGCGCGGCAAGCTCCTCCTCGTGGCTGTCAAGGTTGACCTTGCGCTGCGCCAACTCACCTTCCTGCGCAGACAGCTTCTCGGCAGCGAGCCGCTGTTGCTCTTCAACTTCAGCCTTCGCGAGGAGGAAAGCTTTCCGCTCCTCGACAACCTGCTCCCGCTCCTCTGCCAGGGATCGGAGAGTTTCCTGCCTGAGACCCCGGAGCTCCTCAGCGCGCTTCTCAATGTCCACTCCCGCCCTCGCAACAAGCGCTTCTCGGGATTCCAGCTTGGCTTGTCGGGCGCGGTACAGCGACAACAGCTTCCGAAGCAGCCGCTCCTCCTCAGGCTCATCGCTGCTGCTGCTTGGCGCGTCAACCAGCGTCAGCCCAGCGGAGGCGAGCACCTCTCCATCCAAAATCTCTCCACCGACCGGCGCCCTGGAGCTTGACGCCTAGGGGAGCTTGATGAAGATGCCGTCGCCGGCCTTCAAATAGGCGCCGGGCTGGGGCTCTTCGGAGCCTGGCGCTGCAGCAGCGGCGGAGGGATCGGCGGTCGGCGCAGCGCCTGGCGCTCCTACGGCCTCGGGGCCATCAGTGCGATCGTCGGATCCCTCGCCAGCTTCTGCGGCGGCAGCTTTGGCGGCCTCTTCGCCGGCGGGATCATCAGCGCCGGCTTCTCCTTCGGTGGCAACGGCGTCATCGGTGTTGCTGCGCGCGTTCTCCTCGCCGGCGACCTCGGTTTCCATCGGATCCGTAGCAGATGGATCTGACGACCGAAGAGGGGAGAAAAGTCAAACAAATATCCAAAAAGAAAATCAGAAGAAGAAGAACCCAAGGGAAGTTTTCAAGCAAGAGGATTACCTATACTAGGATCTGCAGTCGTGGTCTCAACCACCGGAGGATCACTGGTGCTGTCCCTTGCCGGAGAACTGTCCCTTGCCGGAGAGTTCTCCCTTGCCGGAGAACGCTCCCTTGCCGGGGAATTCTCCCTTGGCGGTGTAGTCGAAGCATATGGCACTTCGGGAACGGCTTCCGGGCTCTCCTGGTGAGGCTGCTCTGCTCCTGCACAAACCAACAGTTAGATATCAGCAAAGAAAGATCACCCATGCGCGCCTGACAGCAGGAAGTAAACTATATACTTACGCTGGGGGCTGCGATGGGGGCTGCTTTGGGGAAAGGTTGCCGGGTCCGGCAAGATGGTCTCGGACACGCCCTCTGCTGTCGCGGTGGGTTCGCCCTCGATGACAATCACCGGGACCTTGGCTCTATTCGCCGCTCTCTGGGCCAGAGTCCTGAAAAGGAATGGGTTCGGAGTAAAGCAAATCAGATACAAGACAAAACAGCAAGAATTGAAGAACTACAAGCACAGCAAAGAATCTTACTCTTCTTCTTCCTCGTCGGAGCTGAGCACAGAGAGATCAAAGTCCGGCTCGCCTCCGGTGCGACGAGGCGGAGGAGTAGGCTCCCTTGTCCGCTTGGCAGGGGCAGTAGCGGTGGACCGGGAAGACCCCGCTCCAGTTGCCGCAGCGGCGTGAGGCGCTCCCGCGGCAACAGTGCTTGCCGCGGTAGAGCGTGTCGCGCGGCACGGCGGCTGTTGATTCACCTGCCACCCTGCTACGTCCCCGGCCTTGCGGAGACGCCTTCTTGGTGGAGCTGGGGGCTCCGCTTGCGGCGAGCTGGCTGAAGGTGGGGAGGAGGAGGAGCCGATCTTCAACGAGTCGCTCGCGCCCTCGGCGGGCTCGCTCGACTCAGCTTCAGGCCCGACAAGCTCTTCCTTGCCGGCAAACTCCTCTCGCTCGACAAGGCTTGCCACCTCTGCTGCCTCTGCCTCCTCCACGGTGAATCCAAACTCACCCGCGGCAGCGGCTGCCGCCGCCTCTTCCAGCCTAGTGGCGATGCGCTGCATCTCCGCGTCGGTGGTGTCGCGAGTAAGGCTCTTCTACTCGTCGGAGCGGACCGGCACTTCAACCAAGCCGTCAAAGAACTCCTGCACGACGGCGTCTGCCGGCTCTTGCCAAGTTGGGATGATTCCATGCGAATCGCACAGCGGCATCATTGCGCGGATGCGGTCGAGAGAGGAGTTGTTGCACAACGGAACGACACCCCTCGGCAACATGAATGGATGTTGAGGATCGCGCTTGAACAGTTCCAGGAGCATCGCGTCCAGCTCCAGGACAGTGAAGTTGAAGTTGAGGCCCGGGCGCAGCCTCATGATATCCGCCGAGTTCTGGAACTCCCAGGCGGGTCTCCTCCTCTCCTGCAGGGGGGCGATGCGGCGGCGAAGAAAATCTGCGCCGACGGCGCCTACGGTGAACCCGGCAAGCCTGAGGCGAAGGATCCGGGTGACGGCAATCTTCAGCCTATCGTCTTTCGGGGCCACGTTGCTCCAATCGTTGCCGCGCGCTATTGGGGCTTGTCGTAGGGCAGTAAATGGCTGCGGGTTCTCCTCGACAATCCAGCACCACTCTGCTCTCCATTCCTCCCACTTGCTGTGGAGCTCTCCCTCCAGATAAGCTTCCTTCTTGCCGACTCTCGAGATCCAGGCGATTCCGCCGGATAAAGGCTCTCCTCTCTCGACTCGGGGCATAAAGAAGTGGCGAAAAAGAGCGACATTTGGATGGACTCCGACAAAGTTTTCGCAGAGATGTGCGAAAACTGCCATGGTCAGAATGGCGTTGGGGGTGAAGTCAAGGAGGCAGAACCCGTAGGTGTTCATGATGTCACAGAAAAATTCAGAGAAGGGCGGGCAAAGCCCGCAGTAGAAGAACAGCGCAAAGAAGGGGTATCCGTTCGGAGCCAGTTCCGAAGTAGCAGCCGGGAGTACCTTCGTGCGCGGATGCGCTCGCGTCTCTATCGACCAGAAGAGGTAGTAGTAATCCCTCAGCTCCTTCGCGGCAAGCTGAGGGGGGAAGATGGCCCGCTCCTTTCGCAGCGCCGCGAGCCGCTGCGCCTCGACCGATTTCACGCCCTTCCCCTTGTCGGCTTTCGGAGCCATGGCGGAGGTGGTGTGTGAGATCGACGGCGTTGGTGGTGCTGGTGGCAATGGGGGGCGGCGCTGCCCTCTTTCAGCTTTGGGAAGAAGGGGGGAGCGGCGGAGATTTCTGAGATTGGAGTAGCAACCGGCGAGATGGGCGAACTGCCCCTGTTTCCCCTGCTTATAAAGAGGGAGGGGCGGGCGTTCCGTTATTCCGAATAAAGAAACCACCCATGATCTCTCCCACGACGCCGCATTCAACGCGTGCCGTTCGGGGAGGGCGCGGTGGATACGGAGTAAGATACGGCGTAACCCAGGCCGCGCGTGCCCGTGCCCTGTTTTGGGCCTGGCCCGACAGCGCTCGGCACCGTGTGTGGCCCAGGCTCGGGGGCTCCTGTCGGTGTACTAGAGTAGGGGTACCCTAGTATCCCGAACTTGTGCACGGGCAGTTGCAGCGCCCCGCGGCAAGGCTTGCCGGGTGACCGCCAAGGTCCTCCGTGGTTCCTTTTTGGAGCCATTCAAGAACAAAGTATTCAAGCCAAGGAGACAAGGCCCCGGCAAGAGGAGCTTGCCGGGAAGGCCAACCAAGGCATCACAAGGAACTTGCCGCGACGTGCCACTCGTCCCGGCAAGGCCCGGTGAGCGACAAGCTTCCGGACGCGACAAGACAACGACCGCGGCAAGGCGCTTGCCGCGGGAAGCTACCACTCTGTACCCGCGCTCCAGCACATCCACCAACGTGTCGCCCTGGGGTCTTTCCAGGCGTGTGTGGCAAGAGGCTGTGCAGCCAGCGGTGCGTGGTGGCAAGCGACGCTGACAAGACTGCCATCATGGCGAGCGGTGGCGCCCCTGACGGTCCTTTTTGCACTATTTGGGCGACGCAGACAGGCATTTAATGCCTTTGTCCCCTACCGTCAGGGTTAGGTAGGATACACTGTACAGGTAGTTGTACCAACCGCAACTCCTTTTCCATTTTTACCCTTGTCTGCGTTGCCACCTGTCGGTGACCCCTTGAGCATATAAAAGGAGGCCCATGCGCAACGTAGAGGGGGGTCGGCTCGAAGCCAGAAAAACACTCATGCTCGGTCTCGTTAGCAGCTGGAGTGTACTGTAGCACTCAGCGCTCTCAAGCAAGAACTCAATAAAATCAGACAAGCAGCAGTAGGAGTATTATCTCTCCGGAGAGCTCCGAAGCTGGGTAAACTGCTCGTGTGTTTCGCCTCGATCCGCTCTTCGTGCGATCTCCGCCCCCCGCCGAACCGAAAGGGGCTCGGTCCATCGGTCCCCATAGGTGTTCGTGGATCAGCTTCCCCGACATGGCCGAACACGGCCGAAAGTCGGTTCGCGTTTTTTTTAAATACTTTCGCGCAGAAAAACAAATAAAAGAAATACTAAACGGACATCAAAAATCCCCAAATAAATTTTCCCCGGCTTCTAAAATCAAGCCGGACAAGATGAACATTTATTTGGGGCCTAAATGCAATTTTGAAAAATGCACATTTTTCCTAAATTCAAATAAAATAGCCAAAAACTCCAAAATAAAATCTTATTTGATTTTATTATCAAATCCTCAATATTTCTTTATTTTGGGAAAGTCATTTTATTCCCTCTCACATATTTTTATATTAGAAATAATTGAAGAAAAATAAATAAAATCAAATGATCCTATTTTCAAAATTTGTGAAAACTCAAATATGAAAATAACAAAATCGCCAACTCTCTCCGTGGGTCCTTGAGTTGCGTAGAATTTCTAGGATCGAGCCAAAATGCAATAAATATGATATGCAATGATGATCTAATGTATAACATTCCAAATTGAAAATTTGGGATGTTACAAACCTACCCCCTTAAGATGAATCTCGCCCTCGAGATTTGGGTTGGCTAGAAAATAAGGTGAGGGTGGTCCTTCAGTAGATCTTCCTCTCGCTCCCAGGTGGCTTCATCGTCGGTATGGTGGCTCCACTGAACTTTGCAAAACTTGATAACCTTGTTGTGGGTGACTCGGCTGGCATACTCGAGAATCTTGACTGGTTTCTCTTCGTAGGTCAAATCACTATCCAACTGAATCGCTTCCAGCGGCACTGTATCTCTCAGCGGTATATCCGCCATCTCTGCATGGCACTTCTTCAACTGGGAAACGTGGAACACATCGTGAACTCCTGACAATCTTTCGGGCAATTCCAACTTGTAAGCAACTTCTCCCATACACTCCAAAACTTTGTATGGTCCCACAAAACGTGGCGCTAATTTCTCCTTAACTCCAAAGCGCTTAACTCCTCGAAGTGGAGATACACGAAGATAAACTCTGTCTTCGATTTCATAAATAGTCTCCTTACGTTTAGAATCTGCGTAGCTCTTCTGCCTGGACTGGGCTACTTTGAGCCTATCGCGAATCAACTTCACCTTCTGTTCAGACTCCTTAATCAAATCCGGTCCAAACAATTAGCAGTCTCCAACTTCGTCCCACAACAACGGTGTCCTGCACCTCCTTCCATACAAGGCTTCAAAAGGGGCCATCTTCAAACTGGATTGATAACTGTTGTTGTAAGAGAACTCTGCATATGGCAAATTGTCATCCCAACTAGATCCATAATCTAGCGCAGAAGCTCTCAGCATATACTCCAAAATCTAATTGACTCTCTCGGTCTGTCCATCTGTCTGTGGATGAAAGGCTGTACTAAACTCTAGCCTGGTGCCCAAAGTTTCGTGCAACTGATTCCAGAACTTTGATGTAAACTGGGTTCCTCTATCTGATACAATGCTCCTCGGAACTCCATGCAGACATACGATCATGGTCATGTAGATCTTTGCCAACTTAGCACTGGTGTAGGTGGTCTTCACTGGGATGAAATGAGCTACCTTCATCAAACGATCGACTACAACCCATATCGAGTCATAGCCTGAACGAGTCCTTGGCAATCCCGTGATAAAATCCATGCCTAACTTGTCCCACTTCCATTCGGGTATCGGCAATGGCTGTAGCAATCCTGCTGGCTTTTGATGCTCTGCCTTCACTCTCTGACATACATCACATACTGCTACATATTCAGCAATATCCCTCTTCATTCCGGTCCACCAGAAAGTGTCCTTCAAATCCAAATACATCTTGGTATTTCCTAGGTGAATCGAATACGGCGAGTCATGGGCCTCTTGCAGAATCAACTTCCTGATCTCCGGGTCATTAGGCACATAAACACGGTCCTCAAACCATAAGGTATCATGCTCATCCTCACGAAAACCTTTAGCTTTTCCTTTGCTCATCTTCTCCTTTATCTCGGCAATCTCCTTGTCAGTCTTCTGGACTTCTCTGATCTTATCCATCAAAGTAGACTGAATCTCCAATGCTTCTACATAGCCTCTCGGAACTATCTCCAAGCATAGTTCGCGAAGATCCTCGGCTAACTCCTTTAGTTCCAACCATCTCCTTTGCCTGAGATTCAACTCCTTCTGTGTGAAGATGTACTTCAAACTCTTGTGATCCGTGTACACCTCACAATGGTTTCCGATGAGAAAATGTCTCCATGTCTTCAAAGCATGCACTACAGCTGCTAACTCCAAATCATGTGTAGCATAGTTCAATTCATGATCTTTAAGCTGTCTTGAGGCATATGAAACAACTCTTCCTTCCTACATAAGCACTGCTCCAAGTCCTCGACAAGAAGCGTCGCAATATACTTCATAATCCTTGCACTGATCAGGCAGAATCAACACTAGTGATGTAACCAAACGTTTCTTCAACTCCTGGAAACTGGCCTCACATTCCTCAGTCCATTTGAACTTAGTGTCCTTCTTCAACAACTCTATCATGGGCTTTGCAATCTTCGAGAAATTATCAATGAACCTCTGGTAGTATCCTGCGAGTCCGAGAAAACTCCGGATCTCTCCAACTGTTGTTGGGGCTTCCCAATTTGTCATGGTGACAACTTTGGTGGGGTCTACTGCGATCCCTTCTCCGGATATAACATGTCCGAGAAATCCAACTTCCTTCAACCAAAACTCACATTTGCTGAACTTGGCATATAACTGATGTTCTCTGAGCTTCTCAAGTCCCAAACACAAATGCTCCTTATGCTCCTCTTCATTCTTTGAGTAGACCAAAATATCATCAATGAACACCAGGAAGAACTTATCCAGAAACTCCATAAAGACCTTGTTCATCATGTTCATGAAATAAGCAGGTGCGTTAGTCAGACCAAATGACATAACGGTATACTCGTACAACCCGTACCTGGTGGTAAAAGTCGTCTTGGGTATATCCTGCTCTCGAATCTTCAACTGGTGGTATCCTGATTGCAGATCGATCTTGGAAAATACCTTAGCTCCTTGCAATCGGCCAAACAAGTCATTAATCATTGGCAGTGGGTACTTGTTTTTGATTGTCACCTCATTCAATCCTCGATAATCAACAAACATCCTCAATGATCCATCCTTCTTCTCCACTAGAAGCACTGGCGATACCCAAGGTGAAGAACTTGGGCGAATATAGCCTTTATCCAGTAACTCCTTAATCTGCTTCTTAATTTCGTCCAAATCTTTTGCAGGCATCCTGTATGGTCTCTTAGATATCGGCCCTGTGCCTGGAAAAAGCTCAATCAAAAACTCAATGTCTCTATCCGGTGGCATGCCTGGCAACTCCTCTAGAAATACGTCAGGAAAATCCTTCACCGCTGGTACTTCTTCCTGTACAACTCCTGATAAGGAATTTACTTGAGTCCTCTTTGGCACATGCCGGGATACATACTTGATCCTTCTTCCTTCTGGCGTGGTAAGTAAAATTGACTTACTGGCGCATTCAATGTTCCCTCCATACTTCGATAACCAATCCATGCCTAATATCACATCCAGTCCTTGCGACTCCAGTACTATTAGGTCTGAGGGAAACACGTAGTTACCAATCCTTAATGGTAATCGATCACACCATAGACTAGCCATATACTCTGCTCCTGGCGAGGTTACTAACATGGGTGACCTAAGGGCTTGGGTTGGCAGGTTATACTTATCCACAAATCCCCTTGATATGTATGAATGCGATGCACCAGTATCAAAAAGAACAATTGCAGTAAATGACTTAACCAAAACTTACCTATTACTGCATCTGGCTGGGCTTCAACCTCCTCCATGCTAACGTGGTTCACCTGTCCTTTGTTGAAAGGATTGGGCTTCTTCCCAGAACTTCCATTACCGTTTCCATTTTTCGCTTCAAGACATTCAGTGGCATAATATCCAGTCTTCTAGCATTTGTAACAGGTGATGTGGGTCAGATCCCTCTTGGCTGGTGTTGATGGGTTGGTGCGGTTCTGTACGTTGCTTCCTCCATTCCCGTTACCATTCTTGGGGCCACTATGGTTGTGCAAACTACCTCCTCCATGGGTATGCTGAAAATGCCCTCCCGAGTTCGGGGTAAAACGAGGCTTCTGCTGAGCTCCAGAATTATACTTCCCTTGTCCATACTTCCTCTTGCGGCTGTCAATATGCTGCTGCTTCCCTTCAATCATAAGAGCTCTATCTACCAACTCCTGGTAGTTGTTGAAGGTTGCTACCATCAACTGCATGCTCAGCTCATCATTCAGTCCTTCCAGAAACTTCTCCTGCTTAGCTGCATCCGTAGCAACATCATATGGGGCATAACGTGCTAGTTTACTAAAGTCATCCACATACTGGCCAACATTACGTCCTCCCTGACGTAGGTTGCGAAACTTACGCTTCTTCATGGCCATTGCTCCTGCTGAAACATGGGCAGTACGAAAAGCCTGCTGAAACTGATCCCATGTGACAGTGTCGATAGGATAAGTGGCTGTGAAATTCTCCCACCATGATGCTGCGGGTCCATCAAGCTGATGTGCAGCAAAATGCACCTTCTCCGCATCTATGCATCCTGCTGTGGTCATCTCCCTTCCCATCTTGCGGAGCCAATCATCTGCAACTATTGGCTCAGTGCTACTGGAGAACACCGGTGGATTCAGCCTCAAGAAACGGGCTAAGTGATCAACAAGTGGTGGTGGTGGTGGGTTGTTGTTGTTGTTGTTCCCCTGATTCTGATTCTGGACTAGCATCTGCATCAATGCATTCTGCTGCTGGATCAACTGGGTGAGCTCCGGTGGGAAAGCAAATCCACTAGCATCTGAGGGCTTAGAAAAGATGAGAGTATAGAATAGAATGAGGTCTAGAGAGAAAAACACTACCCATGTGCACATGAGACAAAAGGAATAATATCACTTCAAGCAATTCAAACAAGGCATACAACAGTCTAACTATCGTTACAAAAGTGCTCGGGCTATACTATATACATGGGGGAATACTACTACTGTCATGGTGGTCGACTAGAAAAACTACTCGGTCGAAGAGTCCATGATATCTGCTCCAGCTTCATCAACAAAGCCATCATCACTATCGTCTGGGTCCGAGTCGGTGTCGTCGATGATGATGTAGTTCTCCGGGCAAGTGCAATCATCGTCTTCTCCTCCAGTCGCGGGAAATCCCATGAATACTTTTAGCTTCTTCTTCAGATCACCATTCTTCTCCACGAGTGTCGTCATTTCCTCCTCATATCCATCGCGCGTAGACTTGAGTTCTTCCTCCAGCTCCGTGATCTTAGTCAATGCCTTCTTCAGATCTATCATGCCTGCGCACATCTGGTTCTCCTGGCGACGTATGTGCTGGTTTAACTCCTGGATGAAAGCTGCAATTGATCTATCCTTCCTGGTGCTGATCATCTCCCATTGCTCATCTCGGCGCCCACAAATCTGATAGATAGTATCCTTGAGATCCTTATGGTAAACTTCTCCAATGTGTCCCATGGTGATGTGAGCTGCCATGCTCTTTCCTAGACTCCAGGTTGGTGCATCAAAGGAAAACTCTATGGGCTCAGTGACTGGCATGAACGTTCTTCCTAGAACTTGAACTTGAATCATCCAGCGCTCCTCTTCTGGTAAAGTGGCGACGTAGGTCCCAGTGAAGCTTGGTACTCCGATGTTCAGGTACTTAGTGACTTCCTTCAAGTGGCGTCCAAAGGGTGTATCTTCATCCGGTTGCGTGAACTTGTTCCTTACATCCGCCATCCTAAAAGAGTAGAAAAGATGAGGAGTCAGAAATGAGAAGAGAGATTAGTGATCTAGGGCTTTAGCTTAGTGGTCGTGTCCTACAGTCAGCGTGTCCTCCGATACCATCTTGTAGCGACCATACCTCAAACAGTCTGATCTCTGTGCATCAGTGTCATCCCTGGATCGGTAATGCTGACACGCATAGTACTTGAAAGATTTATAACAGAGTAGCAATCACACATTTATTACATCGAATGTCTCAAATGAGAACTTATTACAATAAATATGGCTTAAGGCCATCTAATAACGACAACAGTGGAAGGCTTGGAAGATAAGCGAGTCCATCAACCCCAACAGCATCACTGAGTATAAGATCACGACCTAAGGCACCTTACTCCTCGTCTGAAAAGTCTGCAACCTGAACATTGCAGCCCGAAAACGGGTCAGCACATGCAATATGCTAGCAATGTAACACATAGAGAGTAATGAACAGAATAATGCTATACTACATGCATATATGGCTGGTGGAAAAACTCTATGGTTACAGTTTTGCATAAAGCCAATTTTTCCCTACTGCAAAGGAATAAATTTTATTTAACTATCATGGTGGTTGTTAAACATTGAGAAGGGTACTCCAACTCAATCCCAATTTAGCATCATCATTAAACCCAACAAAATTTAATTAAGAAACATGATGAGATTCACATGATAATCCAAGTACTAGATTCTCAAAACGTCCATAACCGGGGACACGGCTAACCATGATTAGTTTATACACTCTGCAAAGGTTTGCGCACTTTTCCCGCAAGACTCGATCTCCTCCACTTGATTTCTCGCACTACATGGTGTTTGAGAAACGGATGACCGAGACACAGTCTTTCAGAAGCATTAACTCTCTACTCCGGGTAGACATTACCAACCTACATCCCCTACATCTGCTAGTCTACCTCTTCAAGAGCTCACGCAACTTAATCAACTATGCTAGAGCCCATAGTAGCTTGCGGTTGCACACGAAAGTTTCTAGCAAGAATAATCTCATGATCCCTTTGTGCCTGGGTGGCGGTCCATAGGAGAATCACACGGTACCCCGGGATTTCCAAAAATACAGACAACACTGGGTTCCCCAGGTGCCTCAATCCACCCAGATGTCTATTTAAGTTGCCACCTTAAGTAAACCATTAATTATACAACCTCACATCTGTCATGGAAACACTCACCCAATCCACGTCTACTAGCATAGCATGGTAATATAAGCAAACGTAGAAGTAACTCCCGAAGGTTTGATAATAAAAGGTAATAGGTTCTACCTCATCTACTTTCCAAAACCCACATGTTAATCAGATCCTATTCATGCAATTGTTTGAGGATTGATCTAATGCAATAATACTGGGTAATAAAGAGGTATGATCAAACTGTTACTTGCCTTGTTGATGATCCGTGAAACCTAGAGATTTGAAGTAGCAAGCGGCGCACTCCGGGTACTCTATCGCAAACAAACAAGCATACAATAAGCACCCATCTAATGCATAGGTAAAATTCAAATAAGAGAACTAACCAGAAAGTTCAACTTAAGAACTCCGGTTTGTAAAAAGAATCAAATCAAACGAAGTAACGAAACTCAAACGGCGAAACAAACAAGCTTCGTTTACTAATCTGGACCTAAGTCAAATTTTACAGTAGCAAAAACTTGTTTGAGTTGGTTAAACGGAAAGAGGGGTTCGAGACGAAACTCTAGGCGCTTGAATCGCCTGATTCTGATAAACAAGCGAAAAGTTATACTAAAACGAAAAACAGATCAGAAATCGCGATCAGAAATAATCGCGGAAAATCCGAGAAAAAGAAAAACGGACGAACAGGCTAACCGACGAACGTTCGCTGTCCGCGAAAAAAAGAATGTACGGACGAACGTCCGCTAACTAAACTAAACCGGAAAAAAACTGATCTAGGTTTTTTTTCTAACAAAACCGAACAAAAAACCGGTGGAAAAACCAAACGGTTTTGTGAGGAAAGCACCGGCGGCGGGGCGGCGACTACCTCCGGCGAGGGGGTGGCGGGGTCCGGCGGGTGGGGCGGCGGCGGTTCGGCGATGAGGCAGCGGGGTCCGGCGGTCGGCCGCGTCGGGCGGGGTGGCGGGGTTCGGCGGCGACGGCGGTCGGCGGCGGCGGCTGCTCGCAGCGGCGGCGGGGGGGGCTAGGGTTTCAGCGCGCGGCGCTTGGGCTGACGGGCTCGGGGCGGTGCCTTATAAAGGCCCGTCCAGACGGAGTCCTGGCCGAACACGGCCCAAAGTCGGTTCGCGTTTTTTAAATACTTTCACGCAGAAAAACAAATAAAAGAAATACTAAACGGACTCCGGAAATCCTGAAATAAATTTTCCCTGGCTTATAAAATCAAGCCGGACAAGATGAACATTTATTTGGGGCCTAAATGCAATTTTGAAAAATGCACATTTTTCCTAAATTCATATAAAATAGCCAAAAACTCCGAAATAAAATCTTATTTGATTTTATTATCAAATCCTCAATATTTCTTTATTTTGGGAAAGTCATTTTATTCCCTCTCTCATATTTTTATAATAGAAATAATTTAAGAAAAATAAATAAAATAAAATGATCCTATTTTCAAATTTTGAGAAAACTCAAATATGAAAAGAACGAAATCCCCAACTCTCTCCGTGGGTCCTTGAGTTGCGTAGAATTTCTAGGATCGAACCAAAATGCAATAAATATGATATGCAATGATGATCCAATGTATAACATTCCAAATTGAAAATTTGGGATGTTACACCTATAGTGATCCTATTGTTCCTACTACTTATGTTGAGAAACCTCCTTTTCCTGTTAGGATAATGGATCATGCTAAAACTTTGACTGTTGTTCATAAGAGTAATACTAGGACTTATACACCTCCTGAGTAAATCAAAGTTGAACCTAGTATTGCTATGGTTAAAGATCTTTTAGATGATGATTTAGATGGGCATGTTATTTACTTCTGTGGTGAAACTGCTAATATTGTTAGACCAGATACTAAGATACATAGACCTGTGGTAGGCATTCCTGTTATTTCTGTTAAAATAGGAGATCATTGTTATCATGGCTTATGTGATATGGGTGCTAGTGCTAGTGCAATACCCTATGACTTATATAAATAAATTATGCATGACATTGCACCCGTTGAATTGGAAGGTATTGATGTTACTATCAAACTTGCCAATAGAGATACTATTTCACCAATTGGGATTGTTAGATATGTTGAAGTCTTGTGTGGGAAGGTTAAATACCCTGCTGATTTTCTTGTTCTTAGTTCTCCACAAGATGACTTTTGTCCCATTATTTTTGGTAGACCCTTCTTGAATACAGTTAATGCTAGAATTGATTATGAAAAGGATACTATCACAATTGGCTTAGAGGGTATGTCTCATGAGTTTACTTTTGCTAAGTTTCGTAGACAACCTCGTGATAGAGAATCACCTAGTGAGGATGAGATTATTGTTCTTGCTTCTATCGCTGTGCCTCCTACTGATCCGTTAGAACAATATTTGCTAGTGAAAGTGCTAGTTATCGACTAGATGGGGGGTGAATAGGCGATTTTTATGAAAGTCTTCAAAACATGGAAGTTTCAAAGACAAACAATAGAAACAACCTAATTGATATGCAGCGGAAGATAAACTACAACAAGCAAGCCATAATCAAATATGCAATAGCATTAACGTTTGAAGATTAATAGCAGCTAGGTAGTAGGATCAGGATGGAAGATAGTATGAAGCCAATCAACAATAGTAGTCAAGCAATGAAGTCAATCAGATAAGACGATAAGCAATGACTTCACGAAGACAAACTCAAAGTAAAGGAGGGAAGAGATAGAACCAGTTGCTTGTTGAAGACACAGGATTTGTTGGACCAGTTCCAGTTGCTGTGACAACTGTACGTCTGGTTAGGGAGGCTGAGATTCAACTCAGAAGACCGTGTCTTCACCTTATTCCCCTTGAGCTAAGGACACTTAGTCCTCGCGCAATCACTCTGGTAAGTCTTCAAGGTAGACTTCCAAACCTTCACAGACTTTGTTCACCCGGCAATCCACAATGACTCTTGGATGCTCAGAACGCGACGCCTAACCGGCTGGAGGATACACAGTCCTCAGGTGTAATAAGTCTTCAGGTCACACAGACAGAAAGACTTCAGTGATGCCTAACACTCTTTGGCTCTAGGTGTTTGGGCTTTGTCCTCGCAAGGATTTCTCTCTCTCAAATGCTTCGAGGTGGGTTGCTCTCAAACGACAAAAGCCGTATACTAACTCTGAGCAGCCACCAATTTATGGTGTAGGGGGTGGGCTATTTATAGCCACTAGGCAACCCGACCTGATTTGTCCGAAATGACCCTGGGTCACTAAGGAACTGACACGTGTTCCAACGGTCAGATTTCAAACACACACGGCAACTTTACTTAGGCTACAAGCAAAGCTGACTCATCCAACTCTGGATAAGATTTGCTCTCATTGTCTTCGCTCGAAGACATAGGATTTGGGTTGAGCATCACTTCAGTCACTCTGACTTAGTTCACTTGGACCCCACTTAACAGTACGGTGGTTCCTATGACTCAACAAAGAAGAAAAGGAAACAACGAAACCACACAGTCTTCGCGCTCCATAGTCTTCACTCAATGTCTTCTCATGTCATAGACTTCAGTGTGAATGTCTTCACACACCACCATTGTCTTCAATGTCTTCATACATTTTTAGGGGTCATCTCCGGTAGGTAAACCGAATCAATGAGGGACACTACCTGCGTTATCCTGCAATTTTCACAAACGCATTAGTCCCTCAACCAACTTTGTCGTCAATACTCCAAAACCAACTAGGGGTGGCACTAGATGCACTTACAATCTCCCCCTTTTTGGTGATTGATGACAAACTGGTTGAAGTTTTCAACGGGGATAAAGTATGTGAAATTGTAAAGGATAGGAATTTGTCTTCATAAGTAGCAAGGGCTCCCCCTGAAGATGTGCATATAAATAATTTTGCTTTTGGAATGCAAATGCACATGGCAGGTTGTACTTGTGGAGATCCACTTCAACTTATGAAGATAATTCATCATGCATGAAGTGATATAGCATATAAGATGACATGCATAATGAAAAATGGACGTCTGCAGGATGATTTAAGTGCGGAAGTTATCATCGCACGTGGAAATGCAAATAAGTAGCAGACGACCATCAAGTTTAAGTGTTACAACTCAAAAAACCAAATGTTTCAAAATGCAAGAGTTGTAAGCACGAGGCAAAATATAACGCAACTGCTCATTTGAACCCGCTTGAAGACTATCAACTCATACGCTTCTCCCCCTTTTGTCAGTAATGACCAAAAAGGTTTGAAGACATACAGCATCTACTCGTCTTCTTGATGAGTAGGTGAAGCAGCAGGGTTGTTGTCATTGGGTGGCGGTGCAGATGAACTTGGTGCAGTGTCGATGCGCGCAGTAGTAGTAGGGGGTGGTGAAGTAGCATCATCTTCATCATTGATCACTCTGGCATTTACCGTTGCCGTGGAGGAAGAATATTCACAGTCTTCAAGAGATGGAGTTCTTCATAAGACAGCATTCCATGGAGGAGTGGAGTCAAACTGAAATCTTTCATTGAAGCCATCGTCTTGAAGATCTGCTTCAGCACTAAGCAGGGTCAAACTCTTCCATGATCGCCGACAAGTTTCGTGAGCAACAAAGGCATTCTTGGTGGCAAGGTTGCGAATGCGATTGACATCCACCAAGAGGCTTTGCATCTGTCTCTTGAGCCAAAAGTGATGTTTATCCTATTTCTGATGAAGGGCCACAAGAAGTTCTCGATCATTGAGAACGCGAGAATGCTTCCGAGGCCTTTGGGCAATGGTGCTTTCAGTGGCTTCAGTAGGTGCTCGATGAGGCAGACGAGTATTTCCAGCCAATGGATAGATTCATGTAGCTGCTTGAACACCTTCAATGGGTTGAGTGAAGCTTTGGTGCTCGGCATTCTGAAGACAAAGAGGCTTCTTGGCAGGGTCAGGATATATAGCTTCAACTGACATATCAACCTCAGGTAGAAAAATCACATGATTGCGAGCAGAAGGTTGATAGTTGACAGTAGAGTGTCGCTTTATGAGGCGCATGACCCATGGAGCATAAAACTTCAGACCAAAGAGATCAGAGCCGGAGGCAGCAAGTTGTCTGATGAAGAAATCTTGTGCATTGAAGCTGATGCCATTGAAAATGTAGAAGACCAGAGTCTTCATAGCTCCTTCAAGCTTTGCCGCTGATGAATGTCCTTTGATAGGCCATAGAGTCCGCCTGATGATGTGATATATGGTGCATGGCAGATACTCAAGGTCTTCAACAAAGAACTCTGTTGGATATTCAGCATCACGGGGCAAAGGCTTCATCATGCTCAGCATCTGACTCATATTGGGTTCAGGCCTATGAAAGATGCTTTCCAGGGCATTGCGATGATGTTGACAGCCAGGTTCATAGAGTTCTCCGGGAGTGGACAGGCCTGTAAGCTCGATGATATCCATAGCTTGGGCTTCATGATGAACGTTTCCGGTCATCCACTCGAGAACCCAAGTCTTTGTATCTCTGTTGTAGCCGCGAATATGCAGTGTGTCATAGAATTGAAGCAATAGTTCTTCATTCTAGTGTTCTTTATCTGTGACAAAACTGAGCAGCCCAGCATCACGAAAGCAGTCAAGTGCTTCTTCTAAGCAGGGGAGTCCAGTAATGGCTTCAGTGTCGAGACGCATATGAGGGAAGATGCGCCCTTGATCATACAGAACACAGGAGTAATAGCTTCGCTGCTGATGACTCCAGAACCGATCTGATGCAATTCTTGGCTTCGTGTAGGGGTTCTTCGAGCTATCAAAGAATGTGTTGTGGCTCTTGAAGCCATTAGCATTGAAGGACCCGACAGCGGTGGCAGTACCAGGAAACCTTGGCAGTCTTGGCTTGGGCTTCTGGACTTGAGGCCTATGCTCAACATGATAGTCAAATTGAGGACCAGAGACATTAGGCGGAGGGACCAGAACGGGCCATCTGACTGTTGTTAGCTCTCCGTGCTTATATGCCTGCTCAATTGTATAGGGCCTTGGTGGCGGAACAGGAGCAGTGGCAGCAACTGAGGCTTCAGGCTGCACAGCAGGTGCTTCAGGAGCAGTTGCCTCACTAGCTTCAGGTGCAGTTGTTGTTGCAAGCTCCACATTAGCTTCAACCATGACAATGTCATTGGCTTCACTTGCGTTGGTTGTGGCGGCTTCAGGATTTTCAACCTCCACTGGAGGAGCTGGAGGGTCAGGCATTGACACGTTCACTTCATGAACTATTTCTTCAGGAATGGGGGGAGTAGAGACACATTATTCTTGATGTTCTTCATCGGCTGATGCAGCCGGATTGTCTTCAGCAGCAGGTGCTTCAGACGCAGAGACATTCACAGCAGGAGTGGCTTCTGAAAACACTTGATGTGCAACAGATTGATGATGCACTTCTCCTTCTGGAACGCTCGGAAGAGGAGCTTGAGGCCTTGGTCCTTTGCGAAGCCTTTGAAGTACTGGTGATGCTTTTGGAGATGGAGTGGGCAGGCCCTCATCCTCTTCAGCTTGTACGGATGTTGTGACTTGTTGTTGTTGGGGAGTGTTGGGGGAGTCTTGTTCTTGTGGGCGATCAGCCCATGAATCATCCTGTGCAATTGGCGTCAGAGGACGACCAATGCTGATGAGTTCGTTGTTCGTACGAACAGGCGATGATACCACATTGTATTCGATCTGAGGAAGAACTTCATCATCTTCAACATTGTCATGATGACCAATGTCTTCAGCAGCGGTGGGTTCAGCTGCTGGAATATCTTCAGCTTCAGTAGCCTCTGTGGAAGCAGGCTCATGAACAGTCATGTGAAGTTCTTGGGATGCAGATGCAGGATGAATCACTGAGATGGGTTCAACAAAAAGGGGCGCTGTGGGAGCAGCCCGATTCTTCTTGGTCTTGCACTTCTTCTTGGAGGGAGCGGCATCAGAGGCTTCAGTATTCTTCCTCTTTCTGGCTTCTGCCTCTGCAGCCCTCGTCTTCTTCTGTTCTGAAGCGGTTGTGGTGACCTTTGGCTTCGAGCCAGTCATGCTACTTGGGAAGATAATGCGTGGAGCTTCTTGGCTTGAATGTGCAGGCTGATCAGCAGTAAGCTTCTTCTTTTTCTTTGCTGCCATCCTAGGGTCAATGCTAGGACAGCCAAGTGACTTGCGCTTCTCAGCCTCATTGTAGGCAAGCACACACTTATCAGCCAAACTCTTCATGCGCTCACGAGAGCCTTGAGGTTCATGGCGCTTCTTCAGAAAAGCTTCTTTAAGCTCATGCATCATGACCTTAAAGTTCCTGACGTCTTGAACACTCAGCTTGGCCATATGCTTCTTGAATTGAGCCTTCTCATAATCAATCTTGCTCTTGAGCTCAACGATTCGCTGAGCGAGAGCCAGCTCAGAAGCAATGGCGCCATTGAAGGAGACGCTGAGGCCAATTGGAAGCTGTAAGTCTTCAAAGCTGACGTTGGGGGTGTTGAACCACTCATCAATAAAATTGTGGATGATGGCCACATCAAAGAGAGGCAAGTTGTTGAAGATTTCTGCTTCTTCCTTGCTCTTTATTAGCTGCTCAAGAGCATCATTGGCAAGATCTTCATCACTTGACAGATCTATGGGTTCTTCACGCAGAATGGCGGCAGGAGTCAAGGCTTGATCAGTATGCCTGACAAGTTGCTTTTTCTTCTCCGTCTTCTTGGAGATACGGGATTGATCTTCAGACTGCACACTGGCTTCAGGAGGTGCAGTGGCCAATGGCTTTACACGAGAAGCTTTTGGAGGTGCGGCTGATGATGAAGCCTTAACCTTCTTTGGCTTCTTCGGCCTTGGAGTAGGAGCAGGGGCTTCATCAGAATCAGCATCATTGTTGGAATGATCCACTATGGCACCATGAACCAAGACGTAGGAGATGAGACCATCAAGGTTTGCAAAGGGGCCAATCCTATTCTCTTCAGCTTCACGTGTCCCATCCTCACGGGGAGCAGAGGGACCAGGATTGAAGTCTAATCCCCATGACTTCTTATTTTCCTTTGCTGAAGACATAGCAAACTGGAAGTTGCGCTTGAAGAGATTGTCATCACGACACCAGAGCAATGATGATGGGTCGGCTTCTTCAGGCTGTGGCCCACGGACCATGCAAGGATAGAATTCTTGCGCAATGGCTTCAGCTTTGTTCTTGGGGGGAAGGCCTCGATAGAGAATATCACCCCAAGGGCTCTTGATAGAATTTTTCTCTGCGTACTCCTGGGTGACGAACGTGTACTTGTACCACTGTTCAGCCCAATAGCGTCGAATCCATTGGATTCGAGTCTTGCGCTGATTGTAATCTTCTTCAGGATCTGTTTTATACATTTCTGCTAGATCCTCAGGCAGATCCTTCGAAGTTCCCCCACGACATTGTCTGCCATCCTTCCTGACTGATTTTTCTGCAACCATGAACTTCAAGTTGAATGGCTTCAATACGTTCAGAGGCTTCAGAGATTTACGCTTGCTGTCAAGCAGGAACTGGCTTCAGGAGAATTGATATGATGTTGTAAGTATTCTTCAAACGAATGCAGACTATGAGAACCAAGGGATTCTCCCATGGACATGTACCTGTGACAGCATTAGAGATGCGAGGGAAGGGGAAGAGGTCATATGCATTCTCAGAAGATTTTGAAGATAAATCAGTTTGAAGACATTGACCTCATGATGCGAAGACATTCACTTATATGTGGTGAGTTGGTTCCATATTTGTACCAATCCGTGAATAAGTACAAGTGAGGAATCAAACTAGATAGGAAATCTAAGTGAATAGACTAGGCATTATGAGATGCAGATAGAATAGATCTAACATTGAGTAGGCAGAAACCACTTTCGGTAAGTAGGATGAATCTATGAAGATCAAAAAGGTGGTAAAAATAGAGTTATAATTACCGCACGACGAATTGCTAGATGGGAAGAATAGGAGACCGAGCAGTTCAGTCCACCGTGCCCTAACTTGGCGACGGAGGACACCTACGGCGACGGTGGAGAGGATGATGTCCGCGACCGGCGTGAGGACGGCGTCGGAGAAGTCGCGGCAGCTAAGCGCTTTGTCGCCGGCGTCGTCGCGAGCTAGCGGTGGCGCTAGGGTTTTGACGGAGGTGGAGAGGTGGAAGAAGGATTTCTTTACCACAGGGGACAAGTATTTATAAGTAGGTGAGAGACACAGCGCAATTTTGCTGGTGCCCCTGGCGGTTCACATCTGAGGGGTACGTGGCAAGCATGCAACATACTTAGAATTGTCCCACGTTCCCACGCCCGCCAAGTATGTCGGATGTTCGTTCCAGCTTCTCCGGATATCAACAATTTAAATAGGACTTGATGTTTTGTCTCTGTGTCTTCTGTTGACAAGGATTCAGAGAAGACATTCGACAGTTTCGATAGAATGCATATGATTTGGACAGATAGAGTTTGAGATAGTAAGCATAGAGAGATTAGGGTCCGATCACATTCACTTAGTTCAAAATATTCAACTTGAAGACATAGCTATAAGTGAATGTTGTAGAGGACAGAACGCTAGTATATATATATATGCAATCAACTCGTCATAGCGGAGAAAATCATGAAGATAAATAGAAACTGAGGACAAACCAAATGTGAAGTCTTTGCAAAATAATGCCATGAGTGAAACACTTCAAACAGAGAAATTTGGTGGTGGCGTTACCCACCGTATAGGAAGTATTAGACCCAGACACGGCGCACAATTATCATGGCGCTCCGAAGTCAAATTCCATGTTAATGTATTCACACTCAGAGTGTAAATCTTCATGGACTGAAGATATACATTACTTTGTGTGTTGCACATCTAAGTCATCAACATGCATAAGTGTTAGGATGTGTGCCTGATCACAGGACATTAGAGGATTCCAAGATATTTAGCTCACACCGTAACTTGCAAAACCTTTTCTCATCCAAGGGCTTTGTGAAGATATCTGCCAGTTGCTCTTCAGTGTTGATGTGCATGATATCTATATCTTTCTTCATAACATGATCTCTGAGAAAGTGATGACGTATTTCAATGTGCTTTGTCTTTGAGTGCTGGACTGGATTGTTGGCAATCTTGATGGCACTTTCGTTGTCGCAGAAGAGAGGGACTTGCTTCAGATCGATGCCATAGTCCTTGAGAGTTTGCTTCATCCACAGAAGCTGAGCACAACAGGATCCAGCAGCAATGTATTCAGATTCAGCAGTTGAGAGTGATACACAGTTCTGCTTCTTTGAAGACCAACAGACAAGTGATCGACCAAGAAAATGACATGTGCCTGATGTAGACTTGCAATCCACCTTGTCACTAGCATAATCAGCATCCGAGAATCCAACCAGATCAAACCTTGAGCCCTTTGGATACCATAATCCGAGTGTTGGGGTGTAAGCCAAATATCTAAGAATTCGCTTCACTGCTAAGTGATGCGATTCCTTTGGTGCCGCTTGGAATCGAGCACACATGCAAACACTAAGCATAATATCTGGCCTAGATGCACATAGGTAAAGTAAAGAACCAATCATGGAGCGATATACCTTTTGATCGAACTCTTTACCATTGTCGTCGGGACCAAGATGATGTTTGGCTGGCATTGGCGTCGTGTAACCTTTGCAATCTTGCATGCCGAACTTCTTCAGGCAATCTTTGAGATATTTTTCTTGAGATATGAAGATGCCATTTCTTTGTTGACGGATTTGAAGACCAAGGAAGAACTTCAGCTCACCCATCATGGACATCTGATATTGCTCTTGCATCATAAATCCAAACTCATCACTGTACTTCTGGTTGGTGCAGCCGAAGATTATGTCATCAACATATATTTGGCACACAAACAGTTCACCATCATATGCCTTCGTGAAGAGTGTGGGATCGAGGGATCCAGGTTTGAAGCCTTTGCTCTTCAGGAAGTCTTTGATTGTATCATACCAGGCGCGAGGAGCTTGTTTGAGGCCATACAGTGCTTTGTTGAGTTTGTACACCATATCAGGATGTTTTGGATCTTCAAAGCCAGGTGGTTGTGCAACATATACTTCTTCTTCAATCTTGCCATTGAGAAATGCACTCTTTACATCCATTTGATATAGCAAGATGTTGTGATGATTAGCATAGGCTAGCAGTATTCGAATAGCTTCAAGCCTAGCAACAGGAGCAAATGTTTCATCGAAGTCAATTCCTTCAACTTGAGTATATCCTTGAGCCACAAGACGTGCTTTGTTTCTGACGACTTGACCATGCTCATCTTGCTTGTTTCGATATATCCACTTTGTTCCAATAATGTTATGCTTGCGAGGGTCAGGTCGCTTGACAAGTTCCCAAACATTATTCAGCTTGAACTGTTGAAGTTCTTTTTGCATGGCTTGAATCCATTCAGGTTCCATAAAAGCTTCAGCAACTTTCTCGGGTTCTGATATTGACACAAATGAAAAGTGCCCACAGAAGTTTGCTAACTGTGTTGCTCTTGAGCGAGTAAGCGGACCAGGCGCATTGATGCTGTCAATTATCTTCTCAATATTTGTACTTCATTTGCAACACGAGGATGAACTGGACGAAGACCTTGCTCATGCTGATCATTGTCATCATTGGAAGTATTGTCTTCAGTCTGAGCATTGTCTTCATGTTGGTTTGGTGCAGAAATGATAAGTTCTTCTTCAGGCTGTGCTTCAGAGGGCATGATCTCACCAGTTCCCATCAACTTGATAGATTCACAGGAAGGAGCTTCATCAAGTGTGCTTGGCAGAATTTCTCTTTGTGAACCATTGGTTTCATCAAATCGCACATCCACTGTTTCAACGATTTTGTAGTGGAAGAGGTTGAAGACTCTGTAAGAGTGTGAATCCTTTCCATAGCCAAGCATGAAGCCTTCGTGAGCTTTGGGTTCAAATTTTGACTTGTGATGGGGATCCTTGATCCAACATCTAGCACCAAAGACTCTGAAGTAGCTGACATTTGGCTTCTTGCCAGTGAGGAGCTCATAGGATGTTTTGCCCAGAAGCTTATGGATGTAGACACGGTTGATGATGTGACAAGTTGTATCAATGGCTTCAGGCTAGAACTTTCTTGGTGTCTTGTACTCATCAAGCATTGTTCGAGCCATCTCAATAAGGGTTCTGTTTTTACACTCAACAATGCCATTTTGCTGTGGTGTGTATGGAGCAGAAAATTCATGAGTGATTCCCATTGTATCCAGATAAAGATCAAGGCCGGTGTTCTTGAATTCAGTGTCGTTATCACTTCTAATATGCTTGATCTTGACGCCATAGTTGTTCATTGCTTGATTGGCGAATCGTCTGAAGACATCTTGTACTTCAGTCTTGTAGAGAATTATGTGCACCCATGTGTATCTTGAGTAGTCATCAACAATGGCGAAGCCATAGAGACACGCCGTTGTTGTGAGGGTGGAGTAGTGGGTAGGTCCAAATAAGTCCATGTGTAGCAGCTCGAAGGGTTGAGATGTTGTCATGATGGTCTTCGAAGGATGCTTGGCCCTTGTCATCTTTCCAGCTTCGCAGGCACCACACAGATGATCTTTCTTGAACTTGACACCTTCGATGCCTATGACATGCTTCTTCTTGACGAGAGTGTGCAAGTTCCTCATGCCTGCATGCCCCAGCCTTCGATGCCAGAGCCAGCATTCTGAAGCTTTAGCAAGAAGACATATGGCAAGTTTTGGACCTGCTGAGAAATCTACCATGTATAGATCACCTTTCCTATACCCTTCAAAAACTAGAGATTTGTCAGATTCCATTAGTACAAGGCAACGATATTTTCCAAATATCACAATCATATTTAAGTCACAAAGCATTGAGACAGACATTAAGTTGAATCCAAGGGATTCAACAAGCATCACTTTATTCATGTGTTGATCCTTTGAGATTGCAACTCTACCTAGACCCAATACTTTGCCTTTACCAGTGTCAGCAAATGTGATTTGACTCTTGTCGGATGGACGTAAGGTTGAGTCCGTGAGAAGACTTTGATCGCCAGTCATATGATTAGTGCATCCGCTGTTAATAATCCATTCTGAAGCTTTTGGTGTACCCTACAGTGCAGTTAGAGGGATAGGCTTCACAATGTATGTTGTGAAGCATAAGCATTTGATGCACACTTGGATTATCACAGCATAGATGAAAGTTAGCACACAGTATGATGGGTAAGCGATTCATATGTGGAATACATATTAAGTTATTTTATCATGCATCCCTTTGTGTTTTAGGTCCCCAGCAATTATATTGGACGCCATTGATTGCTGGCTGGAGACCACATTCTGCAAAAGAGAGTTAATTCTTCTTCACCACCCACATTTTCAGGGGTGGCTTAGAAGCAATGAGTCTAAGTGCAGCATCTGAGAATTTCGGCTTTGAAGTCCTAGAAAATAGCCTTGCAGGAGATGAATGATACTCATGTGAATAAGCAGAAAAGTTCTTAGTTCTATGAACATAGCGATTTGAAGACACACGCTCATATTCATGAGTCTGAGTATGATTTCCCTGCAAAACATTGGCGTTAGGGTGACTCAAGTGAGTCCTGTGTTTGTAAGTAGCCGTTGGACCATATGATGCCTTTGGTCTGGGGTTTGTCTTCTTCCCTGGTGGTGTCATGATGATATTCACTGGAAGATTCTCAAGGCAGCTTTTGGGAACCCAGATCTTCTTCATAGGAGGTCCATTCCTGTAGTTAGTACCAATATACCTGGCAAACACTTCACCATTCTGATTTTTGAACAGTTTATAGTTTGCATCAAAGGATTCATCAATGATAATAGGATTAGCACAGGTAAATCCAGATAAAGTAGATGGATCCACTAAAGGTTCCTTTGCAGCAACCCATGTGGTTTTGGGATACTGCTCAGGCTTCCAGTAGGAACCATCAGTATTCATTTTCCTCTCGAACCCAACACCCTCTTTCCTAGGGTTTCGGTTCAGAATCTGCTTTTTGAGGACATCACAAAGTGTCTGATGCCCTTTCAGACTTTTATACATCCCTGTTTCAAGCAATGTCTTCAACCTAGCATTTTCATCAGCAATAGTAGTGGTATCCTCAGAAGAGGGGTTAGTTACCACATAGGTAGTTGAAGACAGAGCAACAGTAGCAGCAGTGGAACTTTCAGCAATAGAGGTAGTGTTATCACGCTCAATGAATTTTAAGCAAGGTGGTTCAAATCCTTCCTGAGCGGGACTGATCTGTTGAGCGAGTAATGAATCGTGCTTCTTCAGAAGAACTTCATAATCCACTCTTACCTTTTCAAGATCTTGCTCTCTTTGAAGACATTCAGAAGAAAGTTTCTCACGATCAGATAAGAGAGCATTATGTTGATCTTGAAGGGCATCAAACTTTGAGTGAAGTCTCCGAAGACTATCAGCCAGAGCTTTTGACTGATCCATTTCTTCGCCCAACATATCATCGCTCTTACTAAGCATGTTTTGAATCTTTTCCAAAGCTCTTTGTTGTTTAGTGGCAAGGGAAGCAAGTTTGACATAGTTGGGGCCAAATTCATCACCTGATTCATCATCACTAGTTTCAGAAAGATAGCATTCAGTTACCTTAGCACCCCCTGCCATGAGGCATGGTGAAGATGAAGACGGTTCAGGTGGAAAGGTCATCTCTTTAAGAGACTCCTTGTAGTCATCAAGCCAAGGATCATGACGATTAAGATGACTATCATAGACCTCAGCAAGTCGGTCCCAGATTAGCTTCGCGTGATTGAGGTGCATGACGTTCCTGAACTGATTTCGGGACAGGCAGGAGCAGATGACATCCTTTGCAGTGAGGTTCAGTAGAGTGTACTTACGAATGTCATCAGCCTACGCCATCTTGCATAGATCGGTGAGACCAATCTCGGTGACGGTCCATAGTTCGCTGTCCATAGCCATGAGTCGCTTCTTCATCATGGCTTTCCACCGGGGATACTCATGACCATCAAAGGTGGGGCAAGATACATTCCTCAATCCTGCAGTCGACATAGCTAAACTCCAGGTGGTTAAACCGAATCACACAAAACAAGGGAGTACCTCGCTCTGATACCAATTAAAAGTGCTAGTTATCGACTAGAGGGGGGGTGAATAGGCGATTTTTATGAAAGTCTTCAAAACATGGAAGTTTCAAAGACAAACAATAGAAACAACCTAATTGATATGCAGCGGAAGATAAACTACAACAAGCAAGCCATAATCAAATATGCAATAGCATTAACGTTTGAAGATTAATAGCAGCTAGGTAGTAGGATCAGGATGGAAGATAGTATGAAGCCAATCAACAATAGTAGTCAAGCAATGAAGTCAATCAGATAAGACGATAAGCAATGACTTCACGAAGACAAACTCAAAGTAAAGGAGGGAAGAGATAGAACCAGTTGCTTGTTGAAGACACAGGATTTGTTGGACCAGTTCCAGTTGCTGTGACAACTGTACGTCTGGTTAGGGAGGCTGAGATTCAACTCAGAAGACCGTGTCTTCACCTTATTCCCCTTGATCTAAGGACACTTAGTCCTCGCCCAATCACTCTGGTAAGTCTTCAAGGTAGACTTCCAAACCTTCACAGACTTCGTTCACCCGGCAATCCACAATGACTCTTGGATGCTCAGAACGCGACACCTAACCGGCTAGAGGATACACAGTCCTCAGGTGTAATAAGTCTTCAGGTCACACAGACAGAAAGACTTCAGTGATGCCTAACACTCTTTGGCTCTGGGTGTTTGGGCTTTGTCCTCGCAAGGATTTCTCTCTCTCAAATGCTTCGAGGTGGGTTGCTCTCAAACGACAAAAGACGTATACTAACTCTGAGCAGCCACCAATTTATGGTGTAGGGGGTGGGCTATTTATAGCCACTAGGCAACCCGACCTGATTTGTCCGAAATGATCCTGGGTCACTAAGGAACTGACACGTGTTCCAACGGTCAGATTTCAAACACACACGGCAACTTTACTTGGGCTACAAGCAAAGCTGACTCATCCAACTCTGGATAAGATTTGCTCTCATTGTCTTCGCTCGAAGACATAGGATTTGGGTTGAGCATCACTTCAGTCACTCTGACTTAGTTCACTTGGACCCCACTTAACAGTACGGTGGTTCCTATGACTCAACAAAGAAGAAAAGGAAACAACGAAACCACACAGTCTTCGCGCTCCATAGTCTTCACTCAATGTCTTCTCATGTCATAGACTTCAGTGTGAATGTCTTCACACACCACCATTGTCTTCAATGTCTTCATACATTTTTAGGGGTCATCTCCGGTAGGTAAACCGAGTCAATGAGGGACACTACCTGCGTTATTCTGCAATTCTCACAAACGCATTAGTCCCTCAACCAACTTTGTCATCAATACTCCAAAACCAACTAGGGGTGGCACTAGATGCACTTACAGCTAGACCATGAAAATGATATGTTTATGAAAGAAAGAAGGGAAATAGATGAAGTGTTCCTTAAACAGGAACCTATTCTGAAACACAACTTACCTGTTGAAATCTTAGGGGATCCTCCTCCACCCAAGGGTGATCCCGTGTTTGAACTAAAACCATTACCTCATAATCTTAAGTATGCTTATCTTGATGAAAAGAAAATATATCCTGTTATTAGTGCTAACCTTTCAGAGTAGGAAGAGGAAAGATTATTGAAAACTCTGAGGAAGCACCGTGCTGCTATTGGATATACTCTGGATGATCTCAAGGGAATTAGTCCCACGTTATGTCAACACAAAATTAGTTTGGAGGACGATGCCAAACCAGTTAGAGATCCTGAACGATGTTTGAATCCCAAGATGAAAGAAGTGGTAAGAAAGGAGATACTAAAGCTCCTTGAGGAAGGTATAATTTATCCCGTTGCTGATAGTGATTGGGTAAGCCCTATCCATTGTGTTCCTAAAAAGGGAGGTATTACTGTCGTTCCTAATGATAAAGATGAATTGATCCCACAAAGAATTATTACAGGTTATAGGATGGTAATTGATTTCCGTAAATTAAATAAAGCTACTAAGAAAGATCATTACCCTTTGCCTTTTATTGATCAAATGCTAGAAAGACTATCCAAACACACACATTTCTGCTTTCTAGATGGTTATTCTGGTTTCTCGCAAATACCTGTGTTAGCGAAGGATCAATCAAAAACTACTTTTACTTGCCCTTTCAGTACTTTTGCTTATAGACGTATGCCTTTTGGTTTATGTAATGCACCTTCTTCCTTTCAAAGATGTATGATGGCTATATTCTCTGACTTTTGTGAAAAGATTTGTGAGGTATTCATGGATGACTTCTCCGTTTATGGATCCTCTTTTGATGATTGCTTGAGCAACCTTGATCGAGTTTTGCAGAGATGCGAAGACACTAGTCTCATCTTGAATTGGGAAAAGTGCCACTTTATGGTTAATGAAGGCATTGTCTTGGGGCACAAATCTCTGAGAGAGGTATTGAAGTTGATAAAGCTAAAGTTGATGCTATTGAAAATATGCCATGTCCCAAGGACATAAAAGGTATAAGAAGTTTTCTTGGTCATGCCGGTTTTTATAGGAGGTTCATTAAGGACTTTTCTAAAATCTCTAGGCCTCTCACCAATTTATTGCAAAAAGATATTCCTTTTGTCTTTGATGATGATTGTGTAGAAGCATTTGAAATACTTAAGAAAGCTTTGATCACTGCACCTATTGTTCAGCCACCTGATTGGAATTTACCTTTTGAAATTATGTGTGATGCTAGTGATTATGCTGTAGGTGTTGTTCTAGGGCAAAGAGTTGATAAGAAATTGAATGTTATCCAGTATGCTAGTAAGACTCTTGATACTGCCCAGAGAAATTATGCTACTACCAAAAAAGAATTCTTAGCAGTTGTGTTTGCATGTGATAAGTTTAGACCTTATATTTGTTGATTCCAAAGTTTACTATTCACACTGATCATGCTGCTATTAAATATCTTATGGAAAAGAATGATGCTAAGCCTAGACTCATGAGATGGGTTCTCTTGCTCCAAGAATTTGATTTGCATATTATTGATAGAAAGGGAGCTGAGAACCCCGTTGCAGACAACTTCTCTAGGTTAGAGAATGTTCTTGATGAACCACTGCCTATTGATGATAGCTTTCCTGATGAACACTTAGCGGTCATTAGTGATTCTCATACTGCTCCTTGGTATGCGATTATGCTAATTACATTGTTGCTAAATTTATACCACCTAGTTTCACATACCAGCAAAAGAAAAAGTTCTTTTATGATTTAAGACATTACTTCTGGGATGACCCACACCTTTATAAAGAAGGAGTAGATGGTGTTATTAGACATTGTGTACGTGAGCATGAACAGGAACAGATCCTACGCAAGTGTCACTCCGAATCATATGGAGGACACCACGCTGGAGACAAAACTGCACATAAGGTATTGCAATCCGGTTTTTATTGGTCTACTCTCTTCAAAGATGCTCGTAAGTTTGTCTTGTCTTGTGATGAATGTCAAAGAATTGGTAACATTAGTAGACGTCAAGAAATGCCTATGAATTATTCTCTTGTTATTGAACCGTTTGATATTTGGGGCTTTGATTATATGGGACCTTTCCTGCCTCTAATGGTTACACACATATTTTAGTTGTTGTTGATTACATTACTAAGTGGGTAGAAGCTATTCCAACTAGTAGTGTTGATCATAACACCTCTATTAAAATGCTTAAAGAAGTTATTTTTCCGAGGTTTGGAGTCCCTAGATATCTTATGACTGATGGTGGTTCACATTTTATTCATGGTGCTTTTCGTAAGATGCTTGCTAAGTATGATGTTAATCATAGTATCACATCTCCTTATCATCCGCAGTCTAGTGGTCAAGTAGAGTTGAGCAATAGAGAGCTCAAATTAATTTTGCAAAAGACTGTGAATAGATCTAGAAAGAATTGGTCCAAGAAACTTGATGATGCATTATGGGCCTATAAAACTGCATATAAAAATCCTATGTGTATGTCTCCGTATAAGATGGTTTATGGAAAAGCTTGTCATTTACCTCTAGAACTTGAACATAAAGCATATTGGGCTATCAAAGAGCTCAACTATGACTTCAAACTTGCCGGTGAGAAGAGGTTGTTTGAATTTAGCTCACTTGATGAATGGAGAACCCAAGCCTATGAGAATGCCAAGCTATTCAAAGAAAAAGTCAAACGCTGGCATGACAAAAGGATACAAAAGTGTGAGTTTAACGTAGGTGATTATGTGTTCTTATTCAACTCTCGTTTAAGATTTTTTGCAGGAAAACTTCTCTCTAAATGGGAAGGTCCTTACGTTATCGAGGAGGTCTATCGTTCGGGTGCCATAAAAATCAACAACTTCGAAGGCACAAGTCCGAGGGTGGTGAACGGTCAGAGGATTAAACATTATATCTCAGGTAATCCTATCAATGTTGAAACTAATATTATTGAAACCATAACCCCGGAGGAATACATAAGGGACACTTTCCAGAATGTTCCAGACTTCGAAAAGGAATAGGTATGTGGTACGGTAAGTAAACCGACTCCAAAACAATTCTAATGGCAATTTTTATCAGTTTTGGAATATTTATGAATTTTAGGAAGAAAGAAGTAGTCCGGGAAGGACACGAGGCCTCCACGAGGGTGGAGGGCGCGCCCACCCTTACTAGGTGCGCCCCCCTGTCTCGTGGCCACCTCGTATGCCTCCCGGACTCCGTTTTCTTGCACGTTACGTATTTTGGTCGGTAAAAATTCATTATATAAACTCCTGAAGGTTTTGACCACCGTATCACACAAATATCCTCTGTTTTCGTTTCGAGCTGTTTTTTGTTACAGATCTAGAGCACCATGGCGTCACCCTCCTTCAACAATGAAGACAAGGTTGCTTGGCTATTGAAGATAGAGCTGAAAAGAGAAGAACCGGAAGAGATTAACAAGGATGAAGGGATCAAGAAGGCCATGGAGGTTCAAGCTCCGACAGTGAAAGAAGAAGACATCCCTCAGCCCTTACCTAACCTCTTTACTCCAACTGAGATTGAAGCTTTCAAGATGATTGAGTTAGCTCGCATACAGAATAAGTATCTCACACAGGAGAATATTTTGCTGAAGGATCATATCGCGGGACTCAAGGGCATTATCCGCAAGTTGGAGGAGCTTTTACGCTCGATGTGCGATTATCCACTATCATCATCACCAACTCCATCACCTCCGAGGACATAATCACATGGGTATGGGCACTCCCCTTGGCAACTGCCAAGCTTGGGGGAGGTGCCCCGGTATCGTATCACCATCACACTCTTATCTTTACCGTTTTATTTAGTTTGATCCTTTTAGTAGTATCTTGATCTAGTAGATTGAAGTTTTGATATCAAGTAGTTTTGAGTTTTGCTTTGTGATATCTTTATGTAATCGAGTCCGTGAGCTATCTGTAATAAAGATTAGTGTTGAGTCAAGGGCTTTGTTATGTTGCTATGATCTTGAGAAAGTAGAAAGAATAAAAGAGTTCATATTGATCTTATGGATAGTAATGACTTCACACATAGAAAGTATGAGGCATAAAAGTTGTTGAGAGTTGATAAACGTAGTTTTGGTCATCGTTGCAATTAATAGGAAGTAATAAGGAAAGAGAGGTTTCACATACAAATATATTATCTTGGACATCTTTTATGATTGGGAGCACTCATTAAGTATGACATGCTAAAAGAGTCGACGTTGGACAAAGAAGACAACGTAATGGTTTATGTTTTCTCACATCTCAGTTAAAGTATATTGTCATTGACCTTCCAAACATGTTGAGCTTGCATTTCCCCCTCATGCTAGCCAAACTCCTTGCACCAAGTAGAAATACTACTTGTGCTTTCAAATATCCTTAAACCCAGTTTTGTCATGAGAGTCCACCATACCTACCTATGAATTGAGTAAGATCCTTCAAGTAAGTTGTCATGTTGCAGGCAATCAAAATTGCTATCTAAATATGCATGACTTATTAGTACAGAGAAAATAAGCTTTATACGATCTTGTTGTGGAAGCAATAAAAGCGACGGACTGCATAATAAAGGTCCACATACAAGTGGCAATATAAAATGATGTTCTTTTGCATTAAGATTTTATGCATCCAACCCTAAAAACACATGACAACCTCTGCTTCCCTCTGCGAAGGGCCTATCTTTTACTTTATGTTTTTTACTTTATGCTTGAGTCAAGGTGATCTTCACCTTTCCCTTTTTCATTTTATCCTTTGGCAAGCTCCTCGTGTTTGAAAGATCATGATATATATATATATATATATATATATATATATATATATATCCAACTAGTTGACCCGTTGCGCCAAATGGCGCAGAGACCTGCTCAAGCCATGTTGTCGATGAAAATGGTTTCATTTTGCATGGACATATTCAATACCGGTAATAGAAAGCTCATGTGTTAAACCATGCTATATTGAAAATATGGTTATGTGTTTGAAAATATTCGATATGTGAATCCATGTTCACACTGAAAAGAGAATCCATAGTTTAGTTGTTTTAGTTGTGGGCAAGCACATATGGTAACAAATTGAACTCCACGCAGAGCCCCATTTGAAACCATGTGCGCGTTGAAAATATTGCATTTTTCAGTAACATTATGTTTGAGAAAGTGCAAGTACCATCTCAACTTGAAGTGTTTTGAAAATATTTAACTTGTAAAATAAGTAGGTTTTAGCAACCACTTAGGTACTAATTCAAACCCTCGAAGATGAAAAATGAAGTATACTTTATCTTTGGAAATATATACTTCAGCATGCATATTTTGTTATCTTATTCGAATAACATGGAGTGTTTTGAAACAATTTGCCTTTCTTTAATATCTTTCAAGTTTTAGAAATCATCCAGGTGCATGGTAAGAATTAGCTAAAAATGCACCATACGAACACCATTTTCAACTATTTATGCATATGATAGTCACATAGACAAATAAAAGAGGTCACTGTCATAGTTAAAATGTAAGGAAAGGTCTGAATGAACAAGCTCTTCTAGGAGCTTGAATTATATTGTTTTTTGAACAAAGGGATTTTATTAAAATCAGCAGCACTTTACAAAAAGAAGTATGAAAGGATTCACGAAAAGATCAGAGGGGATATCTCTGCCCGGACAAAGTCCTACATCCTGACATAGACACCTAGGAGTTTGAATTTGATAGTTCCAATAGAAACACTTGCTACAGATAAATAACTTTTAGTAAGGAAACTTCTGAACGAACATGCTCTTGTCGGCAAGTTATTATCGATCTTACAGCGGCTTCCCTCCTTCCACTTGTCCCAGATCACCTTTTAAGTTTTATCTTGCCCACAAAAATAATTTGAGAACCCTTGCATAAGAAACAAATGAAATCAAGAGAACAAATATACAACTGGAAGACAACATCTTCTTATCAAAAAGAATTTATAAGAAACAAATGAAAACATGACAGTTCGAATCAGAAATAAAACCGGCTATAACTAAAAAAACTAATGCAGCATGAACAAACAAAGCAAAGGACAATGCAAATGCCTAATATTGTCAAGGAATACACCAGAACATGTAGTACAAAGCATCATTTTGACATAGTACTACCCTGACACGGAAAATCATAGTGCTTTTTTCAGAATATAGTGAAGGATTAAACGATTACTGTGTTTATTTGATCTGCCTTGCCTTATCAAAAACAGAGGGCAAAGCAAATACATATGCCAGACAAGGAACAGATGGTTGCCATTCCTTAAAACAGAAAATCTCAACCTTTAGAAATGACAGCCTGCCTTTCCTCCTGTCATCATCATGTCAATTAATTCACAGTAAAGAAAGGTATGCACATGCATATCACGGAAATCTTGTGATGGTGCAACAATTATGTATGTATATTAGGGACATGGTAGATTACTCTTTGTAAGCAATGACAACAGGCAAAAACTGCGCTCTTCTAATTTTGAAGCGGAAGGTTGCCCATCTGGATCCAGTGAGTGATGCACCATAGAGAGGGCACTTCTAGTGCTTCAAGAGTAGTTTTTCAGCGTCAGCGGCAACCATTAGGAATATCACCTGCATTGCTTACCATACCAAAGTTAAGAAGAAAAGAACTATGATTCCCACTTAAAATCCAAAGTACTCCCAAGGATAAAAATGCATATCCATACCAAAGTTCACTGGAATGCAGTTGTAAAAAATTGTGGGATTACTATTTATGTGTTGGTTTGCTTGTCATGATTGTCCTCTCATTCAGCTAGTTGCCTACTCAGTCCTTCCATAATAGCAAATTAATTGTACATCCTTTGATTCAAGTATAAACAAAATAGTAGTCTGGTTCTTTTGTTAATACATATGAAAAACCCATGGAAGCATAACTGAACATAATATAAAAGCCTATAAGGTTCAAAATAACCCATAATTTGATTAATATATAGAGACTGGAAACTGAAGTACTCTGAATAACAGAACATCTGCAAGTAAGAACAAAAGATCTCAATCAGTTTTGGCTTCCGAACTCATATAATTAAATATGTAAGATCTGGAGAAAGGGAACCGACCATCATGAAGAAATGCATCAGGTATATCAGCAGTCCATAATTGTAATGTGTATCAGGTCCTTTCTAACGCTGGTTTCTAAGCTATCTGGACACGGTATTTTAGATATATGAAATTATATGAGTAAAATCTATCTGATTCCTAACCACGTATCAACTGGGCGTTGAATAGAGAAAGGGATTTAAGAAATGGAGATACCTGTCTGCTGAATAGCGGGCATTCGACTGACAGGCAAACAACACGAATATTGAGCAGGTTAATAGGGGCACAACCAGTTGCTCGCAGCTCTTATTTGCTTCAGATTTATTTCCACCAATACGCCTCATCAATCATCACAGCGCATACATATAGGAGAACAAATTTGAAACAAGATTGTGCCATGGTCAGAACCTAGATGATGCAAGCGTATAGAAAAAAACAAGGATGGCTACATAGACTCAATCGGAGCATGATCAGAACCTGGACCCCCGATTTCTTTGGTTTGAAAGCAAACATAGAATGGATGAACTATGAGGACTAAACAGAAGTTTTTGCATCAGATTGTAGTTAAACAAAATGATTATAGACGACTTGCTATTACACCCAGGTATAATAAAATGAAAAAGGAGAGGTCTACAGGAAAAGGAAATGTAATGTGTCAATAGAAACTCAAGCTAAAAGTTGCACGCAAGATGAACCATGCCTCTGAAAATTCTTCAACCACACCATGCAGGAAGTAGCCCACCAAACAATGAAGGCGTGCAACAGACCAGCGACAATTATTCATGGAAACACTAAGCGGCTTCCAAGAAGATATATTAAAGTGACTATCATGTAGCCCCATCAATTGCATGTAGAGTTTGATTTGAAGTACCTAAGAACAACATGAATAAATCTCAAGAAAGTTTGACTTGAAGTACCTAAGAACGATATGAATAAATCTCAAGAAATTTTGGCAAACTATGAGCTGAAGATGCAGATTTTAGTTTCCGTAAATGACTGAGATGCATCTGTAGCTCCAACGTAAAATAAGTACAACTAACATTATAGATTTGAGAATATGGTACTTGTCAAGGATAAATGGGGGCTAACATATCTAGCACCAAGTCTGAATCAACGTGACGCTTATCAGGTTTCTTGAGCATCTAATTAAGGGAGCAAAAAAAGAACAAATTCTATGTGAAAACACTATTAACGCCTTCAGGTAAATGCTTCTTCATGTATCATATATGGCAGTTTGATAAAAAAAGTAAGAAAAAATATAGCAAATTAACATATAATTATGTTTATCAGAAAGGCAGAAGATAATCGATGAACTATAACTGGTGTAAAGCTCATCACCAATGTGAAGTATTAACAGGCAACAGCAGCCTTATTATATTAGAAAGGAAGTAAAGTGTGAGACCCTGGGTTGTTTTATTTAACTACATAAGAAAAGCTACAAGTAGGCCTGCCATTCTTGTAAGCGCCACTAATTGTGAGGATACATGTGTATAGTCACACGATTGAAACAGTGAAAAGAACAGAAAACCGACCAAAGACACTTTCCAGAATGCAACAGATGAGGAAAATATCGTCTAGGAAACAAACATGATTAGTACAACATAACCTCATTCAAAACCATTTAAACAATGGTTTGGTCCAGCAGAAATTCATAAAAATTTGTAATGTGTACCTGAGAAAATGCGACCATTAGGATGAGTTCTGGAAGTCCAATTTCCACACACTTGTCTACCTGTATTTCATCATGTATCTTTTATTCACTCTTCGAAGAGGGAAAATAAGCAGGCGATGGAGGAAAACCAACTGCTGGAAAGCCAAGTTTATAAAGCCCAATTCCAACACCGATCAGTACCTGCAGAACAACAGGGAGTAGACAAACAAACACTATCTATCAAGTGAAGAGAACAAAGAGGAATAGAAAAAGGGAAAACTAATAAACTGGATCAGATTCACTATGTAGCATTTAAAAGTTAATCTGGATCATGGGACCTGGGAGGCAGCTTGTCTGTTTCTAAGTATAATCCTACTTCTTACTTTAGATTACAAACCTCAAGATTGCAAACAGTAACCTTACTTGTGTCAAAAAATAAAGGTACGCCATCTTCATCACCTGAGATGGGAAGACATCTTTCATGGCAACCCATGTTATATGTATGCTCGTACCTGCAAAATCAAGAGATGTGCGTGGTTCAGATTTCCTGGGAGACGATCAAAACCACATGTAGGCATAGCACCGAGCATAACATGCCTCAACCACAGCAACCGTCGATGAACAACAAGAATAACAACCATGCAGATATATGTTATTTCCTTGATTAGAACAGCTAACCTTCAATCACCTGCAAGAGAACCATTAAAAACTGCGCCCATAGTAGAACACCTTGCAGATTTAGTATTTCACAACTGATGAAACTATCAAAATTAAAAACAAATTGTTTGATTAACCCACTATAGATAGCGCCAAGCATATATACCAAGGTATGACCGATGTATTAGCAGATGGAGACACACTCACCACCAAGCATTCTCATAGTGACATAATTACTGAGAAAGTCCATGCACTGCAAGAACAACATGCACACGCTAGCACTGAAAGAATGCCAGCCTTTCATGTATGATACCAGGAAAAGGTTGTAACTATTTTTCCTTTAGGTATATCATTAAGTATGAACTGAATATGTGTGTCTACTAAGCTCTAGATAAACTTGCACGCATCTGCTACTCCACCCAGGCTTAATTCATCCTAGCAAAATCACATCACGAGCAAAAGAACGATTTACAACTAACATTTCAAATCGAGATTTGTCCACCGAGCAATCCCAAAATATATAAATAGAGCAGTTTCTAATTACCCACCTGAATGTTTCGAGTTGTGCCGGAATCCATGGGTATAGCACCAGCTGCAGGTGTCGTCGCCCACCCGCTGAGGCCGCGGTCTGTCGCCCACCCGCTGATGCCGGCGTCCGCTGCACCACAAGGAAGAGGTGGACTGCAGCCTCCCATGCATCGCGCCCAAGCCCCAGCCTCCTGGCAGCTCTCAATCCAGGAGCTGATCGAGCCGCCGTCAACCATGTCCCATCAGCCGCCGCACTTCCGTCTCCTCTTTCCTCTCTCTTTCTCCCTCATCTCCTTCTTTCACTCCCCTGCAGAGCAAAGACATCCACCAAGTCCCTGCTGCTTCCTTTGTGGCAGACTCGCCGCGACCTTCTACCCAGCACCCATCCGAGAGGTTCGTGCAGCAGCGGCTAACGAGAGGGAGAGGGTGGACGGGGAGGGAGGGGACCGGGGGCTGTGGTGAAGCGAGAGAGAGGAGGCAGGAGGAGGGAGAGGCGCGGGAGGGAGGAGGCAGGAGGAGGGAGATCGGCAAGGAAGGCGGAGCTCGGGCGGAGGTGTAAAGGAGGCGGCTGCGAGCAAGGAGAGGGCACAGCGGGAGGGAAGGAGGAGCGAGGCCGTTCGGCGGCTGGGGGATCGGGGGAAAGGAGGCTAGGGTTCGCCTGGTGTGTATGCGATTGGGCAAGGAGCCGCGGCGTGCGAGCAGTGGATTGGGAAAATTGCTTTTGCACATGGGCGCTGCTGACCCAGCTAATGAAAGCATGAGATCAGCCCACCAGTCATTGGATAGAAAAATAACTGTAAAGTGAAAAACGATATTACCAAGTATGAAGATCCAACGGCAGAGCTGTGTCAGAGGGCAGATCGGACGGCCAACGAAGCCCCAATCGGGGGAGCCTTGTGGAGGTGAGTTGGCTAGCCTCATTATTGTTTTAAATTGGGTATAAGTTAGCATGGACTATTATTGTTAACATCACCTAAAGGTGAATACGTTGGGAGGCAACACAATAAGCCCCTATCTTTCTCAGTGTCCGGCTGAAGCTCTATAACCACAAGTATTGCGTGAGTGTTAGCAATTGTAGAAGACTGCATGATAGTTGAGTATGTGGACTTGCTGAAAAGCTCTATTCTTGACTCTTTTTGATGTTATGATAAATTGCAATTGCTACAATGACTGAGATTATAGTTTGTTAGCTTTCAATAAAGTTTCTGAACCATACTTGACATTGTGAATTGATTGTTACTTGAGCATAAGAAGTCATATGGCAAAATCTATTTATGTTGTTGTTATAAGAATGATCATGATGCCCTCATGTTCGTATTTTTTTTATCGACACCTCTGTCTCTAAACATGTGGACATATTTTTTGATTTCGGCTTCCGCTTGAGGACAAGCGATGTCTAAGTCTGGGGGAGTTGATACCTCCATTTTGCATCATGCTTTTATATCAATATTTATTGCATTATGGGCTGTTATTAAACATTACATATCAATACTTATGGCTATTCTCTCTTATTTTATAAGGTTTACCATGAAGAGGGGGAATGCCGGCAGCTGGAAATCTGGCTGGAAAAGGAGCAAACATTAGAAACCTATTCTGCACTGCTCCAAAAATCCTAAAACTCCATGAAACTTATTTTTGGAATTAATAAGAAATACTGAGCAGAAGAAACACCTCAGGGGGCCCACACCCTGGCCAAGAGGGGGGGCGCCCACCCCTACTGGGCGCGCCCCCTGTCTCCTGGGGCCCTTGATGGCCCTCCGGTGTCCATCTTCTGCTATATGAAGGCTTTTACCCTGGAAAAAATTGTGGGCAAGCTTACGGGACGAAACTCCGCCGCCACGAGGCGGAGCCTTGGCGGAACCAATCTAGAGCTCCGGTAGAGCTGTTCTGCTGGGGACACTTCCCTCCGGGAGGGGGAAATCATCACCATCGTCTTCACCAACGATCCTCCCATCGGGAGAGGGTCAATCTCCATCAATATCTTCACCAGCACCATCTCCTCTCAAAACCCTAGTTCATCTCTTGTATCCAATCTTGTATCCAAACCACAAATTGGTACTTGTGGGTTGCTAGTAGTGTTGATTACTCCTTGTAGTTGATGCTTATTGGTTTACTTGGTGGAAGATCATATGTTCAGATCCTTAATGCATATTATTACTCCTCTGATTATGAACATGAATATGCTTTGTGAGTAGTTACATTTGTTCCTGAGGACATGGGTGAAGTCTTGCTATTAGTAGTCATGTGAATTTGGTATTCGTTCGATATTTTGATGAGATGTATGTTGTCTTTCCTCTAGTGGTGTTATGTGAACGTCGACTACATGACACTTCACCATTATTTGGGCCTAGAGGAAGGCATTGGGAAGTAATAAGTAGATGATGGGTTGCTAGAGTGACAGAAGCTTAAACCCTAGTTTATGCGTTGCTTCGTAAGGGGCTGATTTGGATCCATATGTTTAATGTGGTGGTTAGGTTTACCTTAATACTTTTTTTGTAGTTGCGGATGCTTGTAATAGGGGTTAATCATAAGTTGGATGCTTGTCCAAGTAAGGGCAGTACCCAAGCACCAGTCGACCCACATATCAAATTATCAAAGTACCGAACGCGAATCATATGAGCGTGATGAAAACTAGCTTGACGATAATTCCCATGTGTCCTCGGGAGCTCTTTTCTCATTATAAGAAATTGTCCAGGCTTATCCTTTGCTACAAAAAGGATTGGGCCACCTTGCTGCACTTTATTTACTTTCATTGCTTGTTACCCATTACAATTTATCTTATCACAAAACTATCTATTACCTACAATTTCAGTGCTTGCAGAGAAAACCTTACTGAAAACCGCTTATCATTTCCTTCTGCTCCTCGTTGGGTTTGACACTCTTACTTATTGAAAGGACTACGATAGATGCCCTACACTTGTAGGTCACGGGGGTGATACCACTACAAAAAAAATACGCTTCCGTGATGATACGTGTTTGTCACAGTAGGTCACGTTTTCTGTCATGCATGTACATCCATGACGATTTTATGACAAAATTAGGATAGTCATACCTGTGCTGTCGTAGAAGTGTTCCATGACATTACCAAAATTATCATCACGGAAGTGTCCACTTCCATGACGATAAATCGCGTGTCACAGAAGTGCTTTCGTCAAGGGTGACCGACATGTGGCATCCACCATAACGGAATGCCGTTAAGCTATCGGGTCCGGTTTCGGATCCGATAACCCGTTAACAGCCCAGACAAATGGGGATTTTCCACGTGTAAAATCATCTTTGGCCGGAGGAAACACGTGATGCCTCACTGTTGGGATAGGTGTCGTCCACTCATTGGACATGAGGCACCTATGATAGGTCGACACATGGCACGGCCCAACAGTGGCCCATTCCGGTGAAAAAAGTCGGCCTAGTAAAAACTCTATCTCTCTCCCTCGTTCTCTCTCCATCTCACACGCACACACACACACAATCTCATGCCTAGCTAGCCAAGTATGATGGTCTCTCACTCAATTGTAGGCACACACAGTCCCCCCTATATGTATATGACTAGCTAATCTTAGTCTCCATCACAAACATGTGCATGGTCTATCTCAATTTCTCTCGAGGTATCTTTCTATCGTGCACGCACCCCCCTCAATCTCCCACCAATATAGTCCCCTCACGATCTCGAGGGGATCTTTCTATCACAAACACACCCTCTGTCCCTCCCCATGCGTCCATGTTCTCCATGTGTCCCTCTCGACCTTTGTTCCTGGTTGGCCAGACCTCTATTGGACATGTGCTATATATTGGAAATATGCCCTAGAGGCAATAATAAATTAGTTATTATTATATTTCCTTGTTCATGATAATCATTTATTATCCATGCTATAATTGCATTGATAGGAAACTCAGATACATGTGTGGATACATAGACAACACTATGTCCCTAGTAAGCCTCTAGCTGACTAGCTCGTTGATCAATTGATGGTTACGGTTTCCTGACCATGGACATTGGATGTCGTTGATAACGGGATCACATCATTAGGAGAATGATGTGATGGATAAGACCCAATCCTAAGCCTAGCACAAAGATCGTGTAGTTCGTATGCTAAAGCTTTTCAAATGTCAAGTATCATTTCCTTAGACCATGAGATTGTGCAACTCCCGGATATCGTAGAAATGCTTTGGGTGTACCAAACGTCACAACGTAACTGGGTGGCTATAAAGGTGCACTACAGGTATCTCCGAAAGTGTTTGTTGGGTTGGCACGAATCGAGACTGGGATTTGTCACTCCGTGTAAACGGAGAGGTATCTCTGGGCCCACTCGGTAGGACATCATCATAATGTGCACAATGTGATCAAGGGGTTGATCACGGGATGATGTGTTACGGAACGAGTAAAGAGACTTGCCGGTAACGAGATTGAACAAGGTATCGGTAATACCGACGATCAAATCTCGGGCAAGTACAATACCGCTAGACAAAGGGAATTGTAGACGTGATCGATTGAGTCCTTGACATCGTGGTTCATCCGATGAGATCATCGTGGAACATGTGGGAGCCAACATGGGTATCCAGATCCCGCTGTTGGTTATTGACCGGAGAACGCCTCGGTCATGTCTGCATGATTCCCGAACCCGTAGGGTCTACACACTTAAGGTTCGATGACGCTAGGGTTATAAAGGAAGTTTGTATGTGGTTACCGAATGTTGTTCGGAGTCCCGGATGAGATCCCGGACGTCACGAGGAGTTCCAGAATGGTCCGGAGGTAAAGATTTATATATGGGAAGTCCTGTTTTGGTCACCGGAAAAGTTTCGGGTTTTATCGGTAACGTACCGGGACCACCGGGAGGGTCCCGGGGGTCCACCAAGTGGGGCCACCGGCCCCGGAGGGCTGCATGGGCCAAGTGTGGGAGGGGACCAGCCCCAGGTGGGCTGGTGCGCCCCCCCCCCCACAAGGGCCCAAGGCGCCTAGGGTTTGGGGAGGGGGTGCTTCCACCTAACTTGGGGGGCAAGTTTCCCCTCTCCCCCCCCCCTTGGCCGCCACCCTTAGATGGGATTGGGGCTGCCGCACCCCTTGGGGTGGAAACCCTATAGGGGGCGCACCCCCCTCCCTCTCCCCTATATATAGTTGAGGTCTTGAGGGCTGCCAGCACATGAGTTTTGACCTCTCCCTGGCGCAGCCCTACCTCTCTCCCTTCTCCTCTCCCGCGGTGCTTGGCGAAGCCCTGCTGGATTGCCACGCTCTTCCATCACCACCACGCCGTTGTGCTGCTGCTGGACGGAGTCTTCCTCAACCTCTCCCTCTCTCCTTGCTGGATCAAGGCGTGGGAGACGTCACCGGGCTGTACGTGTGTTGAACGCGGAGGTGCCGTCCGTTCGGCACTAGGATCTTCGGTGATTTGGATCACGACGAGTACGACTCCTTCAACCCCGTTCTCTTGAACGCTTCCGCTTAGCGATCTACAAGGGTATGTAGATGCACTCTCCTTCCCCTCGTTGCTGGTTTCTCCATAGATAGATCTTGGTGACACGTAGGAAAATTTTGAATTTCTGCTACGTTCCCCAACAGTGGCATCATGAGCTAGGTCTATTGCGTAGATTCTTTGCACGAGTAGAACACAAAGTAGTTGTGGGCGTTGATTTTGTTCAATATGCTTACCGTTACTAGTCCAATCTTGTTTCGACGGTATTGTGGGATGAAGCAGCCCGGACCGACCTTACACGTACTCTTACGTGAGACAGGTTCCACCGACTGACATGCACTTGGTGCATAAGGTGGCTAGCGGGTGCCAGTCTCTCCCACTTTAGTCAGAACGGATTCGATGAAAAGGGTCCTTATGAAGGGTAAATAGCAATTGGCATATCGCGTTGTGGTTTTGCGTAGGTAAGAAATGTTCTTGCTAGAAACCCATAGCAGCCACGTAAAACATGCAAACAACAATTAGAGGACGTCTAACTTGTTTTTGCAGGGTATGCTATGTGATGTGATATGGCCAAGAAGAATGTCATGAATGATATGTGATGTATGAGATTGATCATGTTCTTGTAATAGGAATCACGACTTGCATGTCAATGAGTATGACAACCGGCAGGAGCCATAGGAGTTGTCTTAATTTATTGTATGACCTGCGTGTCATTGAACAACGCCATGTAATTACTTTACTTTATTGCTAACCGGTAGCCATAGTAGTAGAAGTAATAGTTGGCGAGACAACTTCATGGAGACACGATGATGGAGATCATGATGATGGAGATCATGGTGTCATGCAGGTGACGATGATGATCATGGAGCCCCGAAGATGGAGATCAAAAGGAGCAAAATGATATTGGCCATATCATGTCACTATTTGATTGCATGTGATGCTTATCATGTTTATGCATCTTATTTGCTTAGAACGATGGTAGTAAATAAGATGATCCCTTATTAAAGTTTCAAGAAAGTGTTCCCCCTAACTGTGCACCGTTGCGAAAGTTCGTCGTTTTGAAGCACCACGTGATGATCGGGTGTGATAGATTCTTACGTTCACATACAACGGGTGTAAGCCAGATTTACACACGCGAAACACTTAGGTTAACTTGACGAGCCTAGCATGTACAGACATGGCCTCGGAACACAAGAGACCGAAAGGTCGAGAATGAGTCGTATGGTAGATACGATCAACATGAAGATGTTCACCGATGATGACTAGTCCGTCTCACGTGATGATCGGACACGGCCTCGGATCATGTAATCACTTAGATGACTAGAGGGATGTCTATCTGAGTGGGAGTTCATGAGATGAACTTAATTATCCTGAACATAGTCAAAAGATCTTTGCAAATTATGTCGTAAGCTCGCGCTTTAGTTCCACGGTTTAGATATGTTCCTAGAGAAAATATAGTTGAAAGTTCATAGTAGCGATTATGCGGACAGTAGAAAGCTTATGTCCTTAATGCACCGCTCAGTGTGCTGAACCCCAAACGTCGTTTGTGGATGTTGCGAACATCGGACATACACGTTTTGATAACTACGTGATAGTTCAGTTAAACGGTTTAGAGTTGAGGCACCAAAGACGTTTTCGAAACGTCACGGAACATATGAGATGTTTCGAGGGCTGAAATTGGGATTTTAGGCTCGTGCCCATGTCAAGAGGAATAAGACCTCCGACGTTTTTCTTAGCCTACAAACTAAGGGAGAAAAGCTCAATCGTTGAGCTTGTGCTCAGATTGTCTGAGTGCAACAATCACTTGAATCGAGTGGGAGTTGATCTTCTAGATGAGATAGTGATGTTTCTCCAAAGTCATTACCACCAAGCTACTAGAGCTTCGTGATGAACTATAACATATCAGGGATAGATATGATGATCCTTGAGGTATTCGCGATGTTTGAAACCACGAAAGTAGAAATCAAGAAGGAGCATCAATTGTTGATGGTTGGTGAAACCACTAGTTTCAAGAAGGTCAAGGGCAAGAAGGGATACTTCATGAAACGGCAAATCAGCTGCTGCTCCAGTGAAGAAACCCAAGGTTGAACCCAAACCCGAGACTAAGTGCTTCTGTAATAAGGGGATTAGCCACTGGAGCAGAATTACCCTAGATACTTGGTAGATAAGAAGGCTGGCAAGGTCGATAGAAGTATATTGGATATACATTATGTTAATGTGTACTTTACTAGTACTCCTAGTAGCACCAGGGCATTAGATACCGCTTCGGTTGCTAAGTGTTAGTAACTCGAAATAAAAGCTACGGAATAAACTGAGACTAGCTAAAGGTGAGCTGACGATACGTGTTGGAAGTGTTTCCAAGGTTGATGTGATCAAGCATCGCACGCTCCCTCTACCATCGAGATTAGTGTTAAACCTAAATAATTGTTATTTGGTGTTTGCGTTGAGCATAGACGTGATTGGATCATGTCTGTCGCAATACGGTTATTCATTTAAGGAGAATAATGGTTACTCTATTTATTTGAATAATACCTTCAATGGTCTAGCACCTAAAAGGAATGGTTTATTGAATCTCGATCGTAGTGATACACATTTTCATGCCAAAAAGGATATAAGATAGTAATGATAGTACCACTTACTTGTGGCACTGCCATGTAAGTCATATTGGTGTAAAACGCATGATGAAGCTCCATGTTGATGGATCTTTGGACTCACTCGTTTTTGGAAAGTTTGAGACATGCAAACCATGTCTATTGGTGTATACGCATGAAGAAACTCCATGCAGATGGATCGTTTGGACTCACTTGATTTTGAATCACTTGAGATATGCAAATCATACCACATAGGCAAGATGACTGAAAAGCCTCGGTTTCAGTAAGATGGAACAAGATAGCAACTTGTTGGAAGTAACACACTTTGATGTGTGCAGTCCAATGAGTGCTGAGGCATGCAGTGAATATCGTTATGTTTTACTTCACAGATGATTTAAGTAGATACTGTATATTTACTTGATGAAACACAAGTCTGAATTATTGAATGGTTCAAATAGTTTCAGAGTGAAGTTGAAGGTCATTGTGACAAGAGGATAAAATGTCTATGATATGATCATAGAGATGAGTATCTGAGTTACGAGCTTTGGCACACAATTAAGACATTGTGGAAATTGTTTCACAATTAATACCGCCTGGAACACCATAGTGTGATGGTGTGTCCGAACATCATAGTTGCACCCTATTGGATATGGTGCGTACCATGATGTCTCTTATCAAATTACCACTATAGTTCATGGGTTAGGCATTAGAGACAACCACACTCACTTTAATAGGGCACCACATAATTCCGTTGAGACGACACCGTTTGAATTATGGTTTGGAGAAACCTAAGTTGTCGTTTCTTAAAAGTTTGGGGCTGCGACGCTTATGTGAAAAAGTTTCATCGTGATAAGCTCGAACCCAAAATGGACAAATACATCTTCATAGGATACCCAAAATGGTTGGGTATACCTCCTATCTCAGATCCGGAAGCAAAAGTAAGTGTTTCTAGAAACGGGTCCTTTCTCGAAGAAAAGTTTCTCTCGAAAGAATTGAGTGGGAGGATGGTGGAGACTTGATGAGGTTATTGAACCGTCACTTCAACTAGTGTGTAGCAGGGCACAGGAAGTTGTTCCCGTGGCGCCTACACCAATTGAAGTAGAAGCTTATGATAGTGATCATGAAGTTTCGGATCAAGTCACTACCGTACCTCGTAGGGTGACAAGGATGCGTACTACTTCAGAGTGGTACGCAATCCTGTCTTAGAGGTCATGTTGCTAGACAACAATGAACCTACGAGCTATGGAGAAGCGATGGTGGGCCCGGATTCCGACGAATGGCTCGAGGCCATAAAATCCGAGAAAGGATCCATGACTTTGGAAGAAATACTTTATGGTCGTAAGGCCATTGGGTACAGATGGTTTTTAAAAGGAAGACAGACAATGATGGTAAGAATCACCATTAAGAAAGCTAGACTTGTCGTGAAGATGTTTTCCGACAAGTTCAAGGAGTTGACTATGGTGAGGCTTTCTCACTCGTAGCGATGCTAACAGTCTGTTGGAAATAGATTAGCAGTTACTGCATTATTTATGAAATCTTGCAGATAGAATGTCAAAAACATTGTTTCCTCGACAGTTTTCTTGAGGAAAGGTTGTATATGATACAACCAGAAGGTTTTGACAATCCTGAAGAACGCTAACAAATATGCAAAACTCCAGCAATCCTTCTAAGGACTGGAGTAAGCATCTCGGAGTTGGAATGTACGCTTTGATGAGATAATCAAAGATTTTGGGTTTATACAAAAGTTTATGAGAAACTTGTATTTCCAAAGAAGTGAGTGGGAGCATTATAGAATTTCTGATGAGTATATGTTGTTGACATATTGTTGATCATAAATGATGTAGAATTTCTAGAAAGCATATAGGGTTATTTGAAAAGTGTTTTTCAATGGAAAACCTGGATTAGGCTACTTGAACAATAAGCATCAAGATCTATAAGATAGATCAAAATGCTTAATAATACTTTCAATTGAGCACATACCTTGACATGATCTTGAAGGTGTTCAAGATGGATCAGTCAAAGAAGGAGTTCTTGCCTGAGTTGTAAGGTATGAAGTTAAGAGTTAAAGCTCGACCACGGCAGAAGAGAGACATAGGACAAAGGCCATCCCCTATGCTTCAGACATAGGCTCTATAGTATGCTATGATGTGTGCCGCACCGGAAGTGTGCCTTGCCATGAATCAGTCAAGGGGTACAAGAATGATCCAGGAACGAATCATTGGACAGCGGTCAAAATTATCCTTAGAGGGATAAGGAAATGTTTCTCGATTATGGAGGTGATAAAGAGTTAGGCGTAAAGGGTTACGTTGATGCAAGCTTTAACACCTATCCGAATGACTTTGAATAGCAAACCAGATACGTATAGTGGAGCAACCATTTGGAATAGCTTCAAGTGGAGCATAGAAGCAGCATTTACAATATGACATAGAGAATTGCAAAGTACATACGGATCTGAAAGTTGCAGACCTGTTGACTAAAACCTCTCTCACAAGCAAAACATGATCAAACCCCAGAACTCATTGAGTCTTAATCACATGATGATGTGAACTAGTTTAATGACACTAGTAAACTCTTTGGATGTTGGTCACATGGCGATGTGACGTGTGAGTGTTAATCACATGACGACGTGAGCTAGATTATTGACTCTAGTGCAAGTGGGAGACTGTTGGAAATATGCCCTAGAGACAATAATAAATTAGTTATTATTATATTTCCTTGTTCATGATAATCGTTTATTATCCATGCTATAATTGTATTGATAGGAAACTCAGATACATGTGTGGATACATAGATAACACTATGTCCCTAGTAAGCCTCTAGCTGACTAGCTCGTTGATCAATAGATGGTTACGGTTTCCTGACCATGGACATTGGATGTCGTTGATAACGGGATCACATCATTAGGAGAATGATGTGATGGATAAGACCCAATCCTAAGCCTAGCACAAAGATCGTGTAGTTCGTATGCTAAAGCTTTTCAAATGTCAAGTATCATTTCCTTAGACCATGAGATTGTGCAACTCCCGGATATCGTAGAAATGCTTTGGGTGTACCAAACGTCACAACGTAACTGGGTGGCTATAAAGGTGCACTACAGGTATCTCCGAAAGTGTTTGTTGGGTTGGCACGAATCGAGACTGGGATTTGTCACTCCGTGTAAACGGAGAGGTATCTCTGGGCCCACTCGGTAGGACATCATCATAATGTGCACAATGTGATCAAGGGGTTGATCACGGGATGATGTGTTACGGAACGAGTAAAGAGACTTGCTGGTAACGAGATTGAACAAGGTATCGGTAATACCGACGATCGAATCTCGGGCAAGTACAATACCGCTAGACAAAGGGAATTGTAGACGTGATCGATTGAGTCCTTGACATCGTGGTTCATCCGATGAGATCATCGTGGAACATGTGGGAGCCAACATGGGTATCCAGATCCCGCTGTTGGTTATTGACCGGAGAACGTCTCGGTCATGTCTGCATGATTCCCGAACCCGTAGGGTCTACACACTTAAGGTTCGATGACGCTAGGGTTATAAAGGAAGTTTGTATGTGGTTAACGAATGTTGTTAGGAGTCCCGGATGAGAACCCAGACGTCATGAGGAGTTCCGGAATGGTCCGGAGGTAAAGATTTATATATGGGAAGTCCTGTTTTGGTCACCGGAAAAGTTTTGGGTTTTATCGGTAATGTACCGGGACCACCGGGAGGGTCCCGGGGGTCCACCAAGTGGGGCCACCAGCCCCGGAGGGCTGCATGGGCCAAGTGTGGGAGGGGACCAGCCCCAGGTGGGCTGGTGCACCCCCCCACAAGGGCCCAAGGCGCCTAGGGTTTGGGGAGGGGGTGCTTCCACCTAACTTGGGGGGCAAGTTTCCCCTCTCCCCCCCCTTGGCCGCCACCGTTAGATGGGATTGGGGCTGCCGCACCCCTTGGGGTGGAAACCCTAGAGGGGGCGCACCCCCTCCCTCTCCCCTATATATAGTTGAGGTCTTGAGGGCTGCCAACACATGAGTTTTGACCTCTCCCTGGCGCAGCCCTACCTCTCTCCCTTCTCCTCTCCCGCGGTGCTTGGCGAAGCCCTGCTGGATTGCCACGCTCCTCCATCACCACCACGCCGTTGTGCTGCTGCTGGACGGAGTCTTCCTCAACCTCTCCCTCTCTCCTTGCTGGATCAAGGCGTGGGAGACGTCACCGGGCTGTACGTGTGTTGAACGCGGAGGTGCCGTCCGTTCGGCACTAGGATCTCCGGTGATTTGGATCACGACAAGTACGACTCCTTCAACCCCGTTCTCTTGAACGCTTCCGCTTAGCGATCTACAAGGGTATGTAGATGCACTCTCCTTCCCCTCGTTGTTGGTTTCTCCATAGATAGATCTTGGTGACATGTAGGAAAATTTTGAATTTCTGCTACGTTCCCCAACACTATAGGGGTGTCTCTCTCCGTTGCAAACAATCACACACTAGCTATCTTCATGAATCTCCTCGCCTCGCTTTTCTATCTCGGAGATGCAAGCGTGATATGTTCGCATAAGAAACAAAAAAGCACACACTCTTTCTCTCTAATTTATTGTTTGTTGTCACTTTCTCTTTCACACACATACTCTTTTTGCACACTTACTCATTCTCCTTCACACGCACTTGATCTCTCTCGACTTAGGCACTCTCCTCGGTCCATAGCATATAGATTTATTGAAAAGTCAAACATCACAAAGTTTGACCATGTACGTGGAGAAAAACAATTACATCTAGAACGACAAACATATACCATTAGATTCACCATGAGATGTAGTTTCGTATGATGTATCTTTGGTATTGTATATATAAATAACATTTGCGTAAACCTGATCAAAGTTTCCAAAGTTTGACTTCTAAAAAATTTACATGCACTGCATTATCGAGCGGATGGAATATCTCTTTCCCCCTCTCAGCTATCTGACGCACCACTCAGCCTTATCGGGGCTCCTCAATCTCTCTCAAACTTTATATCTCCCTGGTTCACACATATACATGTCTCGCTCATGCTATACATATAGACCCATCCAACACTCTCTGCCCTTGTTCTCTCTCTGTATGTGACATGCACCCCCCTAAGTACCATAATCCCTCACTCCATCATAGGCGCAAGCACTCCCCCCCTAAGTATGATTATCTCTCACTAGCCATCAGGAAACACGTATTGTCTCCTTCCATCCATACTCCTATCTCGATATCTCTCAGGGTATCTTCTATCACACACACACACCTTGTCACTCGATCTCCCACCCATGTAAGCCCATCAAGATCTCCACGGGATCTCTCTATGACAAACATACACTCTCTCCTCCCCATGTATGCATTTTCTCCGTACGTCTCTCTCGACCTCTCTTCCTTGTTTGTCAGACCCCTCTTGGCCACGTGCTAGGTGTCTTGCTCTCTCGGTTGCAAACAACCACACACTATCTCCTCACCTTGCTTCCGTTGTCGAAGATGCATGTGTGATATGTTTGCATAAGAAAACACACACTTATTCTCTACTTTTATCGTGTGTTGTCCATGTCTCTTTCAGACATGCACACACACTTTTTTCACTCACTCTTTCTATTTCACTCTCTCTCTCTCTCTCTCTCTCTCTAGTTAGGGACTCTCTCACGTCCATAAGCATATGGATGTTTTGAAAAGTCAAACCTCAGAAAAGTTTGACCAGGTATATGTGGAGAAAAACATTTACATCTGGAACGATCATTAGATTCATCACAAAATGTACTTACTTCATACTATCATTTATCTTTGGTATTGTAGATATAAGTAATTTCTTTATAAACTTGGTCAAAGTTTCAAAAGTTTGACTTTAAAAAAATGTTGGAACTACATTATCGAACGGAGGGAGTAGCTCTTTCTCTCTCTCTCTCTGCTATCTCTCACGGGCCTCCCCTCTCACTCGAACTCTCTATACCGATGGATTATACGCTCACTGTGCCAGCGTATAGCTCCATATATTGTTTAGTTGACCGGTCAACCAGTCCACATGCTGCCTTGTCAGCTCGTGTTCTGTATCTTCGTGTGCCGGCCCATTTGACAGTGGGTGAAAATAAGTAAACTAGAGGCCCATCTGACACGCGGTGAAGTAAACAAAGTTGAAACCACTCGGGGTAGCACCCCGCATGCTAGTAAATTGAGGACGCATTGAGGACACACTTCTTCTGCGTGAAGGACGCACTCGCGCACAATTCACCACTACGCGGCGGCATGCACAGAAGGACGCACTCGTGCACACCCAGCACACAACACACACACCAGCACACGTGTACACCGGCGTCGCCGCCGGTTGAGATGGATGGCGAGGCAGCCAACTAGCGGAGGAGGCTCGAGCCAAAACCACATCCGGTGAGCCTAGACTTCATCGGCAGCCTCCGTGATGACATGCTGCTCGTCATCTTCGGCCTCCTCCCCACCAAATCTGCCGTGCGGACCGCCCTGCTCTCCCTGCGGTGGCGCCCCCTCTAGAACCGCGTCCCCCTCAACCTCACCGTTGACAGCTGCCTCTGCGACGGGGTTTGCAAATGCATGGCCGCAGTCTCCAAGATCCTTTCATCTCACCCTGGGCCAGCCAGACGCCTTGACATCCGCATGTTCAGTATCAACTGCAAGGTCCAACCCAAGTTCGACGAGTGGTTCTTATCCCCCGCCCTAGATCAGCTCGAGGAGCTCAACTTTGAAGCTAGACAATGTCGCTCTCTGCCGCTGTCCGTGCTCCGCCTCACGCCAATGCTGCGCCGCGCCAACTTCAGCTCCTGCTATCTTCTCCAGATTAATGCCGCGCCCGCCCTTCTTCTCCCTCAACTCAAGTAGATCGACCTCTTCGACGTTGTCATCTCGAAGAAGGCTATGGAGCACCTGCTCTACAGTTGTACTGCACTCTAGTACCTTCGTCTTGAGCAGATCCATGGGTTCATTAGCCTCCACATCGCCTCGACGAATCTCCGAAGGATTTATGTGTCTTGTTGGCACTGCAACAAGACATCAATTGGGAAGAGATCATTCTAATTGTTCCACGTTATGGTCATTGAGAATGCACCTTTCCATGAGAGATTGCTTGTATCGGATCTAGATGGTCCAACAAAAATCAGGGTCACTGACGCGCCGAAAATGACAGCGTTGGTGTACTCGTCTGCCAAATTCTCGAACTCTTTTTTGGATCCGTAATTGTTCAGGTACATCACTCATCTTATTCCCCATCTTCTTGAAATTCACATTTTTAAATTTCTTCTTGATGTATTTATGACCGTCTTCCAGAAAATGATTCCCACAAGCTTGACCCAGTTTATGCGTACAGTGAAGATCTTGGCAATAAAATATATCGGCCCCAATCTGGATCAAGTTGTTGGATTCCTTACATGCTTTCCGTGCACGGAGAAGCTACTCATCGAGGTGAAACTTCTTTCCTATTATTAAATGCTAATCACAAAAAAGCTCAATTTTTTCGCAATTTTCCCAAATTACGATGGCAAGTGTAGTGTTCAAAACTGCATCTACGCACTACACCGAAAGAAATGTTTTTAGTAATTTTTTCTCACGTGATCACCTGCATCGTTTTTTTGTTGTACTACTATAGTAGCCTAGGATAGTCATAGTGGAAAGTAACTTAGACTACTCCATTAAATCTATGGTTACCCTAAGAGCAAGTACTACCTCCGTCCTGGTTTACTCTTCCTATTTTGTAGTATCAAAATTTGACCATAGATTTAACTGACAAAATGTTAATGCATGTCACTAAGAACTATATCGTTGGATTCGTATTTGAACATAATTTGAAATGGTATAATTTTTAGTGACATGCATTGGCATTTTCTTAGGTAAATATATGGTCAAAATTTTATACTAAATACGAGGTAGTACAAAAGTGGGTTATAACGGCCCTCCACTATGTAGTCCAAAACACGTGCCAAATTCACTTGTGATGCATTTGGCATCGATGCCCCTCCATTGCTCACCTGGTGCCCCAATCTGGATCACCTACTTTGCTCCGGTGCCAAATTAACTCACGCAATGAAAAAACACTTGCGTGGGAGAGAGAGAGAGAGAGAGGACTGAGGCAATAAAAAAACACTTGTTTGGGAGAGTGAGAGGCTGGTGTAGTTGGTTGATTGATTTGTTTTTACATGTGGGTCTGTGTGCACAGCGATGCCAACTCTCTCACATTGCGAGAGCGGTGCCAAAATCTTTTGATTTGACATCGATGCGTATTATGTGGCATACTTTTGCGAAATATGACATCGGCCACATAGTGGAAGGCAACAAATTCCCAAGCTCTTCAAGTGCTCCTAGGTAAATGAGAGGAAACAGAGAGAGAGAGAGAGAGAGAGAGAGAGAGAGAGAGAATATCAGTAGCCAGCCAACCCTATCGTATGAGCGAATGATATTGGTACCTCTTGATGACACGACAATCTTATACAGCCAGCTGCTCTAATATGTTTTCTTCTTTTGCAGATAAAAAAAGACCCGAAAGTGAAAAATGCGCTACACTATAACAATCTCATCGAATGCCTTGATCTCCAGCTTACAGAAATTGATTTGATCGACTACCGAGGCAGCACATCTGAGATTAAATTGGCCAGGTTCTTTGTTCTGGAGGCAAGTGTGCTCTAGGTAATGAGGTTTGGCGTTCTCTGGCGTAACAATGAATGGTGTGCTGATCACCGCAAGCGTCTAAGCCTAAATGACAAAGTCTCCGCAGAAGCTGAATTTGTTTTTGAAACATCAAGTGGCCAGAGACTCGAAAACTTATTTGCCCATTAGTGACTTGTCTGGGCGGTGGATTTTAGTTTGTATGATAATGCTGCATCCACCTAAAGTAACGAAAGTTTTTACGTAAACTTCCTAGTAATTCCCTCTTCGTGGGTGCGACATTACTCCTAACATTTGTAATATCAGTTTGAAACTTGTAATACTGCCGTGTCCTATTCCTGCATTTTCAAAATCCTGCGAATCAAACAGGTCCTAAGTTGGTGATGGTGTTGTGCCTCCCATCTTTCACCAATAGCCTTCGGATCTAGATCTGACGCATACAAACCAAAATTCTCCATTTTTGCAAAAAGATGCCCGCACGTGTTCCATATTTACAAACAACTCCTTGTGTCTCACAATCAGCCTTATCTCCTCCCCACCACATCTAGAAGCCATGGAAAAATCTAGCGCGGTGGCCGCTGCCGGCGCCATCCACCCCCAATCTTGGTGTTCCATGCAATGCACGGGCATCTACGCACAGGAAATTATGTCGAACACGGCTAGTTTTAAGCAGGCTAGCTCTACAGCCATGAAGATAGTGATTGCAGACGGTGAGGCTGACTATGGTATGCCGAACATGGCGCCTATACTTAGGTGTCAACTCCGGCGCAGGGTCTTGTCACTTCACTATGAGGAGCATCATGTAATAATTTGACCAACGGGTAGTAAAGTGCTACTACATTGGTAGTACTACTAGCACCACCGTCTGGATTTAGGAGTACTACCACGTCCATCTGGATTTTAGTATTTGACTAGCAATATCTAGTAATGCATATCACAAAAAATGTACTACTCCCTCTGTAAATAAATACATGGTGTATTGTTTTATTCCTATCGGCGAGAGAACTTAATGTCTTTTTGCTAATTAATAGGATTACATGCAATGAACTAAACACTGCATGTCATGTTTGGTAGTCTCAAGTCATTGAAAGCATGCACGGCCCACATCTCTCATTGGTTTATATGTCATGAAATAAGAAACGAGGAGGGAGTTAATGTACCGTGCCTAGGTGTTTTGGGATTATTTGGTTTTCGTAAGGTGACTTACATAACATTTTTTTTTACATGCATTAACATTTTATTAGTTAAATCAAAGGTCAAAACTTGGCGCAAAATGCAAAGGGGACCAACAAACCAGTAAACATCAAACTTCTCTTGTTTGGCCCCAACTAAAGGTCCGGTGAGATGACTATACTGCATCAGCACAGAGGGGGACGCAGCTTCATTAACTTACTGCAACTGCCTTTGGGTGAATGCCACGCGGGCCCAATGGGTGGATGGCCCACCTATCATACAACCAAAGGCAGGTGCAGTAGAGGGCCGAGGAGTAGATGGCCAACACGGACGTGAATTCAACGCAATCTGCACTTCTCATATAAAGGCTCCCCGCCAGTGCAATCTAGTACGAAATCCTACGCACCTACGCACGCTAACCAATGGCAAGAGTGATCATTCGAATCACAAGATCAGTTGACTAGAAGCTAAGAGGGTGCTTGGATACGTTTTAGTCCCGTGACTAAAAGTAGTGGGAATAAAACTTGCTAGCCTCATACATGCTTGGACCAAATACTAAAGAGACTAAAATCAAGTTAATGAGCATTTATTATCCTCCAAACCCTCCAATCTAGAACTCGCCTGTGTTAAAGAAGAGGAGTTAAATGAGGAGAGAGAGGACTAATCCACATTTTAGTAGGGGTACCCCTGACTAAAAAATTTAGTCTCAAGACTAGTTTTAGCCCCTCTTTAGTCAGGGGTGCTTGGAACTTTAGCCTCTTAAAGAGACTATTTTTAGTCAGACTAAAATAAGTCCCTTGGATCCAAGCACCCTCTAAGCTAGACCCATGGAGGCAATGAGCACGAGCATCAGAGCAAGTATAATAGGTCCTTGTCAGCCGGCTACAAGCTGCTCCACGTCAACAAAATCTAATCTGGAGGAAAGAGAAGGGATGAGAGAGAAGGGAGCGGGCGCTATGTATGCAGCCCGGCTGTAGCACAATAACCAAGGAACAAGAGCTTGCATGCGACCTGTGTGATCGCTTTAGGCCGGCGTTTCTTCCTCCCTCCCAATCCGTTGGCTTCTTTACCTCCATCACATGCAATCATTTAATGCTATAGCCGGTCTAGTAGTTAACCTATAGCCAATCTATTATATGAGTCTACTTTTACCAAGGCTTTATGTGACCTGGCACTATGATACAGCCAACAGCAGGTTGTTCTATTAACCATGCTCTCAGCCGGCTGTGCCAGATGTACCACGACGCCGGCCTGCGGCCCGGCACCGAGGAACGTCTCCAGGTAGTTCTTGAGGTCGCCAGGGCGAGGGACCGCTTGGACGACAACTTCGTCTCCTTGTTCGACGAGATCCTCGTCGGTTTCCTCGACAAGTTCACCATCGTCAAGAAGCTCGCGGGCGACCTTGACGTATGCCTCCAGCCGACGTGCCCAGGCTCTGCGATGCCTACCACCCTCAACGACCACTATGGTGACAACCTCTTCGACGCACTAGTGGCCCTGCGACTGCCCGCCATCGCGCCGGAGAATGTCCACCTCGAGGTCGCGCTCGCCGCGCAGCGCCTGGTGCAGCAAGACACCATCGACATAATCACCCACGTCTACGCGCAAATTGTCCACAAGGACTACTACATGCAAGAGGAGGACGATAGGATGCTGGCCTTCTTGGACCGCAGGGCAACCTTGGACGGCATTGTTCAGAAGCACGTTGAGCTCGCCGCCAACGCCACTGCTCCTCACAGATTGGTTGATGACCCGGCACACTAGGACGTGGGGATGTCGTTGATGGATCGTATGTATTTTTATCTTTTCGTCAAATCCATGTAGTAGTATATGGTACTACTAGTAATTATCTTACCTTTCGCATAAACATCAGAATTTTCGTACGTACTCCATGCATGAACCGCGCCAGAACCAAACTTCTCATTACTCTAGGGAAAATCATTATTTTGATCTATCAGTCGCGCCATGGAGCAGAACCAAATTTTACAAGTTACAAGGTCAAAAGGAAAATCCTGTCGTGTTCGCGTCGCACCCCCACACGGTTGGTCCGACACGCTGCTCAATGGGGAATGCGTGCGGTGTTGCATTTTCACTTACAAGTGGGACCATAGTTGATCAAACCAACTATCGGCAAATGCCCACCCCGCCCATCGCGTGATGGCTGAGAAAACAGGAGGGAGAAGAGATGGATGTAGCACGGACTCCAAGAAAATTGGTGTTGGATGGGACTCGTGTGGGTTGCGTGTGCCATACTGGTAGACGTGAATGCTAGTTATGGCCCATGCCACCCCACTATAGCGAGCCTATATCGAGGTGCTAGTTACGTAGAACAAATTTCCTGGAGTCCGTGCTCAGCCCTCCTCTATCTCTCTTCTCAGCCAGCCAACGGACGCGCGGAGCCCATCGTCTGTTTGCTCATATGCGGTCCCACATGTCAGTGAAAATGCAAGAGGACCCACTGAACCTGCACATCTTTCACCTCGACGTGCTAGTGATGAAAAACAAATCCAATAAAGATCTTCGGTGGCCGCTTTTGGAGTTACTCAAGAGTAGTAAGATTCTATTTACAGTTTAACCCAAGATGCACATCACGTGGCTTCAACTACCACTCTATTTTCTTGCATGACACGACCTGGATGCTAGATGTCCCACGTGTCGGGCAAAGGAGGAAGAACCCGACCAAATCTTTGGTTGTGCTCTCGGGTTAGACTAGTTGTGCTAACTTAAAATTTTATTGTGTAGAATGGATACAAGTTTTGGTATTGGGAAGAAGAGTACATTGATGTATTGATAGAGCGCAATTTAGTAGATGGTCTAGCACTTTTAGCTAGCATAGAGGCTATAGATGAGACTAGTGCACTTGTTGATAGAATAGAGGCTAGACATGAGTCTAGATGTGAGGAAGCAACATCTACTTCTTTACACTTGAAGAAGAAAGAAGCACGCAAGATCGAGCCTCCGTAGATCAACAATGAATGCATCCCTCTCTCTGCTTTGGGTTCCATACTCATGTGTTGTATCCTCTATTGTATTCATTTTCTCTTCTTCTATCATCGAAAATATACGTAAGCTTTGCGTATTCGCGAAAAAAAGATCAACAATGAATGCATCGAGAAGGCACTAATCCAACCTACAGGAGCAGTTATGGAAGTTGGAAATCTTCTAAAATGTATTCTTGTGGTTCTTGTTTTCTTTGGTCTTGCTTTTCTAGTCAAAAATTGGTGATGTATTTCCATGTACCAAAAAATCAACAACAAAAAAAAAGATATGTGTTTGCAAAGAAAAATGTACGCGGCCGGGATGCATCCGCGCGTTTGGTGCACGGCCACCGCATCCGAGAAATGGCCCGGACACGACCCCATTGCCCTACCCAAACGGACAGAATCCGGGCAAAATGGAGGTCCGTTTGGGGTCGTGCATTGGAGTTGGCCTTACAAGTGGGACCCCAGTTTAGGAAAACGACTATCAGCAAACCCCCACCTCGCCTGCCGTGCGATGGCTGAGTTAGAGAAACGACGAGGTTGAAGAGATTGTTGTAGCACGGACTCCAAGAAATATGGTGTCAGATGGAAGTCGTGCTGGTAGCGTGTGCTGTACTCCTGGACGTGAATGCTTGTTCTGGCCCATGCCACCCTACTGCTCCTACTACTTATAGTAGTAGTATCGAGGATTCAAGGTGCTGGTTACGTACAGCGAACACATTAACATATGGCCCACCTCACATTGTGGCCAAATTTCCTGGAGTCTGTGCTAGGTTAAAAAGTGTTCTTTGTGAGGTGGGTGGCTGGTCTCAAGTTTGAAACTTGTTGTATTACGTATACGTAAACGTAGAGATAGTGCAGCAGTTCTGAAAGTTTGAACCCAAACATCAGAATGCAATTTCAACTGGACTCATCCGAGGACCTAGGATGATGGGATTCGCAGCTACAGTAAAAACACCCGCCCGACGCGTGAAGCATGTGAAGCTAGTACAAATAGTGTACTACTATTGTTGATTGGCCTCATCCGATAACCTATTGCAACGCACGTACAATTATGTATTCGGAAAATATATTTTTGCCTCGTCGCAGCACTCACTCAGAGAAGCGACTCAAAAGCCACTCATAAATTTAGTAAGTTTATCACAGGCATATCATTTTATTACATACAACAGGTCATCAACCCACAATGACAACGAGGATACATTATAAATACTAAAGTTTTCATCACACAACAAATAACAAGCAATGAAATGAAATTCAACTCAACCAATCCTCGGCGTTGGAAACGCTTGCTTTGAACCACAAGTGATTCTCTGGGAAGGGCCATCTATTGTCAATCTCGAGACCAACGCAGGACTGATCATCCAGGCTGAAGCGGCCTACTATATCAGTACCAGGGTAGCGAACCACCGAAATGTCCGAGGTATAGATACAGTTTCTTCTCATAAATGGTACTAGTAACATTGTGTCAACAACAGTTGCATCGCCTTTCACCATCATTGGATAGTTTTGTCCAAGGAAGAGTGAGTTTTCTCCAAGACTATCAATACTGTACCAGGGAGAAGGTGTTGGCGCTAGTGAGGGAGTCCTGGATAAAGGGGGTATCCGGACTGCTGGACTATATACTTTGGCCGGACTGTTGGACTATGAAGATACAAGATTGAAGACTTCGTCCCGTGTCCGGATGGGACTCTCCTTGGCGTGGAAGGCAAGCTTGGCGATTCGGATGTAGATCTCCTTCTCTGTAAACCGACTCTGTGTAACCCTAGCCCCCTCCGGTGTCTATATAAACCGGAGGGTTTAGTCCGTAGGACGAGGACAATCATAATCATAGGCTAGCTTCTAGGGTTTAGCCTCTACGATCTCGTGGTAGATCAACTCTTGTAATACTCATATCATCAAGATCAATCAAGCAGGAAGTAGGGTTTTACCTCCATCGAGAGGGCCCGAACCTGGGTAAACATCGTGTCCCCAGCCTCCTGTTACCATTAGCCTTAGACGCAGAGTTCGGGACCCCCTACCCGAGATCCGCCGGTTTTGACACCGACATTGGTGCTTTCATTGAGAGTTCCTCTGTGTCATTGCTGTAAGGCTAGATGGCTTCTCCAACCTTCAACAACGCCGTCCCGGGTAAGGCCTTCCTCCCCGGACAGATCTTCGCGTTTGGCGGCTTCGCACTGCGGGCCAACTCGCTTGGCCATCTGGAGCAGATCGACAGCTACGCCCCTGACCATCAGGTCAGGTTCGGAAACCTAAACTACACTGCCGACATCCGCGGAGACTTGATCTTCAACGGATTCGGACCCGTGTCAGGAGCACTGAACGATCACGATGTGCATGACCTAGATCTACGGTCGGACAGTATTCAGAATATCGCACCTGCCACAGCGCCGGACTTTGTTCCAGAGCAGATCGTGCCTTCCGAGGACGGGTGGATGGACCCCGCCCCGGAGGCCGCACACTTACTAGTCCTGGAGCCGAACACAGACTCCTCTCCCAAGGAAACATGTATCTTCGGATCTCCGAACTTGTCTCCGGCCTTATGTCCCGGACCACGCGCATCCGTGCCCTTCGAATCTAACTGGGCTCCGGTTATGGAATTCACCGCCGCGGATATCTTTTAGCACTCGCCCTTCGGAGACGTGCTAGATTCATTAAGGTCTCTCTCTCTCTGTCAGGAGACTCTTGGCCGGACTATATCCGGCCCATGTGGGATACGGAGGACAAAGAAAATCGCGACCCACCCACCACCCACTTTGTAGCCACTGTCGATGACCTAACAGACATGCTTGACTTCGACCCCAATAACATCGACGGTATGGACATGGATGCAGGGGACGATCTGGAACCACCGCCCATGGGGCGCTGGAAAGCCACTTCATCATATGACATTTATATGGTGGACACGCCTAAAGAAGACAATGGTGACAAAAAGGACACAACAGAGGATAAACCCCTCGGACAAAAGCAAAAACGATGGCGTAGGCGCCGCACTAAGTCTAGTCACAGTAAAAATAGCGATAACAACCCAAAACAGGATGACACTCCAGTTGACTACGAAGGCAACAACGACCAAAGGGATCCAACGATGGAGCAGGATAAACCAGGTCACGCCAGACACATCCCAGAACAGACGCCTGATCACAGCGATCCAGAGGGCCAAACTCATCATTCTACCCCCAAAGGGGAGGACAGTTCGGTCGATGATGCATTCATCATCCCGGAAAAACGTTTGGAACAAGATAACCTCTGCAGAAAACTCCTGGCTACAGCGCGGAGCCTGAAGAGGCAGAAGCAAAGGCTTAAAATTGCACAAGATACGCTCAACCGAAGATGGAATAAGGTGCTGGACACCGAAGGAAAACGTGGCGACGAGCGCCACACAAAGAGCTACCCAAAGCGCAAACTGCTACCCGAATTCGACGATGAAGCCACAACGTGCATTCCGCCACAAAACAATATGGCTACTCAGCTGGACCAACCACCTCATGGCTGTGATAGAGCAGCCACCGACACCGCACACGATCGAGAGCTCCTGGACAAAAAGGCCAGTGCAGCCAGATCCATCTACGGGTCCAGAGAACGTGCTCCGATGCGGGATTATGGTCACCACAATACTGATTGCATACCAGCCCGGAATCAACACCGGCAGCAACAACAGCCGACAACATGCCGTGACACGGTCAGATATAGAGGGGCTGTCACCCCTTGTGCTTCACCGATGAGGTGCTGGATCATGAATTTCCCCAGGGATTCAAGCCCGTGAATATAGAGCCGTACGACAGAACAAGGGACCCTGGAGTCTGGATTGAAGATTTTATCCTTCACATACACATGGCTCATGGGGATGACCTCCACGCCATCAAATACCTTCCCCTCAAGTTAAAAGGACCAGCTCGTCACTGGCTGAAAAGCCTCCCTGAAAACTCAATTGGAAGTTGGGAGGAACTTGAGGATGCTTTCAGGGCCAACTTTCAAGGAACCTATGTCCGGCCTCCGGATGTTGACGATTTAAGTCACATAATACAACAGCCCGGAGAGTCAGCCTGCAAGCTTTGGAACAGATTCCTCACTAAGAAGAATCAAATTGTCGACTGTCCGGATGCCGAAGCCTTAGAGGCCTTCAAACACAGTATCCGAGATGAGTGGCTTGCCAGACACCTCGGCCAAGAAAAGCCGAGAACGATGGCAGCCTTAACAAGCCTTATGACCCGATTTTGTGCGGGCGAGGACATCTGGTTGGCCCGTAGAGGCACCAGCGACCCAGGCACATCCAAATTCGAGATGGCAACGGGAAGCCACGGCACACTAAGCACAAACGTCGGAATAACGATAGTCCGGACAACGCGGCGGTTAACACCGGATTCAGGGGCTCTCGACCTGGTCAAGGAAAGAAGCCATTTAAGGGCAGTAACAAGGGACCATCCAGCCTGAATAAAGTCCTGGACAGATTGTGCCAAATCCATGGCACTTCCGACAAACCTGCAAATCATACCCACCGAGAATGTTGGGTCTTCAAGCAGGCCGGCAAGTTAAACGCCGAACACAAGGGAAGGGAAACACCAAGCGAAGACGAGGACGAACCTCGCCAGCCGAACACCGAGGGCCAGAAAAAATTCCCACCGGAAGTCAAAACGGTAAACATGGTACACGTAACTCACGCAGAGCTCGTAGCCCCCCAATTCAATCCCTGGGTGACTTGCCCGATCACTTTCGATCACAGGGACTACCCGGCCAGTATCCGGCACGGAGGATCGGCTGCCTTGGTGCTCGACCCAATAATTGATGGATACCATCTTACTCGCGTCCTAATGGACGGCGGCAGTAGTCTTAATCTGATATATCAAGACAACATCCACAAGATGGGGATAGACCCATCCATAATAAGTCAAAATAGCGCCACCTTCAATGGAGTGATTCCAGGCATCGTGGCCCACTGCTGGGGCTCCCTCGTATTAGAAGTGACATTCGGTTCTCCCGAAAACTTTAGAAACGAGAACTTACTCTTCAACATCGCTCCTTTCAGCAGCGATTATCATGCATTTCTTGGAAGAACGACCTTTGCTTGCTTTAACGCAATACCGAACTATGCCTGCCTTAAACTCAAGATGCCCGGTTCACGCGGCGTCATAACGGTTAGCGGAAACACAGAGCAGTATGCGTCAGCTCCCGCTGCCGGACCCTAGGCGGCCTCTCCCACCATAATGCATGACCGGTTGTCAAGACCACGGACACGGCTAGACGAGTCCAGTACACCATTTTTCACAATAGCTCGGATAAACCTGAGCTAGGTGTTGTACATGTGCCCCCATAAATAATAGGAGGGGCTGCAAACATGTAACAAATCCCACAATTCGGCTTGCCTCATTAACAGGCAAATATCTCGAACAATCCATCGAGAATAACTAACTTTTTGCACGCTTACTCTTTTTTTTTGAGTTTTCGTTCCTACAGACACTACCAGTGCGACACCCCTCCAGGATACGGCACAACAGAGACAAAGGCGCAGACGTGCAGCAGGGCCCCGCCCACAGGTTTCTCTTTAGATTAAGCCCGTGCGTAAACCTTCTTTATTGTCTTTTGTTGCTCGACATCCCATGGGTATTTCATACACCCATAAGGGATACTGGCGTTATAGGCTTTTTGCCACGACAGATCAATGCACGTACCTGGAATTACAGGGTCAAGGGCATTATTCAGCCCAAGTATATGTTATAAAGTCTGAATGCCTTTGGGAGTGTTCGGCGTCGCAAGTTTGGCCTTATATGCATCAGCTCCGAATCATGTCTTTGGTCAAATGTTGGGTTAGCCCGGCTCCTGGGTTTGCTGCTTTATGTTCCGTTCTATCGGCTAAGGCAGCCAAAGGAGAACTACTGCGATTGTGCCCTGGTTATTCCGTATGAGCACCTTAGTAGAGAAAGCCAAAAACAGACTGTCATGATACAACGAGAGACTGGTCAACCACTCGAGGACTCATCGGAATCTATAGGATTCCTCCACATTAACGAAGGACCGGTTTCCGGGTCAAGTTCGCGCACCGTATCCAGATGCACACGGAAGTACCAGGAGCTACATAGTAGCCCCACCTTTTCAAACTCTTACGGCTAAGTGAAAGTGTTACAACTACATAGTCCGGTTGCCTAGTTTGATGTGCGATCACCTCCTTCATGGACCAAGACGTTCGATCAAGTGTGTTCACACATATCTTCTCGAACACCCCCGCATTATATGTGTGGGGGATGAAGCCAACGACTGCTAACTTTCACATTGTATGCATACATAAACAACCACACAGGAGAGATTATAATACTTTCAGGCAAAAGTATAAAAAACTGCCTCTATAACCAAAACACATAATTGTTTACAATTAATAGAATCGTCACTCAAACATGACATTCTTCGAGCAGTGAGCCTCTATTTTACGGGCACCTTCTATGACCTGCTCAAAATAGTGCTCGGCTAGGTCTTGGCTTCCTGCCGGACCCCGGGTTGCAATTCTGGTGGTCTCCATATCCGCCCAGTATGTCTTCAGACGGGCAAGAGCCATCCGCGCACCCTCTATGCACGCCGATCTCTTCACGGCATCGATTTGCGTTCTGGCGCCAAATAATTGTTGCATCAAACCAAAGTAATTGTTCGGCTTCAGTCCCCTCGGCCACAGATGGTCTATTACAAACCTCATTGCAAGGCCGGATAGCCTATGGAGCTTGGCTATAGCGGCCATCTTCTCACTCAATGGCAATGAGCACGTTGGAGCATTAAATTGTGACCAGAACAACCTTTCAATTTCGTTATCTTTATGATCCTTGAACAACTTGGTTGCATCAGCCGCACTCTTCGCCAAGTCTGCATACTCATCTGCGGCACTCCATAGCTTATCCAACGGAGCATATTTTGGATCTAAAAACTTCATCCGCAACAAATAAGGATTTCCAGCCGCGATTTCCCCGGCTTGTCGAAGTTCCTCCCGCGCGTCTCTAATTTCAGAGCGCATCTCCTTAGCCGAATCCAGCGCCTTCATCAGATCAGCCGCCTTTGCCTGATTCTCCTTCTCGAGAAGCTCATACTGGTCGGCGGCGTCCCTCAGCTCCACAGCCATTTCGACTATCTTTTCTTCGCTTCGGAGATGAGCGACCTGTTCGGCTTTCAAGTCTTCGGCCGCCTTTAGAGCAGCCGCATTGCTGACCCGGGCTTGTTCCTTGGCTAGGGAAGCTCCGCCCTCAGGGCCTCAATGGCAGTAGCTCCGCCTGCAGCCACATCACATCATATTAATATTACAACCTCCTTACAATTTCCTAAAGCATATGAGGAAAACGAGCACATACTCTGTGACTCGTCAATCCACTTATTTATAAGCATGACGTCAATATCCACCACATCAATCTGTCGCCTTAATTCAGCAAGTTCAGCATCCCGGTCTATCGCCGGACCCTTAGCAACCTGAACATCAATACAAGTGCGATGATTACCTGGGATTGTGATCGTCCGTTTGCCGCCATTGGCTGGCATCCACAGTCTTAGGGGCTACTATCTATACAGAGCGCATGTATCATGTGCGGTGCAACCAAAAACTGCGTATTTTTGGATTACCTCAAAACCTTTGAGCAAGCTCTTAAAAGCTTCATTTAACCCGCTTGTAGCGGAAGAAATTTTCTCCAACACCGTACCCATCAGTGTACGGTGATCCTCCAAGAGAGCAGCTAACTCCAGGAGGCCCGTCAGTATGTTCGGCCGGGCACCGGACTCTTCCGGACCCTTTTCATTGTCTGCTACAGGAGCCGAACGCACTGGGCTCGGGGCGGCCAAAGTGTCAGCTTCTGGCCCCATTGGATCTGGACTCCTCCGTGACAATACCTCAGGGTCGCCTGCCCCACAGGGCGGAGAGGTAGGTGGGGTTTCACTCTCCATCATCTCTGGAAGAAGATCCCCTGAGGACGAACCCTGTTGAGATGAACTGCTAGCCAGACTGCAAAAAACAGGTCTTGGTTATTACTCTTAGAGGAAAAAGCAATAAGCTCCTTGTTTATTAAACTTACAGCTCGGTGGAGGGCTGGCCCATTAGCGAGCACTGTGCAGTGAGGACGCCCTTCAGGGTAGGGCCCTTCGGTGAAGTTCTCTTCCCCATTTTAGGCGCCCCCGTCTCCAAGTCTTTGGAAGCGGTCCTCTTCTTCCCGCGGGGGGAGGAAACCTCAGATTCACCTCCCCGATTTTCCTCCTCCGTGGAGGTATTAATTCCCCCGGTTTGGATGCACAATGGGTGATCCTCACCCTTGGCTTCTCCACTCTTCCCTTCATATTTCTCCGTTGGCACTTGTCTTAGCGCCCGTTCAAGCATCCTGGCTATCGCCGGACCGGGTGGGCCTTCGGGAAGCGGGGCTGGACACCTGATCCTCTCCGCCTTACTAAGCCAATCCTGGTTGCGGACAGTATTCAGAACAATGCTATGACAAATATAAGCAAAGTGTTCGGTTATAGGGTTACTTACTTGGGTATCTGGGCGATTGCAGCTCAGACCCGCATCCTCGGTGGTGTCCGGACACTTTATTCGTGGTCCGAAGAACAACTTATACATCCCTTAGGGCGTCATGTCGAGGAAGTGCTGAATGGTTCGCGGACCTTCTGGATTGAACTCCCACATCCGGAGAGGCTGACGTTTGCACGACAGGGCCCTCCGAACAAGCATTACCTGGATTATTTTGACAAGACTAATGTCCCTCTCGAGGAGCTCCCGAATGCAGCTCTGCAGCATCGGTACATTGTTCGCAGGCCCCTAGTTCAGTCCCACGTTGGCCCACGACGCCAGTTGAGGTGGAGGGCCCGAGCGGAAGGCGGGGGCAGCCGCCCACTTCGAGCCTCAGGAGCTATGACATAGAACCACCTCCGTTGCCATAAATCAGATACCTCCGGGAAGGAGCCTTCGGGCCACGGGGCATCGGTGTTCCTGCTTATTGTGGCGTCTCCGCACTCTGCGTGTCGCCCCTCAATCATCTTCAGTTTCACAATTCTTGAGCCATAAGCCGAAGTGGGGGGTAATATGGAGGAAGGCTTCACACACAACGATAAACGACGAGATGTGGAGGATGGAATCCGGAGCTAGATCGTGGAAATCTAGCCCGTAGTAGAACATGAGCCCCCTCACGAAGGGGTCAAGAGTAAGACCCAAGCCTCGGAGGAAGTGGGAGACGAATACGACGCTCTCATTGGGCTCGGGAGTGGGGATAACATGTTCGGGGGCAGAAAGCATGTGCTTGACATCGACGGTCAAATACCCGGCCTCCCTGAGCTTCACAATATCCTCCTCTGTGACAGAGGAAGCCATCCACTGGCCTTGATGGTCGGATCCGGACATGATCGAAGATCCGGGGTGCTTAGGCTCGAGCTTTGGGTGTTGGAACTCAGGGTGCGAGAGGCGCGAGCATGGAGATAAAGGGATAGGCCTCAACTCCCTTATAAAGGGGGGAAGAATATCAACCATCCCCAATGTGGTTGTTCGGGACTTGCCTAAAAACACGGAGTCATGCCAACAGGCACGGTTGGATTACCCATACCCGTATTGATGAGGATCCCATAATAAGAGGGACACGATCTCTGCTTTAACAAGACATGCCAATGGAACCGCCTCGTGATATGCACGGTAGCCTGTTGTAAAAAAAAGGTTCGAATAAGAGCCAGTCCGTGGCGTGACATTTCGAAGAGTTGTGACGAGATTGGATTCGTGGATTATTATTCTCTCTATGGCAGTATATGGGATTTATCTTGCAGAGCCGGACACGGTCCTTGTGTTCGGAATTTATCTTGAAGTATTCGGAGATGGAACCCGCCTCGCAATGCCGAAGACAATCTACGTGTCGGACTCATTGTAATTGAAGCCTGGTTCAGGGGCTACTGAGGGAGTCCTAGATAAATGGGGTATCTGGACTACCGGACTATATACTTTGGCCGGACTGTTGGACTATGAAGATACAAGATTGAAGACTTCGTCCCGTGTCCGGATGGGACTCTCCTTGGCGTGGAAGGCAAGCTTGGCGATTCGGATGTAGATCTCCTTCTCTGTAAACTGACTCTCTGTAACCCTAGCCCCCTCTGGTGTCTATATAAACCGGAAGGTTTAGTCCGTAGGACAAAACAACAATCATACCATGGGCTAGCTTCTAGGGTTTAGCCTCTCTGATCTCGTGGTAGATCAACTCTTGTAATACTCATATCATCAAGATCAATCAAACAGGAAGTAGGGTTTTACCTCCATCGAGAGGGCCCGAACCTGGGTAAACATTGTGTCCCCAGCCTCCTGTTACCATTAGCCTTAGACGCACAGTTCGGGACCCCCTACCCGAGATCCGCCGGTTTTGACACCGATAGCTAGCACACTAGTATCCATCCCGAATACCATGCAACAGGTGTTGGAATAGGTCCGGAGAGTGCGACCATGGGAGACAACACCTGCTTCCTTAGTAGTAACATTAGTAGTGGGTTGTATACAGACAAGAAGGGGTGATCCATCGGAATAAGTTGCCAGGCTCCACTGAGTATATGGGCCCTATTCGTCCTCATGCTCGTGATCATCACCATCGTCATCTCCCCCTTGGTTATAAATTTTTTTCAAGTATAGGTGGTGGAATGTTCACAGGACCTTTGAAACACAAGAAGAAGGTTAACTAGTAAAGGGAAACTTGCTAACCCACATGCATGTGGATGAAACTATTATAATTACGGTGGAAGACAAACGTATCGAAACTACGAGGACCCCATGCAAAAACAGTTCCATGAGTGGTGGAAGCAAACACGAGACCCTTGTATTGAATTGCATCACAGTACACATCCGTGTATAGAAACTGATTTTTTGAGAAGTATCCATCCAGTCGAACCATGAAGGACGGCAACAAGCTTGTCGAGATAGCAACAACTACATAGTTCCTGTAATGCCAAGAGCGGTTGGGAACTCGACAAATTGCTATCTTCCGTAGAAGACAGTCACCATGATCGTATTTGAACGTGCGTAGAATACCGGTGTGCTCAACCTCTGGGCAGTCTGCTAAGATTTTTGGAAGTGGAACCCGGTGATGAGTGTACACATTCACAAGTTCCCACTCGCAGTTGTACCCAATATAAACAACCCAATCTCCATTTGTGCCTGCCCAAGCCCTGCCCTCAAGCCATGGCATTTTAACATCATATGTATCATTATCAAGCGGCATCAACTTGCACAAGGCGAGGCCTCCGTCGTCCCCACGCCAATCAGCAGGGTCATGGCGAAGAAGATAGGGGAAATCAAACCACTCCTGGACCCTTGGGTTCTTTGTAATGATGTTATTAGTTGAGTCGAGAATGGTCTTGAATGAACCTGCCATGCTAGCCGAGGTGATGACGTCGCATCGATCAATGAGTTCCTCCACAACGTCATCTTTCAGATCAGGGCAAGAATAACGGGGTCGTTTCCGGCCCTCCATGGATAAGACGATCGAACAATGGCAAAAGGAAGGGTGAAGGCAAATGGAGGAGGGAGGAAGAGTGTGCGACATCAGTTCCAAATCGAGAGGGAAAGGCAAAGAGTCAGTCAACGGTTGCCAGTTTGCCACGGTACACGAAGAGGCGCCCCGGCCTACATGTCCGTTCGGAAATACTAGTAGAAAAAGACTCGCCGTTGTCTCACTGACATGTTGGAACAGGACCACATGTCAACAAAACATGGTGTGTAATTTCTCGTGCAAAATGTGACCTGGCCACGTTGGCCCGAGGTGCCGCATTAGTTATCGACCTTTATTTTTTTAATGGTGTGTCGTTCAGTTTTGAAGCACGACTAACTGGTACTGTATGCAGAGAAAATATAAAGTACTCTACCACTACTCCACCTCTAGTACCAGTAGTATAAAAAAGATATATAGGACGGAGCTTCAGCGCTTTCTTGCTAAGGGCTGACCACTTGCTTCTCACACTATCATCCTCTCTCCAGATCTAAAAAAGACGGCCTCTCTCTCCCTCCTCACCGTTGGTCACAGATCCACCGGGGAAGAAAAGGACGTGCAACGTTGACGCACTCGTCGTCGGCGAGCGAGGTCACGCATTGACGACAAGGCCGTCCTCTCAGACCTAGCGCCCGCGCGGGATGGCCTCCATCCCCAAGCTCGCTGTCGTAGTGTGTGCGGAGGATGAAAGTGCAACTATCCCTGGGTGGTTTTGGTAATGATCAACAACATATAGCTCATTGAACTAATGCCATTTCGAGATAAATATTTCAGGAAAGTTCAATGATTGGCATGGCATGGATTAGGATTGTGGACCCCTCAAAATTCTAAGGACAAAGGATTGGCTCAAGCTCTAAAGCTCAAGACTCTACATTTTCTATTTTAGTGATCCAAGATCACATTGAGTCTATAGGAAAGCCAATACTATTAAAAGGGGATGAGGTGTTGCTTAATGGCTTGCTTGCTCTCATGATGCTTAATGATATGCTCCAAAGCCCTCAACCACTTTCTCACATCTACATTTGTCCCAAACCAAAAGTCAAACTCGGCCCCACCGATTTGATCCATCCGGCGCCACCGAGTTCATTTGACATAGCCACTGCCAGAAACCCTAGTCTTTTCGCTCTCACCGATAGGGATCTCGGTCTCACCGAGATGGGATTATAAACTCTTTGTTTCCCTTCGTAATGTTTCGGTCCAACCGAGATGAGCGGTCAGTCCCACCGAGTTTGCAATGTAAACTCTCTGTTTCCTTTTCATAATGTTTCGGTCTAACCGAGATGAGCGAATCGGTCCCACCGAGTTTGCCTGACCAACTCTCTGGTTAGCTAATTACCAAAGTTGGTTCCACCGAGTTTGTGTAATTGGACAAACCGAGATTACGTTATGCCCTAACCCTAATGATATCAGTCACACCAAGTTGACATGTCGGTCCCACCGAAATTCCTAACGGTCACATAATGGGCTGAATCGGTCCGACCGAGTTTTATGATTCGGTCCCACCGAGTTTGGTATATTGTGTGTAACGGTTAGATTTTGTGTGGAGGCTATATATACCCCTCCACCCTCTCCTTGTTCGTGGGGGAAAAGCCATCAGAACGTGCCTACACTTCCACTACTCATTTTCCGAGAGAGAGACACCTACTCATGTGTTGAGACCAAGATATTCCATTCCTACCATATGAATCTTGATCTCTAGCCTTTCCCAAGTTTCTTTCCACTCAAATCTTCTTTCCACCAAATCCAATCCTATGAAAGAGAGTTAAGTGTTGGGGAGACTATCATTTGAAGCACAAGAGCAAGGAGTTCATCAACAACACACCATCTATTACCTTTTGGAGAGTGGTGTCTCCTAGATTGGTTAGGTGTCACGTGGGAGCCTCCGACAAGATTGTGGAGTTGAACCAAGGAGTTTGTAAGGGCAAGGAGATCGCCTACTTCGTGAAGATCTACCCTAGTGAGGCAAGTCCTTCGTGGGCGATGGCCATGGTGGAATAGACAATGTTGCTTCTTCGTGGACCCTTCGTGGGTGGAGCCCTCCATGGACTCGCGCAACCATTACCCTTCGTGGGTTGAAGTCTCCATCAACGTGGATGTACGATAGCACCACCTATCAGAACCACGACAAAAACATCCGTGTCTCCAATTGTGTTTGCTCTCTCCAATCCCCTCCCTTTACTTTCTTGTAAGTTGCATGCTTTACTTTCTGCTGCTTATATACTCATTGCATGCTTGCTTGAATTGTATCATGATTGCTTGACTTGTGCTAAGTTGCTAAAAACTGCCAAGAACTAAAATTGGGAAAAGGTTAAGTTTTTATTTGGTCAAGTAGTCTAATCACCCCCCTCTAGACATACTTTCGATCCTACAATTGGTATCAGAGCTTTGGTTTCCATTTGCCTTGATTTCCATAGCTTTTGGTGATCATAGCCTTGGTTTCACAACCTAGGAGAGTATGGCGTCTAGCGAGGGAAATTACCACCGTAGAGGTCCTTACTTTAATGGTATTAATTTTGCTAGTTGGAAGCAAAAGATGAAAATGCACATTCTTAGACATAACCCAGCCGTTTGGGCTATTGTTTGTATTGACTTGCAAGGTGAATTCTTCGATGGGAGAGAACCGAACCGTGAAGCTACCGCGGAAGAGTTGAAGATGCTGCAATACAATGCTCAAGCTTGTGATATCCTCTTCAACGGATTGTGCCCCGAAGAATTCAACAAAATCAGCTGTCTTGAGAATGCAAAGAAATTTGGGATACTTTGATTGATATGCACGAAGGTACCGACTCCGTCAAGGAATCCAAATTGGATGTGCTTCAAAGTCAACTCGACAAGTTCAAAATGAAGGATGGTGAAGGTGTCGCTGAAATGTACTCTAGGCTTGCTCTCATCACAAATGAGATTGCCGGCTTAGGAAGTGAAGAGGTGACCGATAAATTCATCATTAAGAAGATCCTAAGAGCCCTGGATGGAAAATATGATACCATGTGCACATTGATCCAAATGATGCCCAATTACAAAGATCTCAAGCCAACGGAAGTCATTGGAAGAATTGTTGCTCATGAGATGTCACTCAAGGATAAGGAAGAGCTTCACAACAAGTCAAGTGGTGCTTACAAAGCCTCATGTGAAGCACCTACATCATCAAGTGAGAAACAAACCTTCAATGAGTAATTGAGCCTAATGGTGAAAAACTTCAACAAGTTCTACAAGAGTAGAAGCAAGGAAAGAAGTTCCAAGTCAAGGTCCTACAATGACAAACGATCTTCGAGTCGTGAATGAAATTGCCACAACTGTGGAAGACCCAGACACTACTCCAATGAGTGTACGACTCCCTACAAAAGAAGAGAAGACTCACCTAAAAGAAGAAGTCGAAGAGAAGAATCACCACCAAAAGAGAGAAGGAGTAGAGATGATCGTTATGAACAAAGAACCTCCCAAAGAAGCAAGGATTCGGAAAGGAAGGACAAATCATCAAAGAGCTACACAAAGCAAAGACATCATGCTCATGTTGGTGAATGGGTATCCAGCTCCGACTCCGACCATCACTCTGAGAGAAGCTATCACTTCGACTCCGAATATACTCAAGATGAAGGTGTTGCCGGTCTAACTCTTGTGTCAACCAACTCCTATGACATATTTGACTCACCAAATGAAGGAATTGGAAGATGCTTCATGGCTAAAGGCCCAAAGGTACCACGCCCCGAGTATGTTGATTTCAATAGTGATGAAGATGACTTGTTAGGTGATGATGATTTACTTGTTGACAACTCTAGTTATGAAAACTATGATGAAACGTCAATTTATCAAGATAAAACGAATAACAATGATAAGGAGAAGATTGAGCGTCTAACTAAAGAACTAAACACTCTTAAGTTAGCTCATGAAACTACCTTGGAAGATCATCAAGAACTTTTAAAGACTCATGAGAAGTTACGCTTTGAAAAGCTCAACCTTGAGCAAGAGCATGAGTTTTTAAAGGCAATCAATGATGATCTTCGCAAGAAAATTTCTTCTTACATTGCCAAGCGTTTAATCTTATCTACTTACAAGCCTCAAGTAAAATCTATCAACAAAAGTAAGAAATATTCTTCTTCTAGTAGTAACAATAATCATGCTAAATCCAATATTGTTACTTCTAGTAGTTCTCTTGATTCCACTAATGATTCTCTTAGCCAAGTTACACTTGAGCAAGAAAATAGCTTATTGAAGGGAATTATAGAGAAAGGTGTCTACAAGAGCCTTGCCGGAATTAAACAATTCGAGGAAATTGTACGCAAGCAAGGAAGGCACCGGAAGAATCAAGGTGTTGGTTTTGAACGAAAGTTCAATGCCAATGGAGTTGAGTGGGAAGAAGATCAATACCCCAAGACAAAGTTTGTTCCTCAACAAGATAAGTATGATGCTACTTCTTTCCAAGGGACACAAGCTCAAGATGATCTTCCACCACAAGACCACAAGCTAAAAGGCAAGGACAAGCTTCAATAGGAGATTGATGCATTTGAAGAAGCTTCCAAGGCCTTGGTCAACTGGGTTCCCAAGACTGCATCACGTTCTACTTCATCAAGTATGACTACAACTCCAAGGATTCCCATCAAGATGATGTGGATCCCAAAGAAGACGAACTAGAGAGTTCTTGAGGGTGACTCCGCCAACAAAACTTCACTCATATCATTTTGGCAAGAACAAGTGCAAACAACCTTCATATCATGCACTAGTTCAAGGAGTCACAAACCCTCTTGTTTGTAAGACAAGGGACAAGGTAACCTAATGCTTTCATGGACATCATCTTGTGTGTGCATCACTCTATGTCTATGGATATCCTAGTTTGTTCCTTGTGGGACTAACCCGTGTAGGTATTGAAAGTGCAACTCACTCCAATGGATTGCTCCAAATGATCTACAACAACATGGATCATCCACATCTTCAACACCTACATGAAGTCATCATCGATAAAACCCAAGGTTAGTTCATCCCTCTTAAGGGGGATCTCACATCTAGGGGGAGCTTTACTCTAAAGAATTGAGCTAAAGCAGCTCTAATAGTGTGAACACAACAATGCTTTATGTAAAAGTGGTAATCCCACTTGTGCTTGAACGATGAGTATGACCTATGATCAAATGGTCTCATTTGACTCCTAAGTCAATATACTCATATATAGATGACCTAGTCATCGCCAATTGCTTGATAGATGCTAGAATTGGTTGTGCATGCTTTGTCACATATTTCATTTGCCATGTTATTGTGTGATTATGTCGTTTGCATATTTTACTCATTCAAGGATATCCACTTGTAGTTTTTCTTGTTTGGCCTTCTTTCTCTTTTGCCAAGTGGATGGACAAGAATACCTAAGAACCTTATCTAGCTATCTATGCTTTTCTCGTCTCAAACTCTATTCATGCTACATCACAAAGTTTGATCAAGTCAGATTCGAACCACTCTATGTGAGGAGCACTCACACTACACCACGACACCACAACGACCACATGCATCTGTTGGTATAGGTGTACATTACCGACACATTATTTGTCCGTAACAATGCTGACACACTAATTATCGAGGTTGCTCTTGTCTTTCGATGACCTGTGTGTCGGCAATGCATGACCGGTTTGCGGACATACTATGTGTCGGTATAAGTTTTTTGCTGTTAGATTATCTGTCGCTCTTGCTTTGTGATAGAAAGAGTGTCGGCATAGTTTTGGGCCTGGCCCACTTATTTCGGGCCGTGCGGGGCAAGTTGCGCGTTAGGGACTGAAAAACTGTAAAAGTTTGGTTAAGCCTCTCGGTCTGCTCAATCCCCCGCCCCATCTTATGTCTTACTCCCACGCCACACTCCTACCTAAACCTAGGTCACCTACCGCCGCCGCTGCCGCTGTTCCCTGACCTGCCTGCCGATTTGCTCGCGTCGCCTCCTCTCCCATCAACGGCGGCGCTTCCCGGAGCTTCCTTCTACCATGTGGTGCTTCCCCACGGTCTAAGCCCAAGGTGCCGCCTCATCGTCCGCAGCAGAGGAGCCCCTCCACTGCCCGCAGCCGAGGAGTCGAGTCGACCGCCATCGAGGATCCACGCCGCCTACCACCAGCGTGTAGTTGACCGCCGCCGGGTAGCCTCGCTGTACTCCCTCAAGATCCAGGCCGCTGTAGGTAAGATTCATTAGGCCGATGTGCTCATGCCTCTGCTTCTCTGACTACCTGCAGTGCCACCTGAAGCTTCGATCTAACCCAGGGTGACGCTGTCCGCAACCGAGGAGCCACCCTGCCCTTTGCATCCAAAGGTTCTGTCCTGCCATCCCTTTTGCACCACCGGCGAGGGCCCCAAAATTCAGCCCCTGCAGGTAAGCTTGAAAATAGATCCATCCTTTTCTTTTCTGCTTCATATGTTATTTCTCGTTTATCCATGAATGTGATTGCCCCTGAAATCTTTTTGGCTCATCGATTATCTGAACATGATCATGTTAGTTTGTTTGATATTGGGGATTTCGGAGTACTAATCATCCATCTCTCATTATACAATTAGGGTGAATTAAGTATTTAGTTGATTTCTGGACAGATTGAAGTATATATATTTTACTGACTAGTGTTACGTGCTATGTTATTATATGTTTATGTAATTCTTATAGTTCCATCTACTTTTTTATTTACTTAGCTATGTTGCAACTCTTCGTTCCTGATTAGAACCATCATGTTATTTTAATGTTGTTTTTCTTGTTGTTGATTTGGGATGTGTTCTGTAACAGCTTCTATTTCAGAGAATGGTTCTAGTTCAGGCTAGCTTTCTGCTCATAGGTAGAACTTTGCATCTGATATCAACTTTAATGAATTTTGACTATTGTTGGGGATGTTCTGAAGCTTGTGGACTGTATGCTTGTAGCTGAGCTCAACCTCCAAGGCCTCTCCCTTCTCTTATCACATTTATATCCAGCATCCAGTCTCAGGTTTCACTATATACTAATTACTACTACCGTTGAAATGATTGGGTCTCAATCTTCCTATTTCCCTTTGCAGCCTGCAAGGATCCCCAACCAGGCTGGGTGCTAATGACTGAGGTATGTACTGCTTGGATTTGCTCAGCTAAAGAAACACATCGCAATCATGATGTGTACCGACAATTGGCTCATTGTGGCGAGAAGCCTTTGTTTAGTCTCAAACTTCCTGGGGGAGACTAGCGTGATTTTTGGACAGCCATCATGGACAAACATTTTTATTTTGTTCTTTGGACAAATACGGGTATCGTGTAACCAAACTTCCTTGCATGTGCTACAAGTGCGTGGCACCTAAGATGGCTGGAACACTAAGCAGATCGGGTGGGCATGCCAAGACTGGCAAGGGTGAGGTGGCATTATGCATCATAAGCACCTGAATCAGATGGTCGCATAATTATATTATCATTCATTGTTTTCAGACAAAATGTTTATTCCATGGCTGGTAATGTTAAGGCTCCTCTGTTACTTCTCAAAGCAACCACACATTTTGTAGCAATGTTGATGTTGCACGCCTACTGCCAATTTGATTCTGCATTTAGTACTATGTGAGTGAACTAAGAAAGTGTTGTTTCTTTTCAGGCTAGTAAAGCATCATTGTGCACTTCTGGAACAACTATCATGGAAGTATGGAACTAATGCTAGCAAAACTACTCTGTGTAGTCACCTAAGGAAAAAGATGGAACTTTATTTTCCTACCCAACATTCTTTTGGAATCTCCTTTTTTATATGCCATGCTTTTTCAAGCTAGTACAGATAAAGATCTAGTCACAAAGATAAGGTAATTTGTTTCTAATCTACTACACCTTATATATTAAGAGGTACAAAGGGAGCTTCCATATATGCAATTATTCTCAATTGCAACATAATTGTTTAGTTGAGCTACTGAACTTGCTAACAGGAAAATGCTCAAGGGTAACAACTTGAAAATTTTCCAGGTAACTAAATAAGATATTCTGACACTTTAAAATTTGTTGTTTTAGCCAGACCACATTCTATTTGTGTCAGCCTACTATATTCTACAGTTACACTAAGAACGGAAGTACACCAGTACCAGTTTGTTTAGGTCACTACAACATTGTGGCCATAGTGGGTGGATTAGGATGCAACATCTGTTTGTATCTGCTGGTATGGCAATTTTGCTACTTGCTAGGAGATGTTCATCTCCAGCGTTTATTGCAGTTTCAAAAAGCAGTTCAATCACCTCGTAATAGTTATGGTGTACTAAGATTTGAGTTAAATATCGGTTTGATACACGCTGAATTTTGAGTTACTCTCCAAATAGAAGTTGTAGTGTACTTCTTAAGCTTTCTAGAGAGTATTTATTTGTGTATTTTTACTGGGCAGTTTGAGAGCAGCGACCACCTCAAGCTTGCTGTCCCCAAATTAGTATCTCTATTCGGACATGATACTACAAAAGAAACAATGCATTGATACTTTCCCTGTTCCTTGTATGTTTGCTTGCTATTTACATATTTAACCTTCCAAAATAGGGCCACCAGTCATGTCAGGAATGCCATTGTATTATTACCACACTTGAATTGCTGGCCGACGATGGTAATTCATACAACTGTATTATTTGCATTGCTAAACTATCCTGGTATATATTGAGGATCCTATGCTACTTATTTAGATTACAAATAAACTTTTCATGTTAATGTTTATGTCGGTATATGTGCCAGCTTACACCCAGATTTGTTTTGCCTTATGCAGAAACTACTGGATACTTTACATCAAGCTTGACCAAGTATGTCCCTTGTTGCTTCAGACATTAGTTATCTTCCTGCTGTTGTTATACCTGGTGATAGAGCTCCATTGGTTTCTTCAAAGGTGGCATGCGCTGATTGATTTATTACTCTGTAGAGTGTGTAAAGGTTTTTCTGTTTATCACTATTTGGTGCTTTTATCAAGCAAGGCAGTAAATTCTTTTGCAGGGACAAATGGCAGAAAATAGCAAGTCCACAAGTTGATCTAAGATGCTCCATGATCGCTTTTGTTGATAACATTGTTGACACCTTTTGTTCATACAGAAGTTAATGTTAGCTTGGTGATCGAAGAATTGGTCTCTGCCATCTAATTTTGTAGTAGTCAGTGATCAAACAATTGGTCTCTTAGGATCTTAGCCATCAAATTTTGCAACAACTTGTCTTGTATGTCAAACTTATGTATTTCCTTGATGGTTGTAGCTAACTTGAGCAAAGAAAACAAATGAATCTTTATATATGTTGAATGAATGTATGAATGAATGGCAGTTTGTGATGAATAGAAGAGTGCAATTGCGTATATGCATTGTGTACTAAACATGAATTAAATATTATGAATGTTATTTAATGTTAAAATATAGTTTATTTGCATCTGTGCTGAAATGTATTACCCAGGCAACAAATGTGTCGGCAAAAGTATTGGACGTTGCACTTTCTGTCGGCATATCACTCACAGATGGACTGTCGGCATAACAATGGGCATCGCTATATCTGTCGGGATAGCACATTGTCAGATGATCTGTCGGTGTTGTGGCGTATGTCGGTGTAGAAATGTTTGTCGGTGTAGATCTCACTAGTGTTGTCATAATGTCTGTCGGCATAGATTTATCTGTCGCCAAAGATCTTTCCCGGCGGGACTATAGGCGATAGCTCCTTTCGGTCGGAAAAGGTCTTTACCGACACTAAATCTGTCGCCTTAGGTGACATAAGCCGACAGATTGTTTGACACTGCTTTTAGTGTCATGGTGTAGTGTCAGAGTCCCCGATTCGTCATAGACTTAAACCTCCAAAACCTCTTTGTGCATTTCGGTCTGACCAAGACATCCATTTTGGTCACACCGAGTTCACTGAGTTGATCTAGGTTTTCATCTCGGTACAACTGATTTGAACACGTCGGTCACATCGAGTTGCAGCAACCGCTTGCGTTTCTGCAATCTCGGTGCCACCGAGTTGTTCCACTCGGTCAAACCAACAGGGTCGGGATATAAATACCCATGGGTGAGATTTTGGAAATTACTTCAAATCCCTTCAGCCCGCGCGTGTCCCGCTCTGCCTCCTCGGGTCTCCTGATCGCCTCCTCGCCGCCAACAACCTCTTGTCGTTGGATTCTGCCGCTGTCAAGGGATTCTGCTCCACCATCGCTGTCGTAGAGAACACTCATTGTTCTAGGGTACGTGTTTGACCCCTTGTGTTGTCATTTTCACTCCTATTCCTAGCACAAGGACAATGCCATGAATCTTGCCACGAATGAGATTAATCTATCTAGCCAAATCCTCCTTAGACCTTGTTTGTATCGAAAATTTTAGGGTTAGCTCTCCGCAAAACTCATCTCGGACTGACCGAATCATAGAAATCGGTCTCAACAATTCGGCTTAGGCCATTGCACTTGCGTTTTTCAGTCTGACCAAAAACTGCAAATCGGTGTGACCGAGTTCAGGATTCTGTGAAACCCTAGCAATCTTGGTGCCACCGAACTGTGACTCGGTATGACCGAATTCACTAGTTTAGGTTCCAAAAGTTGCTTCAGTATCACCGAGTTTGTCAATTCAGTAGCTCCGAGGTCACTTCTGTAGAGAACTAAAACTAAGATTTTTGACTCATTTGTTTTGCAAAACCTTTGTACTTTGTGATGCTCACCTACTCTACCTCATCTATAACCTATTCACAGGGTCTGCTGACAGTTTGCCTGCAAGATGTATGTCCAGAGTGACAGTCAGAACAGATCTGAACAACAAGAGCAGCTGAGTGAGGGCACTAGTCTCTCCAACAGCTATGATGAGGGCAGCAGGAGCACACCTAGTAACTTGCCCAAGGCAGCTACTAGAGCCAGAAAGAAGAGAACTTCAGATTCAGAGGATGAAGACTATGTTGCAGCTGAGGATGAGGCCACTTCTAAGAAGAAAGCGGTAAAGAAGGAATTTGGCACTACTGCTTCAACCAAGCTAGGGTTGAATAGGAAGGCACCTGCAAGAAGAGTTCCAATGTCAAAGCCCAGAGCATCCACTCAAGAAACTTTGGGCTCTAAACCCAAAGAAACAGTTGTGACTGAGAAGAAGAGGAAAGAGAGGGTCAAGAGGACCACTGCCAGGATTATTGGCAAGCCCTCTATGATGAGAGATGATGAAGAAGAGGAAGAGGATGCTGCTCCAGCACCTAAGGCGTCGGTGTCAAAACCGGCGGATCTCGGGTAGGGGGTCCCGAACTGTGCGTTTAAGGCTAATGGTAACAGGAGGCTGGGGACACGATGTTTACCCAGGTTTGGGCGCTCTCGATGGAGGTAATACCCTACTTCCTGCTTGATTGATCTTGATGATATGAGTATTACAAGAGTTGATCTACCACGAGATCGTAGAGGCTAAACCCTAGAAGCTAGCCTATGATTATGATTGTCCTCGTCCTACGGACTAAACCCTCCGGTTTATATAGACACCGGAGGGGGCTAGGGTTACACAGAGTCGGTTACAGAGAAGGAGATCTACACATCCGAATCGCCAAGCTTGCCTTCCACGCAAAGGAGAGTCCCTTCTGGACACGGGACGAAGTCTTCAATCTTGTATCTTCATAGTCCAACAGTCCGGCCAAAGTATATAGTTCAGCTGTCGGAGTACCCCCTAATCCAGGACTACCTCAGTAGCCCCTGAACCAGGCTTCAATGATGACGAGTCCGGCGCGCAGATTGTCTTCGTCATTGCAAGGCAGGTTCCATCTCCAAATACTCCAAGGTAAATTTCGAGCACATGAATCGTGTCCAGCTCTGCAAAATAAATTCCACATACCATCACAGAGAGCATAATATTCCACAAATCTAATCTGCTGACAACTTTTCCTAGCGTGACATCACGCCGCGGCCCGGTTATCATTCAAACCGTTTTTTCACAACCTGCTACTGCACGTATTGCAAGGCAGTTTTATTGGCACGTCTTGTCGAAGCAGAGATCGTGTCCCCTTATCACGGGATTCTCATCAATACGGGCGTGGGTAACCCAACCGCACCATCGATGCGACGCTTGGGGAATAAGCGAGTTTACATGGCAAGCGGGGAGGCGCACAGTTTCTACCGCCTCTATAAAGAGATAAGGACTCTTCTTTTTCACCCACGCCTTCTTCTTCCTCTGCTCATCCATTCCCTTTTGCTCGAGCTCTAGCGCCCAAGCCCTCACCTTCTCCACAAAGTCATTCAAGCATGTCCAGTGTAGGACGCAAGTGGATGGCTTCCTCCATCATGGAGGAAAACATAACAAAGCTACGAGAGGCCGGATACCTGGCCGCAAACATTGCGCATAGGCTTCCGGCAGAGGGGCAGATCACCCCTACTCTGAATCCTAGGGAAAGGGTTGTGTTCCTCCCTCATTTCCTCCGCGGACTGGGATTTCCCCTCCACCCATTTGTCCGCAGGCTCATGTTTTACTACGGGCTTGATTTTCACGATCTGGCCCCCCAACTTCATCCTCAACATCTCGGCGTTCATCGTCATGTGCGAGGCTTTCCTCCGTATCCCGCCCCACTTCGGCCTATGGCTGAAGACCTTCAGTGTGAAGCCAAAGGTGGTGGGCGGCCAGCAAGCGGAGTGCGGGGGCGCCATGTTGGGCAAGATACCTAACATCGCTTGGCCCGAGGGCTCCTTTGTGGAGATAGTAAAGGGGTGGCAATCAGGGTGGTTCTACATCACCGAGCCTCGCAACGCCAACTGGGCGGTGGCCCCCGAATTTCGATCTGGCACCCCCATGCGGCTTACCTCCTGGAAAGAGAAGGGATTATCCTGGGGTCCTTGGAGGAGCTGTCTGGACTTCAGAACTGTGTCCGGAATATTGTAAGCAAGAAGATCAAGCTCGTCAACATAGTACAAGTCATGCTTCTCCGCTGGATCCTTCCGTGCCAATGACGGGTTTGCAATATGTGGGAGTTCGACCCGGCCGAACACCAAACACTAGGAGAGCTCTTCGGCACGACGCACGAAGACGTCTAGAAATTGTTGTTCAAGAACAACTAGGTTCCACCACCCATAACCGAAGATCGCGGGCTCAGCATCAGGCTCATCGCCAATCTGGTAAGTTCATGTGTTTCGCAAGGTGCGCTTTTCATTACCACATCTAGGGGAGGATCCTAAGCTTTTCACACTGTTTCCGCAGGATTGGGTAGCAGTGGCAGAGCGGATTGACTGCCCGGCTCCGTTACGGAAGATCCGGAATCGGAGCTTCTAACAAAGATGTTGTTTCCGGCGCCTTATAAGGTGCCAGAGAAGAAGGCCAAGAAGGCGGCCACGGGGACCAGGAAAGGTCTCCGGGCAGGGCCGTGTTAGACTCATCGTCCGGTAATTGAGAAGGTTCGGTCCGCCAAAAGCGGATTGACCGAAGCCTGCGCCAGCCTCCTAACAGGCTTTGAGGTAAGTAAAAAAAGTGTAAGAAAATATCACCTTATAGGCAGTAGCCCCTGGTACTCTGTTTGGTGTTCGAAAAGAAAAGCCAAACGGAGGGTCAATATTTATCCGCAGGAGTCTAACATAAAATGTCTATGTGAATAAGTAGGCGTCGCTGCTGGCCGCTGCCGCCCGCACTGTGGAGGTCGCCGGACTGAAGCGGGACCTGGGGCGGACCGAAGAAGAGCTCGGCCTCGTGAAGAGGCAGCTCGAGGAGAACAAAGGTAAGTGATACCTCGTACGTGTGTCGTATAAAGGAAAAAATCATTTATGCTAACAGAAGCATCATGAATTTTAATAGGGGCCACGATCGAAGTGGCCGCCCTAAAGAAAGCGTTGTCCGAGGCCGAAGACAAGGTGGCCAAGGAGCGCACCGAGCGTGAGAAACAGGAGGCTCGGGTTAATGAGGTACAGCAAGAGCTCCAGGACTTTGGCAAAAAATTCGAGTCCTTGGAGCATGACTTCAAGACGCAAGAGTCCGAGCTTGCGAAGGCCCTCCAGAGCGTGCGAGATGCCAAGGCCGAAGCCCAAAAGGCCCTCCAGGAGATCCAGGCGGCCAAGAAGATAGCGGCGGGTAAGGCATTCATTATGCAAAGCAAGCATGTGAAGGAGACTTTCCTTTTACTTACCCGAATTCGGAGCTCTCCAGGGGCATTCGTAGATCTGCCATGCAGCATATCAGATGCCACGGAGTTCTACCGTGCCGAAGAAGGGAGCTCGACGGAGAAGTTGTTCCGGTCTCAATATGCTGGGGCCGAACATCCGATGCCCTTGAGTGACCAACTGAAGCAATTGGTCGAACTCCACAAGGCGGCCGAACTGGCCATGAAGGACTTTATAGTCCGGTTGTGGCCTGGCGAGCCCCTGCCCAACAGCTACTTCGGCCTTGGTGAATGCCTGTCCGCGACTAGAAGTTGTTAAGCGGTCCGTCTGTATTGAGGGTGCCCGCCGAGCCTTCGCCCGCGCGAAAGTGCACTGGGCAAAGATGGATGCAGAGAAGCTGGTGACGGAGGGACCGCCGGAGGGCAAGGCGCATCGCCACCCCGAGAAGTACTATGACAGTTTTATGAAACGTGCCCACCTTGCGGCGGAGGAATGTGCCAAGGATGTAATATTTGAATGAATGTACTCATGTCATCCTATAATATGAAACGAGTTCGTGTGCGCTATATAACGCTTGTTGATTTAAAATATTACCTTCTATGCGGCCATTTATAAAAATCTAAAAGTTGGTAGTCGTCGGCTTCCACCCCCATGTAACTAGCACTGGGGTGTTCGGGATAAACCTAAACACTCTTTATCCAAGTTTTTGGTCCTTTAAGGAGGTGTTTAGCACAGCGAACAAGGCAATCGGACTATGCGGCTTTATCACTCTCACTTAGCCATAGAAGTCTACAATTTTAAATTTCGGCGAAGCCCCTAGTATTCGGAAGGCCAAACTTTGGGCGCTATACATGCCTAAATCGGACAAGGCCGATTCCTCCCCCGAAGCGGAAAAAATCTTTAAGGATTTGAGACCTCTCGAACAGCTACCAGCTCTCGTCGCATCATGACAGTCAGTTTTTGGCTTTCTCTACTAAGGTGCTCGTCCGGAAGAACCAGGACACAATCGCAGTAGTTCTCCATGCGCTACCTTAGCCGATATAGCGGAACATAAGGCACCAAAACAAGGGAGCTGGGCAAACCCAACTATTGACCCAAGACATGATTTGGAGCTGATGCATATAATGCTATAAGTTCGGGGTGCCGCACTGTCGAAAGTGTTCGGACTTTTCTTGTCGTGTTATGGGGTACAATGAAGCCCCTGGCAAACTGAACGTACCAAAGTGTATGGGTGCAATTTGTATTAAATAAGCAATCAAGGGAAAATACAAAGAAAAAATAAGCTGATGTTGTATATTGTTTCCCATTGTTATTTAAATAATACGTCAAAGCGTATGTATACAAGTAATGCGATAAAAAATAGGACTATTTGACATGTCCTATCCAAGGGCGGGCTGCGTGTGGGTATGTAAAACAGGTATAACGATCGTTAACAGAGACCACCTGGGTATTCCCTTGTACACAGAGCCTCTTGCCTCCTTGGTTTTTCCTTCCCGTGATGAGTCCGATGATCAGGCTATCTGAAAGGGCTTCCCGAAAGTAGGGTCCTGAAAAGAAAGAACATGAAGGTATGCGGGTCTCGTGGCGGTTGAGCCGCACTATGGACCGCGTCGTAGCTGTGCCTCCGCCTATGCCCATGGTATTTTGAATGCGTAATTGTGTACGCGCGGCACAAATTTCACCGCTTGACTGGGGCTAGGGCGGAGGCCGAATTGCTAGTCGAGCTCTGGGCGTGTCGGACGATCCTGTTGCAGAGTACCCCGGACTCGCTTGACGGTGTCCATGGGTTTTATCGCCAAGTTGGCGGTCTGCCTAAGAAGGCTGCTTTGTACCTCTGTTGCGAGGGCTGCAGTGTGCTCCTCCATATGGAGAGAGCGGTCTGTATTTCCATTGACTGTTATAACCCCGCGAGGTCCTGGCATCTTGAGCTTGAGGTATGCATAGTGTGGTACCGCATTGAATCGAGCAAATGCGGTTCGTCCTAGTAGTGCATGATAGCCACTACGGAAGGGGACGATATCGAAGATTAACTCCTCACTTTGGAAGTTGTCCGGAGATCCGAAGACCACTTCCAGAGTTATTGAGCCCGTACAACAGGCCTCCACACCTGGGATTACACCCTTAAAGGTGGTTTTGGTGGGCTTGATCCTTGAGGGATCGATGCCCATTTTGCACACTGTGTCCTGATAAAGCAGGTTCAGGCTGCTGCCATCGTCCATGAGGACTCGCGTGAGATGGAATCCGTCAATGATGGGGTCGAGGACCAATGTGGCTGAATAGCCATGACAGATACTGGTAGGATGGTCCCTGCGATCGAAGGTGATCGGATAGGATGACCATGGGTTGAACTTTGGGGCGACAGGCTCCATCGCATAGACGTCCCTTAGTGCACGCTTCCGTTCCCGCTTGGGAATGTGGGTGGCGTAGATCATGTTCACCGTTTTCACTTGGGGAGGAAATTTCTTCTGTCCCCCTGTGTTCGGCCGCCGGGGCTCCTCGTCGTCATCGCTATGCAGCCCCTTGTCCTTGTTTTCGGCATTCAATTTGGCGGCCTGTTTAAACACCCAGCATCCTCTGTTGGTGTGGTTGGCTAGTTTATCAGGGGTGCCGTGAATTTGACACGAGCGGTCGAGTATGCGGTCCATACTGGACGATCCCGGATTGTTTCTTTTAAATGGCTTTTTCCACTGACCGGACTTGGAGCCACTGAATCCGGCATTGACTGTCGTGTCTTCGGCGTTGTCGCCATTGTTCTGACGCTTATGTCTGTTGCGTTGTGGCTTGCCGTTGATATCTCGGGCATCTGAAGTGCCAGGATTTCTTGTCGTGATGCTACTACGAGCCAGCCAGCTGTCCGCACAAAAGTGGGTCATGAGCGTCGTGAGGGCTGCCATGGACTTCGGCTTTTCTTGGCTGAGGTGTCGGGCGAGCCACTCATCGGGGATGTTATGCTTAAAGGCCGCTAGGGCTTCGGCATCTGGACAGTCAATGATTTGGTTCTTTTTAGTGAGGAACCGAGTCCAGAATTTCCTGGCTGACTCTCCGGGCTGTTGGGTGATGTGACTTAAGTCATCAGCGTCCGGTGGTCGCACGTAAGTGCCCTGGAAGTTATCTAGGAATGCGTCCTCCAGGTTTTCCCAACTGCCAATGGAGTTTGCCGGCAGGCTATTCAGCCAATGTCGAGCCGGTCCTTTGAGCTTAAGGGGAAGATACTTGATGGAATGTACATCATCACCGCGGGCCATGTGAATGTGGAGAAGGAAATCTTCAATCCTTACCGCGGGGTCTGTTGTGCCATCGTATGATTTGATGTTTACGGGTTTAAACCCTTCTGGGAATTCATGATCCATTACTTCATCAGTGAAGCAGAGGGGGTGTGCGGCGCCTCTATGCCGGGCTATGTCACGACCCAGTTCAAATGAGTCTGGTCTGTTGTGTTCGGCCCGGCCGGACTTGTTTTTAGTGTATCCGGCATGATGGTCATCATCACGCATTGTGGCGCGCCCCCGTGATCCGTAGATCGATCTTGCCTGTCCTGCTTTGTTTTCCATTACGTCTCGTGGGTCCTGTGCATTGCCCCGAGTGTTAGTGTTTTTGTTTGATTGGCGGCGGGGTGCAGGCGGTTGTTCGGGCTGATACGCCGCTTTGTCTCGGCCACGAGGTGGCCGGTCCGCCTCGTCTTGCGCTGGTATTGTAGGCTCTAGTGCCTCCTCTTCGAGTTGAGGTAGCAACCTCCGCTTCGGGTAACTTTTGGTTGGGTGCTCGAGTCCGTATTCCTCGGCTTCCAGGACCTCAGTCCATCTGCCTGTTAGCAGATCTTGATCAACTTGGGGCTGCTGCTTCTTCTTCTTCAGGATTTTTGCAGTGGCTATAAGCCAGCACTTGAAGTGCTCCTGCTCGACGGGATCCTCAGGCATGACAAATTCATCGTCGCCGAGGCTCACCTCGTCTTCGGAGATAGGCATATAATTGTCGTCCTCCAAGTCTCTGTCCGTTGCCTGTTCGTCTGGGCTAGCTTGCCCGTCCTCCTGCTCAGCCTGCTTGAAGTTAGGCTGGTCGGGATTGTATTCGTCTTCAGCACCATCCAGATTGCTATCATCTCCTGTGCCGATATTGCTATGGCAGGGCTTAGAGCGGCGCCGATGACGCCTATGCTTTGATTGCTTCCCTAAGGGATTATCCTCTGTTGCCTCATCGCCATTGTTTTCTTTGGGGGTGTCCCCCATATATATATCGTATGATGAGGTGGCTGTCCAGCACCCGGTGGGCGGCGGTTATTGCTCTTCTCCTGCATCGTCGTCCATACCGTCGATGTCTTCGGAGTCAAAGTCGAGCATGTCGGTTAAGTCATCGATGGTGGCTATTAAGTGGGTGGTGGGTGGGTAACGAACTTCTTTGTCATCCGCTTCCTACTCGAGCCGGACATAGTTCGGCCAAGAGTCTCCTGATAAAGACAGAGACTTCAATGAATTTAGCATGTCACCCAAGGGTGAGTGTTGAAAGATATCCGCGGAGGTAAACTCCATGATCGGTGCCCAATCATATTCGATAGGCACGGATGCACGCGGTCCGGAACCTAAGATCGGAGACAAGTCCGGGGGTCCGGTGACACTGATTTCCTTAGAGGTGGAGTCTGTGTTCGGCTCCAACGCCGATGAGTGTGCAGCCTCCGTGGCGGGGTCCATCCACCCGTCCTTGGATGGCGCGATCTACTCCAGATTAAGGGCCGGGGTAGCCACAGGTGCGATATCCCGAACACCGTCTGATGGCAGATCTAAGTCATGCATGTCGTGACTATTCGGCGCTCCTGACGCAGGCTCGAACCCGTTGAAGATCAAGTCTCCGCGGATGTCGGCCATGTAGTTCCAGTTTCCGAACCCGACCTGGTGGCCAGGGGCGTAGCTGTCGATCTGCTCCAGATGGCCAAGCGAGTTGGCCTGTAGTGCAAAGCCGCCGAATACGAAGATCTGTCCGGGAAGGAAAACCTCACCCTGGGCCGTAGCGTTGCTGATGATTGAAGGGGCCATCAAGCCTTATCGCGACGACATAGTGGAACTCTGAATGAAAGCACCAATGTCGGTGTCAAAACCGGCGGATCTCGGGTAGGGGGTCCCGAACTATGTGTTTAAGGCTAATGGTAACAGGAGGTTGGGGACACGATGTTTACCCAGGTTCGGGCGCTCTCGATGGAGGTAATACCCTACTTCCTACTTGATTGATCTTGATGATATGAGTATTACAAGAGTTGATCTACCACGAGATCGTAGAGGCTAAACCCTAGAAGCTAGCCTATGATTATGATTGTCCTCATCCTATGGACTAAACCCTCCGGTTTATATAGACACTGGAGGGGGCTAGGGTTACACAGAGTCGGTTACAGAGAAGGAGATCTACACATCCGAATCGCCAAGCTTGCCTTCCACGCAAAGGAGAGTCCCATCCGGACACGGGACGAAGTCTTCAATCTTGTATCTTCATAGTCCAACAGTCCGGCCAAAGTATATAGTCCGGTTGTTCGAGTACCCCCTAATCCAGGACTCCCTCATAAGGCACAAAAGCTAATGGGAGATGCAATCAGATCAGGGGCTGCTCCTAAGCCCAAACTTGCTCCCAAAGTTGCTGCTCCAGCCACCAGGACTGCACCCAAGAGGAGTACAAGAAACATCCCTGCTGAGGAAAAGAACAAGGCCCAAGTGCCTGAAGTTGAAGAAGAAGCTGAAGCCCATGTGCTAAGGAAGCTAAAACCAAATATCCGAGACCACAATGACACACATCATGTGGCAGAGGACATGAAACTCAGGAAGGATGCATGACTGAGACTCTGGAGACAGTCTGATCCATATGCTGTAAGGAGAAGAACTGCTGTGGATTACAAGTTTCACACTAAGGAACAACAGGACTTCTATGAAACTGTTTTGCTTGACAAGAAGCCTATAGTATGTGACATGAGATGGATTGATTGGACATACATCAAAGAAAATGAAGATCATTTCCCAGGTGTGCTTGATAGATTCAAGGCTTGTGAAGTTGACCAGTTTGTTGGCCAGAAGATTACCAAGTGGAATGATGAGTTGATCATGCAATTCTACTCCACTACTCACTTCTATCCAGATGGTAGAATTGTATGGATGTCAGAGGGTACAAGGTACCAGTCCACTATTGATGAATGGGAAAAATTGATCAATGCCTCGGCAACTCATGAGGATGACTTGGATGCCTATGTGATACGTCTCCAACGTATCTATAATTTATGAAGCATTCATGCTATTATATTATCTGTTTTGAATGATTATGGGCTTTATTATACACTTTTATATTATTTTTGGGACTAACCTATTAACCGGTGGCCCAGCCCATATTGTTGTTTTCTTGCCTATTTCAGTGTTTCGAAGAAAAGGAATATCAAACGGAGTCCAAACGGAATGAAACCTTTGGGAGCGTTATTTTTGGAATGAACATGATCCAGGAGACTTGGAGTTCAAGTCAGAGAAGCTTCAAGGAAGCCACGAGGGTGCCCCCCTACTGGGCACGCCCCTGTCTCGTCGGCCCCTTGAGCGTCCCCTGACCGACTTCTTTCACCTATATAACTCCATATACCCCGAAAACATCAGAACGGAAGATAGATCAGGAGTTCCGCCGCCGCAAGCCTCTGTAGCCACCAAAAACCAATCCGGACCCTGTTCCGGCACCCTGCCGGAGGGGGGATCCCTCACCGGTGGCCATCTTCATCATCCCGGCGATCTCCATGATGAGGAGGGGGTAGTTCACCCTCGGGGCTGAGGATATGTACCAGTAGCTATGTGTTTGATCTCTCTCTCTCTCTCTCGTGTTCTTGATTTGGAATGAACTTGATGTATCGCGAGCTTTGCTATTATAGTTGGATCTTATGATGTTTCTCCCCCTCTACTCTCTTGTAATGGATTGAGTTTTCCCTTTGAAGTTATCTTATCGGATTGAGTCTTTAAGGATTTGAGAACACTTGATGTATGTCTTGCCGTGCTTATCTGTGGTGACAATAGGATATTCACATGATCCACTTGATGTATGTTTTGGTGATCAACTTGCGGGTTCAGTGACTTTGTGAACTTATGCATAGGGGTTGGCACACGTTTTTGTCTTGACTCTCCGATAGAAACTTTGGGGCACTCTTTGAAGTACTTTGTGTTGGTTGAATAGATGAATTTGAGATTGTGTGATGCATATCGTATAATCATGCCCACGGATACTTGAGGTGACAATGGAGTATCTAGGTGACATTAGGTTTTGGTTGATTTGTGACTTAAGGTGTTATTCTAGTATGAACTCTATGATAGATCGAACGGAAAGAATAGCTTCATGTTATTTTACTACAGACTCTTGAATAGATAGATCAAAAATGATAACTTTGAGGTGGTTTCATACCCTACCATAATCTCTTCATTTGTTCTCCACTATTAGTGTCTTTGGAGTGACTCTTTGTTGCATGTTGAGGGATAGTTATATGATCCAATTATGTTATTATTGTTGAGAGAACTTGCACTAGTGAAAGTATGAACCTTAGGCCTTGTTTCCTACCATTGCAATACCGTTTACGCTCACTTTTATCGCTTGCTACCTTGTTGTTTTTATAATTTCAGATTACAAATACCTATATCTACCATCCATATTGCACTTGTCTCACCATCTCTTCGCCGAACTAGTGCACCTATACAATTTACCATTGTATTGGGTGTGTTGGGGACACAAGAGACTTTTTGTTATTTGGTTGCAGGGTTGTTTGAGAGAGACCATCTTCATCCTATGCCTCCCACGGATTGATAAACCTTAGGTCATCCACTTGAGGGAAATTTGCTACTGTCCTACAAACCTCTGCACTTGGAGGCCCGACAACGTCTACAAGAAGAAGGTTGTGTAGTAGACATCAAGCTCTTTTCTGGCGCTGTTGCCAGGGAGGGGAGTGCTTGAAGGTATATCTTTAGATCTTGCAATCAAATCTTTTCGTTTCTTGTTTTATCACTAGTTTAGTCTATAAAAGAAAACTACAAAAAAAATGGAATTGTGTTTGTCTCATAAGCTTCATCTTTTTAATATCTTTCGTGAGAATGATGGTAAGGAAAATTGTGCTCAAGTGCTAGAAGAAGAATGCATTAAATTGTTTGGAACTAAATACTTGAATGATGAGCATGATTGCAATGTTATTAGTATGAACTCCTTGAATATCCATAGTAATAATGATGATTGCACTAGTTATGGTGAAAATGTCTCCTATAAACATGTCGATTTTTGTGGAGTGAATTGGGTTTGCAAGTACACACCAAATAGAGAAGATAGATATTGCAAGAGGCATAAGCATTTAGAAACTAAATTGTTGCAAGAAAGGTTAAATGTGAGTGCTGAAAATTTATATTTCCTTTGTCGTACTTGTGAACTTTGCAATGAAAGTGGTCATTTACATCTCCGATGCAAATTGTTTCATGACCGAATCGTGTCCAAAAACTGTGATGATTTGATCTCCCTTGCATATTATAATGAACTTAGTTTGCTTATGGGTTATGAAGAAATGAAATGTTTAACTAAGAATCTTCCAGAATTTGCCCTTAAGAAAATCTTTGATTTTGATCTAGAGAAGATCTACATGTATTGTGCGGTGAATTGCATTGAAAATCCTTATATTGCCAATTACCTAAAGAAAAGAAAACAAATAGAAGATGAAGAGAATACTAATGAAAGGGAAGAGACTTCCCAGTATCCTCCTATTATTTCTTATGATGAATCAGGTATCAAGGAGGAGCCTTCTACTCAACCAATCTCATCAATAAGGAGCTCAAAGAAGAGGGTTGAACCCACACATGATGTGAGGAAGAAAAAGAAAAGACGGAGAATCAAAGGTAAGAAGGTATCCCTCTCAAATGATGTTGCTCCTATTACTCCTTGTGATGATGGTAATTGCTATACAATTGGTGCTATTCATACTGTTAATGATGAGAGTGATTATGCTTATGATGTGAAAAGGCCCAAGCTTGGGGAAGCTATGTTTGATGAGGATGACATATTTGAGAATATATTTGCTGCAATTAATGTTTGTCCCAAGCTTGGGGATGCTACGTTTAATAAAGATGACATTTTTAGCCTCCCAAGTTTTTATATACAAAGTTGTTATGATGATAGCATGCCTCTTACCTATGATGATTATATTGATGAAAGTGGGTTTGGAAGAGTGTCAACTTTAGGAAGTAATGATCCCACTATTTTGTAGGATGTTGAATCTTATTGTGATGAATATGAAAGTGGATGTTGAAGAGTGTCAACTTTATTTAGTGATGATTCCACTATCTTGGAAGAGGTTTCAATCGATTATGATGAGAACAAAGTTGCTACTTATGATGATTATTGTGATGAAACTTATGCTATAAAAAGTAGTGATGATTATATTTATAAAACTTGTCATGATTATGATTACCCTTTCTCTGAACATTACTCTTTTAATGTGGAAACAATTTTTAGTATTCAAGTCTTTTATGATACGCCCACTATTCCGAATTAGAAGAATTTTGCCTATGTGGAAAGTAGTAAATTTTCTATGCTTGTAGATCATGAAAAGAATGCTTTAGGTTCTGGTTATATTGTTGAAATCATTCATGATGCTACTGAAAATTATTATGAGGGAGGAACGTATGCTTGTAGGAATTGCAATAATATCAAGTTTCCTCTCTATGTGCTTAAAATCTTGAAGTTATGCTTGTTTTGCCTTCCTATGCTAGTTGATTATTGTTCCCATAAGTTTTTTGCTCACAAAATCCCTATGCATAGGAAGTGGGTTAGGCTTAAATGTGTTAGTCATATTCTTCATGATGCTCTCTTTATGTTTCAATTCTTATCCTTTATGTGAGCATCATTGCCATCATCATGCCTAGCTAGAAAGGCATTAAAGAAAAATGCTTGTTGGGAGACAACCAAATATTTAAATTACTGTTTTTGTGTGTCCACATGATTATGATACTATAGTAATCATGTTTTATAGCTTTTGTTTCAATAAAGTGCCAAGTAGAACCTTTGGGAAGACTTGGGTGAAGTCTATATGATCTTGCTGTAAAAAACAGAAAATTTAGCACTCACAAGATTAGCTGCCATTTTTTACTAGAGAGTGATTTTAGGTTGATTATTTTTGAAGATGATTAATAGACAAATTACTCAGGTCCACAATTTATTTCAGAATTTTTGGAGTTCCAGAAGTATACGTTTGATACAGACTACTACATACTGTTCTGTTTTTGACAGATTCTGTTTTCTATGTGTTGTTAGCTTATTTTGATGAATCTATGAATAGTATCGGAAGGTATGAACCATAGATAAGTTGGAATACAATAGGTTTAACATCAATATAAATAAAGAATGAGTTCATTACAGTACCTTAAAGTGGTGGTTTGTTTTCTTTTACTAACGGAGCTTACGAGTTTTCTGTTAAGTTTTGTGTGGTTGAAGTTTTCAAGTTTTGGGTAAAGATTCGATGGACTATGGAATAAGGAGTGCTAAGAGCCTAATATTGGGGATGACCAAGGCACCCCAAGGTAATATTCAAGGACAACCAGGAGCCTAAGCTTGGGGATGCCCCGGATGGCATCCCCTCTTTCGTCTTCGTTCATCGGTAATTTTACTTGGAGATATATTTTTATTCGCCACATGATATGCGTTTTGCTTGGAGCGTCATTTTATTTTGTTAGTTTTTTATTTCTGTTATTTATAATAATGTTTTGCATCTTTATTTTCAATAAAAATGTCAAGGATAGCCTTTACCATGCTTATTTTGCAAGTATACATGTTGCTGTTTCAAAACAGAAAGTTTACCGCTGTTGCAAAAATTCCCTAGAAAAGTCAGAGTGTGATATAATGTTGAATATTTTTTAATATTAAGCTCTTATAAATCTTCTACAGCGTAGTATTTTTCTTATAATTTTTGGAGTTAGGGAAGTATGATGAATCTTGCATTCTTTACAGACGGTACTGTTTTGGCAGATTGCTGTTATGTTTACATTGTTTGCATATGTTTGCTTGTTTAATAATTCTATTTGAGGATAGGATTATTAAATATGCAGAGGCATTTAGTATACAATGTTGAATAATAATTTTAGTGATTTGTTACAGTAGGAGATGATAAGGTTTTTGCATTGGTTTATACTAACCTATCTCACGAGTTCTTGTTGAGTTTGGTGTGGATGAAGCTTTCGAGATTTAGGAAACCAACATATAAAAGGAATTAAGGAGACAAAAAAGCTCAAGCATGGGGATTCCCAAGGCACACCAAGATAATTTTCCAAGGAGTCTCAAGCATCTAAGCTTGGGGATGCCCCGGTAGGCATCCCACCTTTTTTTCTTCAACAATTATTGGTTAGTATCGATTGAGCCTAAGTTTTTGCTTCTTACCATGAGTCGTGCTATCCTTGCAATGCCATTTTATTTTGCTTTGCTTGCTGTTTGAATAAAATACCAAGATCTGAAATACTTAAATGAGAGAGAGTCTTCTCATAGCTATATAATTATTTAACTACTTATTGATGTTCACTTATATCTTTTTGGAGTAGTTTTTCATTTACTCGTGTGCTTTACTTATATCCTATGAGTAAATGGTTGAATGAGTTGAATGTCATAAATCTGAAATTATATATGTTTCATTTTCTTATCCCATGGGGAGTAATGACTTCACATCTAAGAAGTAGAGGTTGTAACTTTATTGAAGGTTAGCAAACATTGTATTGGTCATTTGAACAATTCATGAAAGAATATTGAAGGAAGAGAGATTTCACATATAAATATACTATCTTGGACATCTTTTATAATTGTGAGCACTCATTAAGTATGACATGCTAAAGAGTTGATGTTGGACAAGGAGGACAACGTAATGGGTTATGTTTTCTCACATCTCAGTTAAAGTATATTGCCATGGATCATTCAAACATGTTGAGCTTGCCTTTCCCCCTCATGCTAGCCGAAATTCCTTGCACCAAGTAGAGATACTACTTGTGCTTCCAATATACTTAAACCCAGTTTTTGCCATGAGTGTCCACCATACCTACCTATATGCGGTATTTACCTGCCATTCCAAGTAATTTTGCATGTGCCAAACTCTAAACCTTCAAATAATAATATGTTTTGTATGCCTGAATCGCTCATGTAGTGACTAGGGCTGTTAGTATCTTCCATGATAGGTGGGTTATTCTCAAGATGAGTGGACTTCGCTCATTATTCACGATAAAAATGGCTGGTAACCGGGATGCCCAGTCCCATGATCAAAAAGATCAAAATCAAATAAAAAATAATTGCAAACAAACTCCCCCAGGACTGTTGTTGGTATGGATGGTACCCCGTTGTTTCGGATGGCTGTGGAGTGTGATTGTTGGTGGAGGGGGAGTAAAATCTTTACCATTCTATTTGCGAACTACCTATAATGTATGTAGTATGGAAGATATTGGGAACTCTTGGTTGCTATGTTGACAATGAGATCATACATCTCAAAATTATTTATCTCTATTTCAAAATCGAGCTCTGGAACCTCTGCAAATCCCTGCTTCCCTCTGCAAAGGGCCTATCTTTTACTTTTATGCAAGAGTCAAGGTGATCTTCACCTTTCCCTTTTTCATTTTATCCTTTGGCAAGCACCTCGTGTTGGAAAGATCCTGATATATATATATCCAATTGGATGTAAGTTAGCATGAACTATTATTGTTGACATCACCCAAAGGTGAATACGTTGGGAGGCAACACTATAAGCCCTTATCTTTCTCAGTGTTTGATTAAAACTTCATAACCATAAGTATTGCGTGAGTGTTAGCAATTGTAGAAGACTATATGATAGTTGGGTATGTGGAGTTTGCTAAATCAAAGCTCTGACATAGACCCTTCCCGAAAATAAGATGAATTGCATTTGTTTGATGACTGAGAATGAAGTTCGCTAGTTTTCAAGAAAGTTTATGATCTATGCTTTAACATGTGAATAGCTTGTTACTTGATCTTGAGAAGTTTTATTTATGACCTATAATCATGCTAGAAAAGGTGATTGAAATTATCATTAATCAAACTTATGCACCTGCTAGCATTCACACTTCATAAATTCTTTCTTTTATCATTTACCTACTCGAGGACGAGCAGGAATTAAGCTTGGGGATGCTGATACGTCTCCAACGTATCTATAATTTATGAAGCATTCATGCTATTATATTATCTGTTTTGAATGATTATGGGCTTTATTATACAATTTTATATTATTTTTGGGACTAACCTATTAATCGGAGGCCCAACCCATATTGCTGTTTTCTTGCCTATTTCAGTGTTTCGAAGAAAAGGAATATCAAACGGAGTCCAAATGGAATGAAACCTTCGGGAGCGGTGTTTTTGGAACGAACATGATCCAGGAGACTTGGAGTTCAAGTCAGAGAAGCTTCGAGGAAGCCACGAGGGCGCCCCCCTACTGGGCACGCCTCCTTGTCTCATGGGCCCCTCGAGCGTCCCCCGACCGACTTCTTTCGCCTATATATCACCATATACCCCGAAAACATCTGAACGGAAGATAGATCGGGAGTTTTGCCGCTGCAAGCCTCTGTAGCCACCAAAAACCAATCGGGACCCTATTCCGGCACCCTGCCGGAGGGGGGATCCCTCATCGGTGGCCATCTTCATCATCCCGGTGATCTCCATGACGAGGAGGGAGTAGTTCACCCTCGAGGCTCAGGGTATGTACCAGTAGCTATGTGTTTGATCTCTCTCTCTCTCGTGTTCTTGATTTGGCACGATATTGATTATCGCGAGCTTTGCTATTATAGTTGGATCTTATGATGTTTCTCCCCCTCTACTCTCTTGTAATGGATTGAGTTTTCCCTTTGAAGTTATCTTATCAGATTGAGTCTTTAAGGATTTGAGAACACTTGATGTATGTATTGCCATGCTTATCTTTGGTGACAATGGGATATTCACGTGATCCACTTGATGTATGTTTTGGTGATCAACTTGCGTGTTTAGTGACCTTGTGAACTTATGCATAGGGGTTGGCACACGTTTTCCTCTTGACTCTCCGGTAGAAACTTTGGGGCACTCTTTGAAGTACTTTGTGTTGGTTGAATAGATGAATCTGAGATTGTGTGATGCATATCGTATAATCATGCCCACGGATACTTGAGGTGACAATGGAGTGTCTAGGTGACATTAGGGTTTTGGTTGATTTGTGTCTTAAGGTGTTATTCTAGTATGTACTCTATGATAGATCGAACAGAAAGAATAGCTTCATGTTATTTTACTACGGACTCTTGAATAGATAGATCAAAAAGGATAACTTTGAGGTGGTTTTGTACCGTACCATAATCTCTTCGTTTGTTCTCCACTATTAGTGTCTTTGGAGTGACTCTTTGTTGCATGTTGAGGGATAGTTATATGAACCAATTATGTTATTATTGTTGAGAGAACTTGCACTAGTGAAAGTATGAACCTTAGGCCTTGTTTCCTACCATTGCAATACCATTTACGCTCACTTTTATCGCTTGCTACCTTGTTGTTTTTATAATTTCAGATTACAAATACCTATATCGACCATCCATATTGCACTTGTATCACCATCTCTTCGCCGAACTAGTGCACCTATACAATTTACCATTGTATTGGGTGTGTTGGGGACACAAGAGACTTTTTGTTATTTGGTTGCAGGGTTGTTTGAGAGAGACCATCTTCATCCTATGCCTCCCACGGATTGATAAACCTTAGGTCATCCACTTGAGGGAAATTTGCTACTGTCCTACATACCTCTGCACTTGGAGGCCCAACAATGTCTACAAGAAGGTTGTGTAGTAGACATCACTATGCCAAGAAGAAGAAAGACCATAACTCTATGGCCAGCATGTACAAGGAGATTCCAGATGAAGATCTAGAAACTCATAAGTTTGGATCAGTGAAGCACTTGTTGTCAGGACTGCCTACAATCAACACTATTCTGAGGCACATTCTTTTGCCAAAATCTGAAGATCACAGAATGATAAGAGGACATTCCATCAATTTGCTGCACATATTTGATGTTCCTCAGAAGTTCAAGGTGATGAGTCTGATTGTTGAGACAATAAAGAGGACAGCTACATATCAGAAGAGGTCTTGTGGGTGTGCTCCACATATTCAGGTGCTCATCAACTCCAAGATAGGAACAAACACTTATTTGTTGGACAAGGAGCACTTACCCCTCAGGCCAGATTTTGAAGAGAACAATGTGGTCATGGATGAGAATGATCCTTCATCTGTGCAAGCACATGAGAAGAGAGAGAAGGCAAAGGCAGAGAAAGCTGCAAAGATGCCAAGTGTTGAAGAGGCATCTCAGGTGTTCCTAAAGAGTAAACAAGATCAACTTGGATCTCTGATCCAATCCACTTTGAGGATTGAGTAGGGCTTGGCCACCCTGGCTCAAAATCAGGAGAGTTTGGAAAGAATCATAGAGCAGAAATTTTATGATCTTGATGTCAAAATTACTGAGATTCAGTCAGTTGTTGAGCAACTCCAGGAGGAAGTAGAGGAGAAGAAAGGCAAGGCTACTACAGATGCTTTCACTAGAGTGCCCAGAGGTCAGAGGTCTGCTGCAGAGCCTGTTCCAGACACTAGAGCCACTACATCTGCACCAGCAGCTACAGCTTCAGTACCATTTCCAGCACCCACTCCCGCAGCTCCAGCTACATCTACAGAAGCCTTCGTCCTTGGAATCATCTCTACACCGCCTCATGGAGACCAAGCCTGAGAGAGACGCATAGCACTATGCATATTTCAACTTTTTGGTAACGTGTTGCCAAAGGGGAGAAATATGTATAGATCATAGCCTTTGAGAGAGAGTGTGTTGCTTTTTGTCTCTCTTGAACTTTATTTGCTTGAACTTTATTGTATGCCTGCTTTCTACATTATGCCTTTTTGTGAGATACTTGGATGATCATGTGGTTGATCATATGCTACCTTAATGTGTGCTTGAATGATACTATCCCTTATATCCCCGCGCCAGTCAGCAGGGTCACGGTGAAGAAGATAGGGGAGATCAAACCGCTCCTGGTGTCGTGGTTCTAAGTCTGATAGTAGTGTAGGGGGTACTAAGGGAGAGGCAAGATCCTAGCAATGGAGTAGTTGTACACGCAAGAGTTTTACGAGTTCAGGCCCTTCTCGGAGGAAGTAGCAGCCCTACGTCTCGGAGCCCGGAGGCGGTCGACTGGATTATATGCGTGTGAGTTACAGGGGTGCGAACCCTTTACACTGAGGAGGGCGGTGGCTTATATAGAGTTCGCCAGACCCCTCCGGCCCTCAGTTATGCAGGGTTTAAAGTACATTAAGACTGGGGGTTACTGGTAACGCCCACATAAAGTGCTATGAAGACCATAAAGGCTACTTAATGACAGACTGTTGCGTGCAGAGTGACTTTAGATCTCCTGGCCATCGAGTGGTTAACTCCATGGTTGAGTAGTTGTCTTCATGGTCGAGTGTCCCGGAGTCTGTCGAGTGGATCACCTCTCGGTCGACTGACAGGTAGTTTCTTCTAGAGATGTCCTTGGGGTAGGATAACTTGGACAGGTCCATGACCCTACCCTAGGTACATAGCTTCATCATTAGCCCCCGAATGGATCGGGGTTTGAGTGGGGAAGGAGTTGAGAATTTTTCCGACCCGTTTCTTGTGTTGTGAGCATGTCTTGTCTTGGATTAATGGGCTTTTAGATGACGGCACCAACTTCTTTTTCAGTCGCCTTGATCCATTCTTGGTATCTGTCGAGTGAAGTTTCCGCTTGGGGAGCTCCGAGTGCTAGAGCGGAGGAGATCCCCTATCTAGCGAGTCGTTCTGCAACTCACGGATTCTGCGGGTTTTGAATTTTGGGAAGCGCGCGGGACAAGGCGAGGCCGCTGCAATCAAACGGGATAAGGCAGGGATGCCTCGATCTCCGTGCCACCCTTTTCGCCACGTATCACGTGCGCGACTATTGCGGGATTTGACAGGATCGCTCGGGCCCACATGTCAGCCACTCGGAAGTAGCCTTATATAAAGCACCGGACGGGGTTTTATTAACAGTGCGCCCTCATTCCTCCCTCTTCTCCAGATTTCTCTGCCGCATTAGCTTCTGCCTTAGTGCTGCTGCTCCGCGCGTGCTTCGCCGACGACGATGGTGAAGGAGAAGACAGCGGCTCTGGAGCGGGCAAAGAAAGCGACGGCGAAGGCGAAGGGGAGGGGAACCAGTCGGAGTGGTTCTTCATCGAGGACCGGCCTGCCGCCGGGCTGGATTCAGGGTGACTGGATCCGCTCGACAATTACTCAGGCAGATCTCGATGACCTGGTCGATGGAGGGCTGATCCCCCATGGATCGAGGCGGCTCCCGGGGAGCGAGTCAGAGCCGCAGCCACAGGAGGGTGAGTGTGTTCTTCGGGCCACCCATGTCGACCATGGGTTTTCTTTGCCGCCCCACCCTTTCTTCCGGGGGTTTCTGAATTTCTTTGGGGCACAACTCCACCACTTCATGCCCAACTCCATAGTGTACCTTGCCGCTTACGTGTCTTTATGCGAATGCTTCTTGGGTTGCCGGCCTCACTGCGGCCTCTTTAAGCACATCTTCACTTGTCGCTCCCAGACGGTGAAGAAGGAAAATCCGAGTGACGAGAGGACACATGTGATTCAGATGTGCGGGGGTCTTGGGATCCAATTGAGGGGGGAAAGTTCTTTTCCGACTCCATCCGTGGATGGTAGTCGACTTGGTTCTACTGCAAGGACCAGCCGACGCCAAGGCAGTCGACCGGGCTCCCACCCTTTTCCATGGAGCGAGTGAGGAAGCCCTCCTCTTTGAAGGTGATCCCGGAGGAGAAGGCGCAGGTGAAGGTGTTGGTCGAGCGCGTCGTGCAGCTCATCCGCGACGGGGTGACTGGTATGGATCTTCTGGAGGTCTTCCTCCGGCGACGCATCCAGCCGCTCCAATTCCGAGATCATCCTATGTGGATGTATTCTGGAACTGAGGACACCACTCGGATCCACCCGGAGGAGATCGACGGTGCCACGCTGGAGCGGTGGATGGGAAGCATTACGGGGAACAAGGACAACCCCCGAGGAGCCAGGAGGGTCGTTCCACTCGACCAATCATATGAAGTTGACAAGGTCCGATTCTGCATTTCCGACTGAGATTCTGTTATTCTGTCTGTTTGAAATCAACCGACTGACTTTTGTCTTGCTTGATGTCTTTTAGGTCACGAGTGAAATGTACTCAATGCCCAACGGGGCGCAGGAGCAAGCCGAGGAGGGAGAGGCGAGTGGATGTGAAAGTGAGGGGGAGGAGTGGCAATCTGACAGCGAGGGGGAAGAGGTTGAAGATGGCTCCAGCGAGGAGGAGGAGATGGAAATGGAAGTCAATCCTCCCCGCACGGAAAGGCGATCCAAGCTCGCCCACGACCCCGTGAGGGAGCGCGGAAAAGCGGTTGCGCCCGTTGTGCCGTCGACAAAGCGCCCTCGGACGGCCTCTCCGGTGCCGACTGAAAAAGCGTCGAAGCATCCGCGGGCGGAGTCATCAAAGCCGCCGAAGGCCTTGCCTAAGATGAAAATGGCCATTCCCACCATCTCCGGGTAACAGCAGGATTTGTGTTTTTCTTGTTCAGCTCGAGCGAACTTCCGGTCGACTTATCTATTAACCAACTGGTTTCTGAAATCTGCAGTGCCGCTACCTCCGAGACCTCTGCCAGGGACAGCGACCAAGAAATGGAAGACACTGTCACCTCTAACCCTGGTACGTTCTCTTGTAGTTTTCGCTTTTGGTCGATTGGATCCTCGTTTCCAACTCTGGATTTATCTTGCAGCTCCTCGTCACGTCATTGATCTTCCTGATGACGATGACGAGGTGCCCCTGAGGGCGAGGAAGAATAGACAGGCCGCAGCTGGCAAGGCCACTCGGACTGCGTCAGCACCTGAGGCACTGGGTCAAGAAGGTGGCGACATTGCTCGACATTCCATGACTTTCGCTGTGCCGCTGACGAGTGCCTGGACTTCATCGTCGACTGCTGAACCACCCTCCTTTTTCGCCACACACCACGTCCCAGAGGACCAGGCGAGCGCTGCTAAGGAGGCTATACGCCAGGCAGGGGTTATGAAGGAGCAGGTGAAGGCGATCCGGGAAGCTAGCCAAGCGGCTTATGATGCAAGCGCAGCCCTTCAGAGCAATGTCCAGGTTAGTTGGCAACCGCCTGTTCTGTTAGGATATGTTATCTGAAGATTTTCTTTCCAGAATCTCTTTGTGTCTGTACACCCACTGGGTGTGTCGATTGGGTTTGTAGATTGGTGGGGGCACGCTGCGTGCACCCATTGGGTGTAGTCCCCAAGACTATGGTGGACTGCTGGCAATCGACTGTAGTCTTTGTAGTTGAAATTTCTTCACTCGGTCTGGTCAAGTCATGTCGAGTGGAATGTTAGGACCTGTGGGGGCACGCTGAGTGCACCCACTGGGTGTAGTCCCCGAGACTATGGTGGACTGCTGGCAGTCGACTGTAGTCTGAAGAATTCTCTCTTTTTTTAGTAGACTATGATGAGACCATAATCTCTTTGTTCCTTTCGATCGATTGGTCGATCGAGTCGGTATAACTAGTGGGGGCACGCTGAGTGCACCCACTGGGTGTAGTCCCCGAGACTACTGTTGAATGTTTTGATTCGGCTGTAGTCTTAGAAACGTTGTTGTTTTTCTCTTAGTCACTCGGAAGTAACCTTTCTTTGATGTCTGTCGACTGATTCTTTTGCAGAAATCTTGCGAACTCGTGGCCCGTTATACTGAGTTGGAAAAGAAACATATCCAGCTCGACCTCGACTTGAAACTTGTTTAGGAGAACTTCTAGAAGGCGAAGGACGAGGCAACATGTATGATTGGTGAGAACTTGACGATTGTTTTTATCTTTCTGCCCATTATTGATTCTGACCTCCTTGTCATTTTGCAGAGAAAACGAAGGTGGCTCTAAACAAGAAGGACCAGGAACTTGCTGAGGCGCAGAAGGCTGCATTGGATAAAACAAAGCTGGCGGAGGAGAAGCTGGCTTCAGTCGGCAAACTCGAAGAAGAGCATGTTGCCCTGAAAGCTGCTCTCGACGCGGCCAACAAGGAAGTCAGCCGTTTGAAGAACGACAAGATTGCTCTGAGTGACAAGGCAAGTGAACTGGAGGGGAAGAAGAATGATCTGCAAGCTTATCTGGGAGGGCTCGCCAAGAAGTTGTTCCTCATGCTTGAAGGTAACATTTTTCACTCGACTGACCTGTCACCGTCGATTCATCGCGGAACCGCTGGTTTATGTTTGTCTCGCGTTTGCAGAATTCTGCCAGAACTTTGAGGAAGAGACCAGTCGAGTGGAGACAGGTCTGGATCCCATCAACTCTCCAATGAAGTATGAAGCCGCCATGAATGTGCTTCGACTGGAGTCTCGCGTCACTGGTGTGGTGGACTATCTGGCCCGACTGAAGGCGGCAACGTCGCGAATCGACACGACACTCTGGCCAGGGGAGACGCTTCAGAACGACCTCGAGCCTTTGATGACTTGACTAAATGAAGTCTCAGGCCGAGTGCAAGAGTGGAAGAAGTCTTTTGCCAGGTGCGGTGCTGATGTAGCTCTGTCTTTAGTCTGTGTCCACTGCAAAGATGCACGAGAGGAAAAGCTGGCGTCCCTCAAGGTGGCCAATACAAAGAAGCATGACTTCCGATCCTTCATGGAGACATTCATTGCTGCTGCCACTCGGATTGCTGATGGAATCGACCTGGACGAGTTCGTCGCGCCTTCCAGTCCTCCACCGGAGGAGTAAAAAACTTCTATGCTTGACGCCTTAAATTTGCCTCGGGATGCCGAGTGGTTTTTGTAACCGATAAACTTTAACAGGCTTGATGCCTGAGTACTTCCGGATCCACAGGATGCTATCTGAACTTGGCTTTGTGGTTGAATATGTTTGCATTTGTCTTTGAACGACATTGTTCTTCACTTGGAATATATTTTCGTGCTTGGGACTTGCTCTTGCAGGCTGGAGTACAAATCCAGTCGACTTGCGTCCTTGCGACCTAGGATGAATCGAACATTATATTTGTGCCGAAGCTCGAAGGAGAAGGTAGCAGTCAACCTCGTAGTCCTTGCAAAGCGCACATGGTATTTGTGCCGGAGCCCGGAGGAGAAGGTAATCAGTCGACCTGCACCTTGTCGTCCTTGCGGGTCGGAACGATTTTCGTACTTAGGCGAGTGCTGAACTGCAGCTAAGCCTCCGAGTGTGAGGCAGACTCACCACTCGATAGGATTTTAAACACTTAGGCGAGCATTGGGCTGCAGCTAAGCCCCCAAGTGAGAGGCAGATTCATCACTTGGTAGGATTTTAAACACTTAGGCGAGCACTGAGCTGCAGCTAAGCCTCCGAGTGAGAGGCAGATTCACCACTCGGTAGGATTTTAAACACTTAGGCGAGCACTGGGCTGCAGCTAAGCCCCCAAGTGAGAGGCAGATTCATCACTTGGTAGGATTTTAAACACTTAGGCGAGCACTGAGCTGCAGCTAAGCCTCCGAGTGAGAGGCAGATTCACCACTCGGTAGGATTTTAAACACTTAGGCGAGCACTGGGCTTCAGCTAAGCCTCCGAGTGAGAGGCAGGTTCACCACTCGGTAGGATTTTTATTGTTTCTCATTGTATTTGTGTCGTAGCTCGAAGGAGAAGGTAGCAGTCGACCTGCACCTTGTCGTCCTTGCGGATCGGAATGGATTTCATACTTAGGAGAGTGCTGGACTGCAGCTAAGCCCCCGAGTGGGAGGTTTGCTCTCTACTCGGTAGGATTTTTAAACACTTAGGCGAGTACTGGACTGCAGCTAAGCCCCCGAGTGGGAGGTTTGCTCTCCACTCGGCAGGATTTCGAAACACTTAGGCAAAACAGATTCGCAGCTAAGCCCCCGAGTGGGAGGTTTGCTCTCCACCCGGTAGGATTTCAAACACTTAGGCGAAACGGATTCGCAGCTAAGCCCCCGAGTGGGAGGTTTGCTCTCCACTCGGTAGGATTTTAAATACTTAGGCGAAACGGATTCGCAGCTAAGTCTCCGAGTGAGAGGCTTGCTCGTCACTCGGCAGGATTTTTTTTACAAACTTAGGCAAAACGGATTCGCAGCTAAGCCACCCACTGGGGGATTTATCACAAGCAAAAGTGGCAACAATTAATGAGAAAATTATAACACTTTTGTCTTTGATAGATAAACTACAGGAGTACTTTTATTACATCTCATCTGAGTGAGTATTTAAGTGTAAAAGGGGCGGAGCAGATCCGCATTCCAAGCTCGTGGCTCATCAATCTGGCGATCGACGTTGTAAAGATGGTACACTCCGTTGTGGAGAACTTTGGTGATGATGAAGGGGCCTTCCCAAGTAGGGGCGAGTTTGTGTGGCTTCTGTTGGTCCACTCGGAGGACCAAGTCTCCTTCTTGGAAGGCTCGGCTCTTCACATTTCTGGCGTAGAATCGGCGCAAGTCTTGCTGATAAATGGTCGATTGGATCATGGCCATCTCTCTTTATTCTCCCAGAAGGTCAACTGCGGCCTGCCGAGCTTGTTCTGCTTCGGCTTCGGAGTAGAGCTCGACTCGTGGTGCATTGTGAAGCAGGTCACTCGGCAAAACCGCTTCAGCTCCATAGACCAGAAAGAATGGAGTTCTCCCAGTCGACCGATTTGGGGTAGTCCTCAATCCCCAAAGAACTGATGGAAGTTCGTCGACCCACGCGCCTGCTGCGTGCTTGAGGTCACGCATCAACCGGGGTTTCAGTCTTTTGAGAATTAGGTTGTTTTCTCTTTCTACTTGTCCATTCAACTGGGGGTGGGCGACTGAGGCGTAGTCGACTCGTGTGCCTTGGGAAGCGCAGAAAGCTTTGAATTGATCGGAATCAAAGTTTGACCCATTATCAGTGATGATGCTATGTGGAACTCCATATCTGAATATCAATTCTCTGATGAAGCTGATGGCAGTGCCAGCATCAAGATTTTTAATAGGCTTGGCTTCGATCCACTTGGTGAACTTGTCGACTGCCACCAGTACATGGGTGAAGCCGCTTCTGCCAGTTCTCAGTGGTCCAACCATATCTAAGCCCCAAATAGCGAAAGGCCAGACGATTGGGATGGTCTTCAAGGCTGAGGCGGGCTTGTGTGACATGTTGGAGTAGAACTGGCATCCTTCACACTTGTCGACTATCTCTTTCTCCATTTCATTTGCTCTGGGCCAGTAAAAACCCGCTCCTTATGCTTTAGCGATGATGGTCCGAGAGGACGCATGATGACCACAGGTCCCCGAGTGGATGTCGTTGAGAATCGTTCGACCCTCTTCCGGTGTTATGCATTTCTGGCTGACTCCAGTCGCGCTTTCTCTGTACAACTCTCCCCTCGTGACAGTAAAGGCCTTAGATCGACGGACGATTTTCCGAGCCTCTTCTTCATTCTCTGGGAGCTCTTTCCTTAGGATATACGCGATGTAAGGCACTGTCTAGTTGGGAGTGATAACCAGAACTTCCATGATTAGGTCGACCACAACTGGGACCTCAACTTCAGTCGGATTCGTGGCACTTTTTGGCTGTGGGGCTTCTTCGGTGAAAGGATCCTCTTGAACTGACGGCGCGTGAACATGCTCCAAAAACACGCCAGTGGGGATGGCTTCTCTTTTGGAACCTATTTTTGCCAAGTCATCAGTTGCTTGATTTTTCAGTCGGGGTATGTGATGAAGCTCTAACCCCTCGAATTTCTTCTCCAGCTTTCTTACTGCGTTGCAGTAACCAGTCATAGCTAGGCTTCTGACGTCCCACTCCTTCATCACTTGGTTAACCACTAAATCCGAGTCGCTGTAGACCATGAGGCGACGGACGCCGAGTGAGATGGCCATACGCAACCCATACAAAAGTGATTCGTATTCTGCTTCGTTGTTGGAGGAATCAAAGTGAATCTGGAGTACATATCTGAGCTTATCTCCTCAGGGGGAAACCAACACTACCCCGGCACCGGAACCATTCAGCATTTTAGAGCCATCAAAGAACATAGTCCAGTGCTCCGAGTGAACTTGAGTTGGTAACTGTTGTTCAGTCCACTCGGCGAGGAAATCTGCTATTGCTTGGGACTTGATAGCTTTCTTTGCCTCGAATCTGATATCCAGGGGAAGGAGTTCAATTGCCCATTTTGCCACTCGACCAGCTGCATCTCTGTTGTGCAGAATCTCTGATAATGGGGCGTTGCTGACAACTGTGATGGTATGGTCAGAGAAGTAGTGAGCAACTTTCTTTGTGGTCATATAAATCCCATATACGAGCTTCTGATAATGAGGGTATCTTTGCTTTGATGGGGTCAGGACTTCAAAAATATAATATACTGGGCGCTGAACTTTGAAGGCTTTCCCTTCTTCTTCCCGCTCGACCGTAAGTACTGTACTAATGACTTGTCCTGTGGCTGCAATGTAAAGCAGCAAAGGCTCTTTGCTGATCGGGGCAGCAAGCATCGGCTGGGTGGAAAGCAGGGTTTTTAACTCTGCAAACGCTGCATCAGCTTCAGGAGTCCACTCGAACTTGTCTGACTTCTTCATCAGTCGGTAAAGAGGCAATGCCTTCTCACCAAGACGAGAGATGAATCGACTTAAAGCGGCCAAGCAACCAGTAAGCTTCTGAACATCGTGCACACACACAGGTCGTTTCATTCGGAGTATAGTGCCCACTTTCTCTGGGTTTGCATCGATTCCTCATTCGGAAACGAGAAAACCGAGCAACTTTCCGCCAGGAACTCCGAATGTGCACTTGGATGGATTAAGCTTGATATCATACCTCCTGAGGTTGGCAAATGTTTCAGCGAGGTCAGTCAGCAGGTCGGAACCTTTCCGTTACTTGACCACAATGTCATCCATGTATGCTTCCACATTCTGACTGATTTGAGTGAGCAAACACTTCTGAATCATCCTCATGAACGTGGCTCCGGCATTCTTGAGGCCGAATGGCATGGTGACATAACAGAAGCACCCGAATGGGGTGATGAAAGCTGTTTTGATCTCGTCGGGTCCATACAGACGGATCTGATGGTACCCGGAATAGGCGTCTAAGAAAGACAGTCGCTGACATCCCGCAGTCGAGTCGACTATTTGATCGATGCGGGGGAGAGGAAAATGATATTTTGGGCAGGCCCGATTGATATGTTTAAAGTCAATGCACATGCAAAGTGACTTGTCCTTCTTGGGGACCATGACTACATTGGCGAGCCACTCGAAGTGGTAAATCTCTCGGATAAACTCTGCTGCTAAGAGCTGAGCCACCTCTTTGCCAATAGCCTTTCTTTTCTGGATGGCAGACCGTCGCAGATGTTCCTTGACAGGTTTTGCCTTTGAATCGACTCGTAGACGGTGCTCAGCCAGCCCCCTGGGTACACCTGGCATGTCAGAAGGTTTCCTTGCAAAGATGTCCTAGTTCTCACGGAGGAACTGGATGAGCGCTTCTTCCTATTTGGGGTCGAGTGTTGTGGAGATATTAGTCGGAGCAGCGTTGGGGTCGGTTGGGTGGATGTGAACTGGTTTTGTCTCGCCGGACGACTGAAATGCTGATTCCGTAGCAGGCTTCTTGGCTCGCAACAAATCACTCGGGTCTGCATTTCTCTGGTGTTCCTCCCATTCTTCTGCTGCCATCTGAGCATCGGCGATCTTCGAGCCTTTCTGAAAGCACTCTTCCGCCTTCTTGCGATTACCAGTAATAGTGATCACGCCTTTAGGGCCAGGCATCTTCAATTTGAGGTACACGTAACATGGTCGAGCCATAAAACGTGCATACGCTGGCCTGTCCAAAATGGCGTGATAGGCACTTTGGAAATCCACAACCTCAAATGTCAACTTTTCTTTGCGGAAGTTTTTGGAATCACCAAAAACCACATCGAGAGCAATCTGGCCGAGTGACACGGCCTTCTTGCCAGGAATGACTCCATAGAAACTCATATTGCTTGTGCTGAGTCTGGACATCAGAATGCCCATCCCTTCCGATGTCTCTACGTACAGTATGTTCAAACTACTGCCGCCATCCATCAACACTTTAGTCAGCCGAGTACCTTCGACGACTGGGTCGACCACCAGATCTTGCCTCCCAGGGGTGGCTATGTGCGTCGGGTGATCAGACTGGTCGAATGTGATGTCCGTCTGAGACCACTTCAGATAATTGGGCGTTGCCGGAGCAGCCATATTCACCTCTCGATTTATAACTTTCAGTCGATTTTTGCTCTCAACGTCAGCAAAAATCACCAGAGTGGAATTGACTTGAGGATATTCTTCGTCACTATCCCCCTTGTCCTCAACTTTGTCCGACTCTTTTTCCTTATCCTTGGACTGTTTCCCTTGGAACTGCTGTATCAAGAGTCGACACTGTCGAGTGGTATGCTTCGGGTAAATGAAATTACCCTCTTCATCTTTCTTTGTGTGGATGTGACACGGTAAATCCATCACGTCATTTCCTTCTTTATCCTTTAATTTTTTGGGGTTCCAAGGCCCTTTGGGCTTCCCTTTTAACTTTCCTTGAGTCACAGCCAAGGCTTCTCCAGGAGCAGCTGGCTCGGCTTTCCGCTTTTGCTTCTGACTGGAGTTCCCTCCTCCGGTGTCCTGGGCGACTGACTTGTGCTTGCCACTCCGGAGCTGATCCATTGGCATATTTGGGGGCTATCTCCATCATTCGACTCAGAGACATGTCTCCGGTTCGACCGAATTTCAGGCTTAACTCTCTGTACTTAACGCCTTCCTTGAAGGCGCAGACTGCCTGGTGATCAAATACATTCTCCACCGTGTGATGTAATGTGATCCATCTCTGGATGTAATCCCTCAAAGTCTCATTCGACTTCTGCACACAAGATTGCAGCTCTGTCAGTCCTGCTGGTCACTTGCATGTTCCTTCAAACGTTCTTACAAACACTCGGGAGAGATCTTCCCATGTGTAAATGCTGTTGGGTGTCAACTGATTCAGCCATGCCCTGGCTGATCCCTCCAACATAAGAGGCAGATGTTTCATGGCTACCTCGTCATTTCCGCCGCCAATCTAGACAGCCACTCGGTAGTCCTCAAGCCAAGTATCGAGCTTAGACTCACCATTGAACTTACTAACTCCAGTCGCCAACCTGAAGATGGGAGGAATCACTGCGGCCCTGATGGCTCTGCTGAAACACTCTGGTCCGGAGACATGCACTCGGCTGTTGGTGGGTACATCTCTGTCGTGACCCTCTCTGTGAGCTCTGTTCCGGTCGACCAGACCTTGAACAATGATGGATCTCGCATCAAAGCCTGGTTCCCTGGGGTCGACTGGAATTCTTCGCCCGCCACTGTGCTGGCGTCTATCATCCTGCTGTCGAGGTGCGTAGGATCCACCTCTTGGGGGAGGGGTGATCATACTGCTCACGATTTCTGTACTGATCGTGCCGGTCTCCACGCCCTTCACGCCGCGGGGGCGATCTGGGGCTATGAGCCGACTGGACCGTATTCGCAGCCACGGATTTGCTGTGAATCATGTTCTGCGACTGCGACACAGCTGAACTTTGATCTCCTGCTGTCCGGAGCAAATCTCTGATCTGCATCAAGCCTCTGCCAGCCTCTAACTGGGAAGGCTGAATTGATTCTGCTATACGGGCTGCAGCTGCTAAATTCTGAATCGGAGTTCGATATACCTGAGTCGGAGGTGGAAAGAGCTGGCGTCGACTGGAGTCCGAGACCCATTGCTGTGCACGCTCGTCGAGTGCTCGCTAAAGGTTCTCCAGTCGAGTGTGCTCAGCCAGGTTGGCCAAGCGCGCGTCCTCTAAGGCGCGAGCCTCAGGGGTTTCTCGAACGATAGGAGTGTGAAGTGCATCCATGTTCCGGCGGCGAAGTTCTTCCCTCTGCAGCGAATTGAGGGGCTCAGGGAGGTATTCCTCATGGGCGTGCGACGGATCGCCTCCGCCACCACCTCCCTCGGCACCGAGAAAGCCGGGGGGACCGTGTGGTCCATTGACCATCAAGACCTCCACCGCTGGATCACTGTTGTCGCACTCGGATGCAGTCTCTGCGGAGCCAGTCGACAGGTCGAACAGGCTGTAGAGAGATTCGTCGGGCTCGATTGCCGCAACTTGGGCGATGGTCGACTGGCGAGCCACCGCGTGCCTCACCCACCACTGAAGCCTCGACCGACCGGAGCGCTTGCACCGGCGGGAAGCTGGGAGTGAGGATGGCACAAAAACCGGTCGATACTGGGTCAACGGTTGCTGCAGGAGGACGCCGCGGATGCATGCACGAAAGTGCATCGCTCCACGGACTGGGAGCGCGTCGACGTCGAGCGGAGCCTCCAGAAGTCAGGCAGAGTCGTCGGCGACGAACGTGAGCGCGCCGAGACGGATCTCATGGCCCTCAACCAAAACTCCGCATGAAACCATGATGAAGGAGATCAGAGAAAATTTGCAACTTCTCCAATAAGTCGCTAAGACACCTGCCCCATGGTGGGCGCCAACTGTCGTGGTTCTAAGTCTGACAGTAGTGTAGGGGGGTACTAAGGGAGAGGCAAGATCCTAGAAATGGAGTAGTTGTACACGCAAGAGTTTTACGAGTTCAGGCCCTTCTCGGAGGAAGTAGCTGTTGGAAATATGCCCTAGAGGCAATAATAAAAGTAGTATTATTATATTTCCTTGTTCACGATAATTGTCTTTTATTCATGCTATAACTGTATTATCCGGAAATCGTAATACACGTGTGAATACATAGACCACAATATGTCCCTAGTGAGCCTCTAGTTGACTAGCTCGTTGTGATCAACAGATAGTCATGGTTTCCTGGCTATGGACATTGGATGTCGTTGATAACGGGATCACATCATTAGGAGAATGATGTGATGGACAAGACCCAATCCTACGACTAGCACAAAAGATCGTGTAGTTCATTTGCTAGAGCTTTGCCAATGTCAAGTATCTCTTCCTTCGACCATGAGAGCGTGTAACTCCTGGATACCGTAGGAGTGCTTTGGGTGTATCAAACGTCACAACGTAACTGGGTGACTATAAAGGTGCACTACAGGTATCTCCGAAAGTATCTATTGTTTTATGCGGATCGAGACTGGGATTTGTCACTCCGTGTAAACGGAGAGGTATCTCTGGGCCCACTCGGTAGGACATCATCATATGCGCAATGTGACCAAGGAGTTGATCACGGGATGATGTGTTACGGAACGAGTAAAGTGACTTGCCGGTAACGAGATTGAACAAGGTATTGGATACCGACGATCGAATCTCGGGCAAGTAACATACCGATACACAAAGGGAATTGAATACAGGATTGATTAAGTCCTTGACATCGTGGTTCATCCGATGAGATCATCGTGGAACATGTGGAAGCCATCATGGGTATCTAGATCCCGCTGTTGGTTATTGACCAGAGAACGTCTCGATCATGTCTACATGTCTCCCGAACCCGTAGGGTCTACACACTTAAGGTTCGATGACGCTAGGGTTATAAAGGAAGTTTGTATGTGGTTACCGAATGTTGTTCGGAGTCCCGGATGAGATCCCGGACGTCACGAGGAGTTCCGGAATGGTCCGGAGGTAAAGATTTATATATGGGAAGTCCTATTTTGGCCACCGGAAAATGTTCGGGATTTTTCGGTATTGTACCGGGAAGGTTCTAGAAGGTTCCGGAGTGGGGCCCACCTGCATGGGGGGACCCACATGGACGTGGGTAGTGGGGGCAAGGCCCCACACCCCTGGTCAAGGCGCACCAAGATCCCCCCTTAGAAGGAATAAGATCATATCCCGAAGGGATAAGATCAAGATCCCTAAAAAGGGGGGATAACAATCGGTGGGGAAGGAAATAATGAGATTTCTTTCCTCCCACCTTGGCCAATGCCCCAATGGACTTGGAGGGCAAGAAACCAGCCCCTCCACCCCTATATATAGTGGAGAGGCGCATGGGAGCTATACACGAAGTTCTGGCACAGCCCTACCTCTCTCCCTACTCCTCCTCTCCCATGGTGCTTGGCGAAGCCCTGCTGGATTGCCACGCTCCTCCACCACCACCACGCCGTTGTGCTGCTGTTGGATGGAGTCTTCCTCAACCTCTCCCTCTCTCCTTGCTGGATCAAGGCGTGGGAGACGTCACCGGGCTGTACGTGTGTCTAACGCGGAGGTGCCGTCCGTTCGGCACTAGGATCATCGGTGATTTGAATCACGACGAGTACGACTCCATCAACCCCGTTCACTTGAACGCTTCCGCTTAGCGATCTACAAGGGTATGTAGATGCACTCTCTTTCTACTCGTTGCTGGTCTCTCCATAGATAGATCTTGGTGACACGTAGGAAAATTTTGAATTTCTGCTACGTTCCCCAACAGTGGTATCAGAGCTAGGTCTATTGCGTAGATTCTTTGCACGAGTAGAACACAAAGTAGTTGTGGGCTTTGATTTTGTTCAATATGCTTACCGTTACTAGTCCAATCTTGTTTCGACGGTATTGTGGGATGAAGCGGCCCGGACCGACCTTACATGTACTCTTACGTGAGACAGGTTCCACCGATTGACATGCACTTGGTGCATAAGGTGGCTAGCGGGTGCCAGTCTCTCCCACCTTAGTCGAAACGGATTCGATGAAAAGGGTCCTTATGAAGGGCAAATAGCAATTTGCATATCACGTTGTGGTTTTGCGTAGGTAAGAAACGTTCTTGCTAGAAACCCGTAGCAGCCACGTAAAACATGCAACAACAATTAGAGGACGTCTAACTTGTTTTTGCAGGGTATGCTATGTGATGTGATATGGCCAAGAAGAATGTGATGAATGATATGTGATGTATGAGATTGATCATGTTCTTGTAATAGGAATCACGACTTGCATGTGATGAGTATGACAACCGGCAGGAGCCATAGGAGTTGTCTTTATTTATTGTATGGCCTGCGTGTCATTGAACAACGCCATGTAATTACTTTACTTTATTGCTAACTGGTAGCCATAGTAGTAGAAGTAATAAGTTGGCGAGACAACTTCATGGAGACACGATGATGAAGATCATGATGATGGAGATCATGGTGTCATGCCGGTGACGATGATGATCATGGAGCCCCGAAGATGGAGATCAAAAGGAGCAAAATGATATTGGCCATATCATGTCACTCTTTGATTGCATGTGATGTTTATCATGTTTACGCATCTTGTTTACTTAGAACGACGGTAGTAAATAAGATGATCCCTTACAACAATTTCAAGAAGTGTTCTTCCCTAACTGTGAACCGTTGCTAAAGTTCGTCGCTTCTAAGCACCACGTGATGATCGGGTGTGATGGATTCTTACGTTCACATACAACGGGTGTAAGACAGATTTACACAACGAAAACACTTAGGGTTAACTTGACGAGCCTAGCATGTGCAGACATGGCCTCGGAACACGGAGACCGAAAGGTCGAGCATGAGTCGTATGGTAGATACGATCAACATGAAGATGTTCACCGATGATGACTAGTCCGTCTCACGTGATGATCGGACACGGCCTAGTTGACTCGGATCATGTGATCACTTAGATGACCAGAGGGATGTCTATCTAAGGGGAGTTCATAAGATGAACTTAATTATCCTGAACATAGTCAAAAGACCTTTTGCAAATTATGTCGTAAGCTCGCGCTTTAGTTCCACTGTTTAGATATGTTCCTAGAGAAAATATAGTGGAAAGTTGATAGTAGCGATTATGCGATCAGTAGAAAGCTTATGTCCTTAATGCACCGCTCAGTGTGCTGAACCCCAACGTCGTTTGTCGATGTTGTGAACACCGGACATACACGTTTTGATAACTACGTGATAGTTCAATTAAATGGTTTAAGTAGAGGCACCAAAGACGTTTTTGAAACGTCGTGGAACATATGAGATGTTTCGAGGGCTGAAATTGGGATTTCAGGCTCGTGCCCACGTCAAGAGGTATAAGACCTCCGACGATTTTCTTAGCCTGCAAACTAAGGGAGAAAAGCTCAATCGTTGAGCTTGTGCTCAGATTGTCTGAGCACAACAATCACTTGAATCGAGTGGGAGTTGATCCTCCAGATGAGATAGTGATGTTTCCCCAAAGTCATTGCCACCAAGCTGCTAGAGCTTCGTGATTAACTATAACATATCAGGGATAGATATGATGATCCTTGAAATATTCATGATGTTTGACACCGCGAAAGTAGAAATCAAGAAGGAGCATCAATTGTTGATGGTTGGTGAAACCACTAGTTTCAAGAAGGGCAAGGGAACAAAGGGATACTTCATGAAACGGCAATTCAGCTGCTGCTCTAGTGAAGAAACCCAAGGTTGAACCCAAACCCGAGACTAAGTGCTTCTGTAATAAGGGGAACAACCACTGGAGCAGCATTACCCTAGATACTTGGTAGATGAGAAGGCTGGCAAGGTCGATAGAAGTATATTGGATATACATTATGTTAATGTGTACTTTACTAGTACTCCTAGTAGCACCAGGGTATTGGATACCGGTTCGGTTGCTAAGTGTTAGTAACTCGAAATAAAAGCTACGGAATAAACGGAGACTAGCTAAAGGTGAGCTGACGATATATGTTGGAAGTGTTTCCAAGGTTGATATGATCAAGCATCGCACGCTCCCTCTACCACCTAGATTGGTGTTTGCGTTGAGCATAGACATGATTGGATTATGTCTATCGCAATACGGTTATTCATTTAAGGAGAATAATGGTTACTCTATTTTTGAATAATACCTTCAATGGTCTTGCACCTAAAGGAATGGTTTATTGAATCTCGGTCGTAGTGATACACATTTTCATGCCAAAAGATATAAGATAGTAATGATAGTACCACTTACTTGTGGCACTGCCATGTAAGTCACAATGGTATAAAACGCATGAAGAAGCTCCATGTTGATGGATCTTTGGACTCACTCGTTTTTGAAAAGTTTGAGACATGCGAACCATGTCTATTGGTGTATATGCATGAAGAAACTCCATGCAAATGGATCGTTCAGACTCACTTGATTTTGAATCACTTGAGATATGCAAATCATACCACATGGGCAAGATGACTGAAAAGCCTCATTTTCAGTAAGATGGAACAAGATAGCAACTTGTTGGAAGTAACACATTTTGATGTGCTCAGTCGAATGAGTGCTGAGGCATGCAGTGAATATCATTATGTTCTTACTTCACAGATGATTCGAGTAAATGTTGAGTATATTTACTTGATGAAACACAAGTCTGAATTATTGAATGGTTCAAGTAATTTCAGAGTGAAGTAGCAGATCATTGTGACAAGAGGATAAAATGTCTATGATATGATCATAGAGATGAATATCTGAGTTACGAGTTTTGGCGCACAATTAAGACATTGTGGAAATTGTTTCGCAATTAATACCGCCTGGAACACCATAATGTGATGGTGTGTCCGAACATCATAGTTGCACCCTATTGGATATGGTGCGTACCATGATGTCTCTTATCGAATTACCACTATCGTTCATGGGTTAGGCATTAGAGACAACCACATTCACTTTAAATAGGGCACCACGTAATTCCGATGAGATGACACCGTATGAATTATGGTTTAGAGAAACCTAAGTTGTCGTTTCTTAAAAGTTTGGGGCTGCGACGCTTATATGAAAAAGTTTTAGGTTGATAAGCTCGAACCCAAAGCGGATAAAATGCATCTTCAAAGGAAACCCAAAACAGTTGGGTATACCTCCTAATTCAGATCCGAAAGCAATATGGATTGTTTCTTGAATCGGGTCCTTTCTCGAGGAAAAGTTTCTCTCGAAAGAATTGAGTGGGAGGATGGTGGAAACTTGATGAGGTTATTGAACCGTCTCTTTAACTAGTGTGTGGCAGAGCACAGGAAGTTGTTCCTGTGGCACCTACACCAATTGAAGTGGAAGCTTATGATATTGATCATGAAACTTCGGATCAAGTCACTACCAAACCTCGTGGGATGACAAGGATACGTACTACATCAGAGTGGTACGTAATCCTGTCTTGGAAGTCATGTTGCTGGACAACAATGAACCTACGAGCTATGGAGAAGCAATGGTGGGCCCGGATTCCGATAAATGGCTCGAGGCCATAAAATCCGAGAACGGATCCATGACTTTGGAAGAAATACTTGATGGTCGTAAGGCCATTGGGTACGGATGGATTTTAAAAGGAAGACAGACAATGATGGTAAGAATTACCATTAAGAAAGCTCGACTTGTCGTTAAGATATTTTCCGACAAGTTCAAGGAGTTGATTACGGTGAGGTTTTCTCACTCGTAGCGATGCTAAGAGTCTGTTGGAATTGGATTAGCAGTTACTGCATGATTGATGAAATCTTGCAGATATGATGTCAAAACATTGTTTCCTCGACGTTATACTTGAGGAAAGGTTGTATGTGATACAACTGGAAGGTTTTGTCAATCCCAAAAGATGCTAATAAGTATGCAAAGCTCCAGCAATCCTTCTAAGGACTGGAGTGAGCATCTCGGAGTTGGAATGTGTGCTTTGATGATGATCAAAGATTTTGGGTTTGTACAAAGTTTATGAGAAACTTGTATTTCCAAAGAAGTGAGTGGGAGCACTATAGAATTTCTGATGAGTATATGTTGTTGACATATTGTTGATCAGAAATGACGTAGAATTTCTGGAAAGCATATAGGGTTATTTTGAAAGTGTTTTTCAATGGAAAGCCTGGATTAAGCTACTTGAACATTGAGCATCAAGATCTATAAGGATAGATCAAAATGCTTAATAATACTTTCAAATGAGCACATACCTTGACATGATCTTGAAGGTGTTCAAGATGGACCAGTCAAAGAAGGAGTTCTTGCCTGAGTTGTAAGGTACGAAGTTAAGACTTAAAGCTCGACCACGGCAGAATAGAGAGAAAGGACGAAGGTCGTCCCCTATGCTTAAGACGTAGGCTCTTCAGTATGCTATGCTGTGTACCACACCTGAAGTGTGCCTTGCCATGAGTCAGTCAAGGGGTACAAGAGTGATCCAAGAATGGCTCACAGGACAGCGGTCAAAGTTATCCTTAGTAACTAGTGGACTAAGGAATTTTCTCGATTATGGAGGTGGTAAAAGAGTTCGTCGTAAAGGTTACGAAGATGCAAGCTTGACACCTATCCGGATAGCTCTGAGTAGAGAGACCGGATACATATAATGGAGCAATAATTTAGAATAGCTCCAAGTAGAACAGTTGTTTGGAATAGCTCCAAATAGAGCGTGGTAGCTGCATCTAGGAGATGACATAGAGATTTGTAAAGCACACACGGATCTGAAAGGTTCAGACCCGTTGACTAAAACCTCTCTCACAAGCAACATGATCAAACATAAAACTCATTGAGTGTTAATCACATAGTGATGTGAACTAGACTACTGACTCTAGTAAACTCTTGGGTATTAGTCACATGGCGATGTGACCTGTGAGTGTTAATCACATGGCGATGTGAACTAGATTATTGACTCTAGTGCAAGTGGGAGACTGTTGGAAATATGCCCTAGAGGCAATAATAAAAGTATTATTATTATATTTCCTTGTTCATGATAATTGTCTTTTATTCATGCTATAACTGTATTATCCGGAAATCATAATACATGTGTGAATACATAGACCACAATATGTCCCTAGTGAGCCTCTAGTTGACTAGCTCGTTGTGATCAACAGATAGTCATGGTTTCCTGGCTATGGACATTGGATGTCGTTGATAACGGGATCACATCATTAGGAGAATGATGTGATGGACAAGACCCAATCCTAAGCATAGCACAAAGATCGTGTAGTTCGTTTGCTAGAGCTTTGCCAATGTCAAGTATCTCTTCCTTTGACCATGAGATCGTGTAACTCCTGGATACCGTAGGAGTGCTTTGGATGTATCAAACGTCACAACGTAACTGGGTGACTATAAAGGTGCACTACAGGTATCTCCGAAAGTATCTATTGTTTTATGCGGATCGAGACTGGGATTTGTCACTCCGTGTAAACGGAGAGGTATCTCTGGGCCCACTCGGTAGGACATCATCATATGCGCAATGTGACCAAGGAGTTGATCACGGGATGATGTGTTACGGAACGAGTAAAGTGACTTGCCGGTAACGAGATTGAACAAGGTATTGGATACCGACGATCGAATCTCGAGCAAGTAACATACCGATAGACAAAGGGAATTGAATACGGGATTGATTAAGTCCTTGACATCGTGGTTCATCCGATGAGATCATCGTGGAACATGTGGGAGCCATCATGGGTATCCAGATCCCGCTGTTGGTTATTGACCGGAGAACGTCTCGGTCATGTCTACATGTCTCCCGAACCCGTAGGGTCTACACACTTAAGGTTCGATGACGCTAGGGGTATAAAGGAAGTTTGTATGTGGTTACCGAATGTTGTTCGGAGTCCCGGATGAGATCCCGGACGTCACAAGGAGTTCCGGAATGGTCCGGAGGTAAAGATTTATATATGGGAAGTCCTATTTTGGCCACCGGAAAATGTTCGGGATTTTTCGGTATTGTACCGGGAAGGTTCTAGAAGGTTCCGGAGTGGGGCCCACCTGCATGGGGGGACCCACATGGACGTGGGTAGTGGGGGCAAGGCCCCACACCCCTGGTCAAGGCGCACCAAGATCCCCCCTTAGAAGGAATAAGATCATATCCCGAAGGGATAAGATCAAGATCCCTAAAAAGGGGGGATAACAATCGGTGGGGAAGGAAATAATGAGATTTCTTTCCTCCCACCTTGGCCAACGCCCCAATGGACTTGGAGGGCAAGAAACCAGCCCCTCCACCCCTATATATAGTGGAGAGGCGCATGGGAGCTATACACGAAGTTCTGGCACATCCCTACCTCTCTCCCTACTCCTCCTCTCCCATGGTGCTTGGCGAAGCCCTGCTGGATTGCCACGCTCCTCCACCACCACCACGCCGTTGTGCTGCTGTTGGATGGAGTCTTCCTCAACCTCTCCCTCTCTCCTTGCTGGATCAAGGCGTGGGAGACGTCACCGGGCTGTACGTGTGTTGAACGCGGAGGTGTCGTCCGTTCGGCACTAGGATCATCGGTGATTTGAATCACGACGAGTACGACTCCATCAACCCCGTTCACTTGAACGCTTCCGCTTAGCGATCTACAAGGGTATGTAGATGCACTCTCCTTCCTCTCATTGCTGGTTTCTCCATAGATAGATCTTGGTGACACGTAGGAAAATTTTGAATTTCTGCTACGTTCCCCAACAGTATCAGTCCTACGTCTCGGAGCCCGGAGGCGGTCGACTGGATTATATGCGTGTGAGTTACAGGGGTGCGAACCCTTTACACTGAGGAGGGGGATGGATTGTATAGAGTTCGCCAGACCCCTCCGGCCCTCAGTTATGCAGGGTTTAAGTACATTAAGACTGGGGGTTACTGGTAACGCCCACATAAAGTGCTATGAAGACCATAAAGGCTACTTAATGACAGACCGTTGCGTGCAGAGTGACTTTAGATCTATTGGCCATCGAGTGGTTAGCTCCATGGTCGAGTAGTTGTCTTCGCGGTCGAGTGTCCCGGAGTCTGTCGAGTGGATCACCTCTCGGTCGACTGACAGGTAGTTTCTTCTAGAGATGTCCTTGGGGTAGGATAACTTGGACAAGTCCATGACCCTACCCTAGGTACATAGCTTCATCACCTGGACCCTTGGGTTCCTTATAATGATGTTATTAGTTGAGTCGAGTATGGTCTTCATTGAACCTGCCATGCTAGCCGAGGTTATGACGTCACACCGATCAATGAGTTCCTCCATCATGTGATCTTTCAGATCGGGGCAAGAATAACAGGGTCGTTTCCGGCCCGTTCCCTCCATGGATAAGACGATTGAACAATGGCAGAAGTTAGGGTGAAGGAAAATGGAGGAGGGAGGAAGAGTGTGCGACAACAGTTCCAAATCGAGAGGAAAAGGCGAAGAGTCGGTGGACGGTTGCCAGTTTGCCACGGTACACGAAGAGGCGCCCCGGCCTACACGGTCGTTCGGAAATAATAGTAGAAAAGGACTCGACATTGTCTCACTGACATGTTGGAATGGGACCACATGTCAATGAAGCATGGTGTGTAATTTCTCGTGCAAAATGCGATCTGGCCGCGTTGGCCCGAGGTGCTGCATTAGTTATCAACCTTTATTTTTTTAATGGCGTGCCGTTCAGTTTTGAAGCACGACTAACTGGTATTGTATGCAGAGAAAATATAAACTACTCTACCACTACTCCACCTCTAGTACTAGTAGTATAAAAAGATATATAGGCTGGAGCTTCAGTGCTTTCTTGCTAAGGGCTGCCCACTTGCTTCTCACACTATCACCCTCTCTCCAGATCTAAAAAGACGGCCTCTCTCTCCTTCCTCAGCGGTGGTCACAAATCCGCCGGGGAAGAAAAGGAAGTGTAGTGTTGACGCACTCGTCATTGGCGAGCGAGGTCACGCACTGACGACAAGGCCGTCCTCTCAGACCTAGCGCCCGCGCGGGATGGCCTCCATCCCCAAGCTCGCTGATGTAATGTGTGGAGAGGATGAAAGTGCAACTATCCCTCGGTGGTTCTGGTAATGATCAACAACATATAGCTCATTGAACTAATGCCATTTTGATATAAATATTCCAGGAAAGTTTAATGATTGGCATGGCATGGATTAGGATTGTGAACCCCTCAAAATGCTATGGACAAAGGATTGGCTCAAGCTCTAAAGCTCAAGACTCTATATTTTCTATTTTAGTGATCCAAGATCACATTGATTCTATTGGAAAGCCAATACTATTAAAAGGGGATGAGGTGTTTCTCAATGGCTTGCTTGCTCTCATGATGCTTAATGATATGCTCCAAAGCCCTCGACCACTTTCTCACATCCACATTTGTCCCAAACCAAAAGTCAAACTTGGCCCCACTGATTTGATCAATCCGGCGCCACCGAGTTCATTTGACATAGCCACTGCCAGAAACCCTAGTCTTTCTGGTCTCACCGATAGGTATCTCGGTCTCACCGAGAAGGGATTGTAAACTCTCTGTTTCCCTTCATAACATTTCGGTCCAACCGAGATGAGCGATCGGTCCCACCGAGTTTGCAATGTAAACTCTTTGTTTCCTTTTTGTAACGTTTCGGTCCAACCGAGATGAGCGAATCAGTCCCACCGAGTTTGCCTGACCAACTCTCTGGTTAGCTAATTACCAAAGTCGGTCCCACTGAGTTTGTGTAATCGGTCAAACCGAGATTACATTATGCTCTAACCCTAATGATATCGGTCACACCGAGTTGACATGTCGGTCCCACCGAAATTCCTAACGGTCACATGATGTACTGAATCGGTCCGACCGAGTTTTATGATTTGGTCCCACCGAGTTTGGTATATTGTGTGTAACGGTTAGATTTTGTGTGGAGGCTATATATACCCCTCCACCCTTTCCTCATTCGTGGGGGAAAGGCCATCAGTACATGCCTACACTTCCACTACTCATTTTCTAAGAGAGAGCCACCTACTCATGTGTTGAGACCAAGATATTCCATTCCTACCATATGAATCTTGATCTCTAGCCTTTCCCAAGTTGCTTTCCACTCAAATCTTGTTTCCACCAAATCCAATCCTATGAACGAGAGTTGAGTGTTGGGGAGACTATCATTTGAAGCACAAGAGCAAGGATTTCATCAACAACACACCATCTATTACCTTTTGGAGGTGGTGTCTTCTAGATTGGTTAGGCGTCACTTGGGAGCCTCCGACAAGATTGTGAAGTTGAACCAAGGAGTTTGTAAGGGCAAGGAGATCGCCTACTTCGTGAAGATCTACCCTAGTGAGGCAAGTCATTCATGGGCGATGGCCATGCTGGGATAGACAAGGTTGCTTCTTCATGGACCTTTCGTGGGTGGAGCCCTCCGTGGACTCGCGCAACCATTACCCTTCGTGGGTTGAAGTCTCCATCAACGTGGATCTACGATAGCACCACCTATCGGAACAACGACAAAAACATTCGTGTCTCCAATTGCGTTTGCTCTCTCCGATCCCCTCCCTTTACTTTCTTGCAAGTTGCATGCTTTACTTTCCGCTGCTTATATACTCATTGCATGCTTGCTTGAACTGTATCATGATTGCTTGACTTGTGCTAAGTTGCTAAAAACTGCCAAGAACTAAAATTGGGAAAGGTTAAGTTTTTATTTGGTCAAGTAATCTAATCACCCCCCTCTAGACATACTTTCGATCCTACAGAGGACGACGACCACGAGCGAAGCCACTTCCCATCGACCCTCGGGTATGCTACCTCTTTTCGAACCATACCCTTGTTCTATTGCCCCATCTGCCACGTCGCTGCATGTGGATCTTTTTCCACTCCACCATATTCCCAATTTGCTATCCTCTGGTCTGCTGGTCACGCACATGAAAACCTTAATTTGCACTATTAAAGGAAACCCTACTTCATGCAGACTAATCCATGTCTGTGTTGAATAAGGAAAGGAAGGGAGACTGTAATGTCCAAGAGAGTAGGCATCAAACCCGCATCTAGGTTGAAAAGGGGAAAATCGGTAGCTGAGGAACGAGTCTCGTGTCTCTAGGTTGAAGATGGGTAGAAAGGCATGACAATGCAATAGAGAATGACTAGGTCAATCGGTTTGTTGTCCTCACATAGGAAAAAGGTGGCTAAAGAGAACAAAAATGGGACGTAATCCACATATGCTGCCTGGATATTTGTTGCTCTGGGCAACCATACCTCCCTCACCACTCTATGTGTCCGTGGAGGTATATCGTACTAGTGCGCCCACTGTCCGAATGGGCCTCCCGTGCTCTTATTGCCACTTTTTTGTTGTTAGTATAACACCAGCAGTCAAGTCAAGCAATGCTACTGCTAAAGTGATGCCACATTTAACTAATGTCGCACTCAGTCTAATGCCACCGATAAATTTAAGCAATGCCATTTAATGTCACTGGATTATTTCAGGGTTAGCTGTTGATTGTGGATGTATTAAAGATTTTTCAGCTAAGGCATTCTAATGTTGTTGCACAGCCTGTATACCAATGATCAAACTTGTTACTACCTTCAGTTTTTTGCATTGTTAATGCTTATAGATTACATACCTCACTTTCATGAGATAAGTTAATTTTTTTGTACAGTGTCACCAAAATGTCAAGGCGCTGGTGTCATTTTATTTTGGTTAAACTGCACAAAAAATTATGAAGACAAGAGGAAAGGTCAAGAGTGGGCACCTCCTCCTCTGGTTGTTCTCTTGATTTGTTCGATTAAGTTTTTATGTTTGATCGATTATCAAGATTGGGATAGCAATTTTTAAGGTCCCCCCGAGTTCGAAATGATATTTACCTTGGAGGTACATGGTTTGCAATTTTTTTATACTGTCATTAGTTAATAATGCTAGTTACCTTCCAGACTTTTGTATTTGGTTTAATGCTCATGCACAGCTAGTATACCAATGCTAAAACTTGTTACCTTTACATTTTGTATTGTTAATTCTGACAAAAATCTTCCAGTGCTAGAGTTTATTGAAATGTGTTTAGTAAAACCATTGTACTATACCCTGTAATAAAATAACTACTCTAATGTTGCACTAGCCACTGGATTAGTATATAGTTGTAGTATTCGAATGGTGTTGCATTAGTGTATGGACATAAATAAAGTGTGGCAAGCTTTCCCAGATATGTGCTCAAGAAAACTACTACATGTTTTTCTAAATACTAGACGTTTGGGTACTTTAAATTGAACCGCGAAACGTCTTATATTAAGGAACAGAGGGTGTAGAGTTCACTCAAATTATCCCGGTAAAACTAGTCACACCTTTGTTAAAATTAATGTTTATTATGTTATTGGAGGAGGTATGTATGTTTGTCTCTAATGCCTGTCAACTACATACCTGACATCATGATGTAATGTTAAGTCATTTCCTTTTGTACAGTGTCACTGAATTGTCAAGGCGGTGATGGAATTTTATTTTAGTTGAACTGCACAAAATATTCTTAAAAGAAGAGGAAAGGTCAGGAGTCAATCATTCTTTCAGAAAGAACTATATATGCCTTTCTGACATCAGCCGTTGTTTCCTTATTTATTCCTTCAAACAGGTGGTTAGAAATAGTCTTGCTACCTTTTCCCATTAAGAAATTGGAATGCTTATATTTGTGAGTCTATGCTTCAACTAGTGTCATTTTTATAGTAATCACACTTTCAATATCTATGCAAACAGGGATGCTCGATTTTAGTGGAACTACACAAAAAGTCCAACTGGTTCAACATTAGGAGCATGTTTTCTTCCAAACCTTTATATCCAATTGGTGGCACTATGAGCTGTTCATTACGAAGGTACATGGTTTGCTACCCTTTTTGTACTGTCATTAGATAGTAATACTAGTGGTTTGCATGTGAACTTATTGGCAGGGTGGACCTACATTGGAGGTGCAGGACATGATTCAATGATTGGATGCTCAACTTCGGTTGTATCAATTTCACCTCTTCCATCATTGCGAACATGGATATCCTTGGTCTGATGAAGAATAGGTTTTATTTCTGCTCTGAACCAGCAAATCAATTCAGTATGAAATTGTCCAGGGCAAAACATGACTGTATCAAATTGTCCAGTGCAAAACATGACAGAGGCTAAGCGGAAGAGACATGCTTAAACCGAAAATACAAGGTGGGGTATATGTTTACTAGCTACTTGATATTTGTGCAGACAGATATGTCTGCCCGTTGCTATTTGGCAAACAAACAAAGTAACCGCAATTTTGGTTGAACTGCACAAGAGAATAGTATAGTCACTGCATGCAGTGCCATTTGAAAATATACATAGAAAGATTGGATAGTCACTTCATGGACTGCAGAAAAGTAGTACTGTACTATTTATTGGCCAACACTAGGTGCTTCATTGCTTTGGTATGATTACACAATGGGCATCATTTTGCCTAAGTTAAAGTTTGTATTCCGAAAATAGTCTCGTCGTGTGATCGAGACAAGACCAAATCATATTCCAGTGGATGTTCCTCCATCATGTGTGGTTCATTCTCATGGTTCCAGCTGTTGGTGAAACCAATTACGTTTGCAAGAGGAATTGTAGACTTCACAAACAAATTTGTCTTTCAGTCTGTACTGAATGTTGGCCAAGAGAAGCATCCATGTTAGTAGGAAGAACAAATGTTTTTTCTAGATCTTTGCTTTTGGAGCTACATATTTGTATATGATCTGCGAATCATTGAGATGCGTTAACATGTTGATCTTATGTATGGGAATTGTACTAGTTGGTTTTATTTGTGACGCAAGATCCGAAGTGGCTGATCTTTGGTTTTGGAGCTACATATTTGTATATGATCTGTGAATCATTGAGATGCATTAACAGTTCCTTATTTTTGTTCGCTCAGTGTTTACAAGTTACTGATTGATCACTAGCTAGCCTGCTAATGCGCTCCTAGCAGTTTTAGTTGCGACGCAAGATCTGTAGTGGCAGTTTTTTGAATAAAAATGCCTACCTCTGAAGAAACTGACAAGCTGCTCTGAAGAAAATGCCATGCGAATCTGAAGAAACTGCCAGCAAAAACATTCGCCAATGCCTTATCTCCCAGCTAACGTTCATCAACTAATGCGATCGTACACGTACACCATCCGACCTACTTGATCCTACACGTACACTATCTGACCTACTCGATCCTACACGAATAAATAGCGGATCACACACATACTACCTCATTTCCGGTTTGCAGGGTTCAATTCAAGAAACCACCTACCCGATCCTACACGAATAAATAACGGATCACACACGTACTAGTACCTCCTTTCCGGTTTGCAGGGCTTAATTCAAAAATCTCACCAACCAAGGTACTCCCTCCGTCTGGGTTTATTAGTCCCGTGAGCAAAGCAGCAAGACCAAGGCATGGAAATAATTAACTGCATGCAGAAGTTTCAGCCTAATTAATTCCGGTGATTTAAGTGGCTGCATGCGTGCCCTTGGCTGCGACTCATTGCATGTTGCTCCGCGTACTGGCTGCGAACGATTCTGAGTGCCTGCATGCAGCCGGCCGTAATTAAGGCAGCTAACTGATGCGAAAAAGATGCGCTTTAATTGTTGCGGGCCTTTTAAATCAGTGGAATCATTATTGACAAGGAGGGAGATGATTCGAGTGCATTCATTTGACCGTCATGCCGGCGTGCGTCCCAGCACGGACGAGACGGGACGACACAGTCATAATTCCAGTTTCACTAGTTTTCCACGTCAAGCTGGCGCGCTAAGCCATGCTTGCTTATGCATTGAATTCCGATGACCGCCGCGCTACCTTCGGCCTATATGTACTGTTTCCCGGTCTTCTCCGGTGGCACTGTGACCCAACTCGCCATATCCTCATAAGCCACCACTGGCCCGACGTCGCTCGCCACTTATCCTCGCTCTCGCCACGTCCGCCATGCCCCTGCCCGTCCGTGATACGCGAGGCCGGAGGCGGTCACCGCCGGAACTAGTGTTTGGTTTTTCACCGGAAGGCAGACAGAGGGAGGAGGCATTCTATCGGTCTTTAGATGGCAATGCGGAGATCGAGGACTTGTTGGAGCGTGACCGCCTGGCGGAGGAGCAAGAGTTGTTGGAGCGTGACCGCCTGGCGAAGGAGCAGCGTATCGCTGATTTGCATTGCCAGCGGGACATGGAGCAGCAGTGCACCGATGCTCTGAGTCGCGAGTAGAGAGCCCGCAACTGGGACGACTACGTGGAGGCCGGCGCCCGGCAAATATCCCTGGAGGCTGTCGGGCACGCACGCGTTCGTGATGCCAATTTTTACTACCAGCTCGTCAAGTGGGTTTCCCGCTTAGAAGCCGAAGCTTTGGTGGACCACGCGAGCATGGAAAGGGCCAACGCGCGCGAGCAACACACCCTATCACACCTCTGGCAAGTCCGAGGCGAGGCGGAGGACGCGATGCCGGCGTTTAGCGTGTACTGCAGATGGCGGTCGGCATCGTCTAGTTAGCTAAGAGTAAGTTAGTACTTGTACGCTACTAGAGTATTAGTGGGAGTAGATAGTTAACTTGCCTATGATGGTTGTCAACATGGAAATTCAGTACTCTATATGTGGGTCAGACCTGTTACTTTGCTATGAATGTTGAACTTTCCGTTTGAACGTATGGAATGGGCTATTATTATTTTAAATGGGTTGTATTTGTCCTCCATGGGTTTAGAGGCTGACTTGTGGGCCTACCAAGTTGACGCGTACACAATCAGGAGATGATTGTACGTGGAGAGGATGACAGCTGGGACCCACCAAGGTCATGGCACTACACAAGCAAGTGCCTCCTTATTTCAAGCCAATAAAAAAATGGCTCCTCCTAATGGATTTCTGACATCTGGGTCCCATGCCATTGTCAACGTAGTCAATAAATGAGAGAATTGCACAACGAGCGGCTGACACCAGGGACCCAGCAGCTCGCCGAGTTATTTTTATTTTGGGTTAATTTGATAAATGCCACTCCAAATCTAGTGTTTCCGATAAATGCCACTGCAATTTCCAAACTTTGAAAAATGCCATTTCATGCCATATCCAGTGGCATTTTTCAAAGTCTGGAGTGGCATTTTTCAAAGTTTGCAAATTGCACTGGCGTTTTTCAAAGTTTGCAAAAATTACAGTGGCATTTTTCAAAGTTTGGAAATTGCAGTGGCATTTTTCAAAGTTTGGAAATTGCAGTGAAATTTTTATGAATCGACATAATTGGACTGGCATTTATCTAATTTCTTTTTGAGACGGAAGCAGGGTGTCAACTGGGCTGTGTGGGGCACTCTGGCCTTAGACAGCCTTTTCTTTTATGTTTACCACAGACCAGCCCAGTAGTTTTTTTTTCTTTCTGAAAATGGCTAGCCCAGTTTTTTTGTGATTTGTCAAGTAAGTCACTTTGTCAGGCCTGTTGGGCTGCAAATCTTTCAAGACGAGGAGAGCTTCATTCGGCTGGCCGAGAAAATGGCCTATCAGTAATAGAAATGGGTTGTACATTTTTAAAACACATCAAACCGGCAATTAGTTTCAAATTTATTTTTTTCATTTAGAGATTTTAAATTGCATTGATTTTTATGCATGGAAAATTTATTGGATTTTATATTGATATACATTATTTTTAAAATCAGTTTGAATGTGACTCGAAATTTTGGGATTAAAAACAGTTCGGATCACACCGAAATATGCAAAAATTCATATAATTTTTTAACCGTGGCCACAATATGGGCTGTAATGCTAACAAAAATAATATGGGCTCCAAAAAACATTAAGAATTAGCAAATAGGTTGTAAATTATTAGAAATAATGGCAGATGGGTTGTATGTTGTTTTCCACATATTCGAGGCTTTCCTAAAAAAGGTTGACACACAAGCAGTGACTGTTGGATGTCCATCCAACGGCCGTCGTGCTTCTTCAAAGTCTCTTCCTGCTCCATCTGCTCAAACAAGCGTCGGCGGGACTGCCTGCTCCCTCCTCCCCGCGGCCGGCTGTGCTGTCACGCGGGCCTCACCACTCCACCGTACTCCCATTGCTGGCCTAGCCATCCCTCTACTCACCCACACCTGCTGTTATTCTCCGGCGATGGCAGACGAACCAGTAAACCCTCATACAATCGTACTCCCCTCCGCGTGGGAAACAACTGTCGAGTCTTCCCTGGCTCTGTGTCGTTCCCTTCCTAGGCCTCGCCATTGTCCACCGACCTGGTTCTCTCGGCGCGGTGTGGTCAACATGGTCAACGACCGACATGCATCTGAAGTGGACTGTACATGGAGAGGCTGACAGTTGGGTCCACGATAGCACGCAAGGAAATGCCTCCTTGTTATGCGCAAAGTAATGATTCCTCCACCTCACATCTGGGACCCACCAAAAGGGCCTCTGTATTTCACGAAAAAAACGTTACCACCGCTGACAGCTCGGACCCACCAGCTATATCTTCGCACGCAAGGAAGTGTCTCCTTATTACGCACAAAAAAATGAATACTCACCCTGCTAGCTGGGACCCAGTATAGTGGGCCTACTAAGTTGACGGGGACGGAGGGCTTTGTCAACTTAGTCAGTATGCACGATTCTAGCTCCAGTGACCGTATGATGTCCATCCAATGGACGTAGTGCTTCTTCAACCTCTAGTCTTCTTGCTCTAGCCGCCCAAAGCAACATCGGTCGTGCCGCCTACTCCTGCCACCCGTGGCCGACTGTGCTGTCGTGGAGGCCTCACCGCTCCATACTACTACCACCGCTGGCCAGGCCATCCCTCCACTCACCCATACCCCCTGTTATTCTGTGGTGACGGCAGCCTCACACCACAGCTGAAGCAGTGAACCCTCGTACTCGTCTCCGCGTGGGCATCCACTACCGCGTCTTCCCCGGCTCCGCATCGTCCCCTTCCTGGGCCTCACCGTCGTCCACCGCCGTGGTGCTCTCGGCGCGGCGTGGTCAATGTGGTCAATGACCAACTTCCATTGGAAGAGTACTGTACATGGAGAGGCTGACAGCTGGGTCCACGACAGCCGCAAGGAAGTGCCTCCCTATTACGCGGAAAATAATTATTCCTCCACTTGACAGTACGGACCCACTGGACGGGCCACCGTATTTCGCAAAAAAAATGTTTCCCCACAGACTGCTGGGACCCACTGGACGGACCACCGTATTTCGCGAAAAAAACGTTCCCCCCGCCGTCAGCTTAGACCCACTGGAAGTGCCTCCTTATTATGCACAAAAACATGAATACTCCCCCTGTTAGCTGGGACCCACCTTGGTGGGAGGCTTACTTGTGGGCCTACTAAGTTGATGGGGACAGAGGGCTTTGTCAACTTAGTCAATATGAACAATTCTAGCTCCAGTGACCGTACGATGTCCATGCAACGGTTGTAGTGCTTCTTCAACCTATGGTCTTCTTGCTCCAGCCGCCTAAAGCAGTGCCGGTCGTGTCGCATGCTCCTGCCTCCCGTGGCCGGCTGTGCTACCGCGGAGGCCTCACTGCCCCCTACTATTCCCACCGCTGGCCAGGCCCTGCGAAGACAATAGCCTCACACCGCAGCCGAACCAGTGAACCCTCGTACTCCTCTCCGCGCGGGCTTCCACTGCCGCGTCTTCCCCGACTCCGTGTCATCCCGTTCCTAGGCATCACCTCGTCCACCGCCCTGGTGCTCTCGGCGTGGCGCGGTCAACATGGTCAAGGAACGACTTCCATCGGAAGAGTACTGTACAAGGAGAGGCTGACAGCTGGGTCCACGGCGGCTGCAAGGAAGTGCCTCCTTATTACATGCAAAATAATTATTCCTCCACCTGATAGTAGGGACCCACCGGACGGGCCATCATATTTCACGAAAAAAATGTTTCCCCCTGACTGTTGGGACCCACTAGCTACATCTTCACACGCAAGGAAGTGCGTCCGGGCAAAAAAACTATTCGCCCCCTGACTGTTGGTGACCCACCATCTACATCTTCGCACGCAAGGAAGTGCTTGACAGTCGGGACCCACCTGGTCAAAGCGTACGTAGCATTGTCATTCTGGTCGCGAACGTGTACGTACATATTGGTCGATGTAGAGGCGTGCACGTGTTGTAGTAGAGGTGCGCACGTAGCATGTACATGTACATACAGCGGCCAGGGTGCAAGAAAGTAAATACGGCCACGTACGTACATATGGGCGGGGTCTCGAACGCCTACTCGCGCATACATACGGCCAGGGCTCGTGTACATGGTTGGGTCAAAACGGAGAAACTGCATCGTCGTCGTGTTCATGGGGAGGCAACAGAATGCGTCGTGTTCATCGGGAGGCAACAGAATGCGTGGGAGCTAACCGGATTGGTCGGAACAGCCGATGGAAATGAGGCTTGGCGTACCGCACAATGGAGGAAACGGCCTTGTGTTCGACCGGCCACGTTCGAAACGGGATCTTGTTCATCGGGAGGGGTCTGGCATACCGCAAAACGGAGGAAACGGACTTGTGTTGGACCTCCTACGGTCCAAACGGGGTCCTGTTGATCGGGAGGGGTCTGGCATACCGCAAAACGGAGGAAACGGACTTGTGTTGGAGCGCTACGGTCGAAAAGGGGGTCCTGTTCATCGGGAGGGGTGTGGCGAACCGCAAAATGGGACTCCACGGGATATTGTTCATCTCCAACGTCAGCCTCCACGGGCTACTGTACATCCACCGTCGACCTCCTCCAGCCTCCACATGCGACTATTCATCCACGGGCTCCTGTTCATCCAGCCTTCACCGCGTGCTACTCCACCGGCTATTGTTTAACCAGCCCTCTCCATAGGCTCCTGTTCAACCACCCCTCCACAGGCTACTGTTCATCCAACCCTCCATCGGCTATTGTTCAACCAGCCCTCCACGGGGTCCTGTTCATCCATCCCCAACCGGCTCGATTGATCGGGGTCATGTTCATTCAGGGGCAACACCATAGGTTCCTTTTCATCCACCCCCACCGGGAACTGTTCATCCACCCCCCAGCAACGCTCACTGTTTATTCAGAGGCAGCATCGATCGGCTTCAGTTAGCACCAACAGTGAAGGAATCGCTTGATCGGGTTCAGTTAACAGCCATCGATCGATCGCTCGGGTTCAGTAATGCGTAGCCTGTAGTGCAATCGCTCGGGTTCAGTAGGCGAATGCCTCGCTCGGGTTTAGTTAGAGCTCAACGCCTCGTACCCACGCGCGTGCGTGTACGAGAGAAACGCGCAAACCTCCATGCATCGCTCAGCCCCGACCACCCACCGTAACCGGGAACACCCCGACATTTTCCTCGCCGTCGCTTCTACCACGGTTTTTCCGTCATGGACGGCCCAAAGAATGCCATGCAGCTGCGTCTCCGGCCCGCCCAGGACGAAAAGCCCATTTTCTGTCATGATTTTTTGTCATAGAAGTAAGAGCCCACCACATCTATGAGGATACCGGGTTTTGTCACAATTATCGTCATAGAAGTGTCATAAGTATGACAGAAAAAAAATCGTTTGACCCAAAATGTCACGGATGTGTCTTTTTTTTGTAGTGTACATCTCCAACGTATCTATAATTTTTGATTGATCCATGCTATTATATTATCTGTTTTGCATGTTTAATAGGCATTTATATGCTATTTTATATTATTTTTGGGGCTAACCTATTAACCGAGGGCCTAGTGCCAGTTTCTGTTTTTTTGCCTATTTTAGAGTTTCGTAGGAAAGGAATACCAAATGGAGTCCAACGGAATGAAACCTTCGCGATGATATTTCTTGGACCGAAAAGAAACCAGAAGACTTGGAGATGAAGTCGGAGACGCAACGAGGCGGCCATGAGGCAGGAGGGCGCGCCCCCTACCTCGTGGGCCCCTTGTAGCTCTCTTGACCTAGTTCCTTCGCCTATATATACTCTTATACCCGGAAAACATCCAAGAGAGCCACAAAACCACTTTTCCATCGCCGCAACCTTCTGTACCTGTGAGATCCCATCTAGGGGCCTTTTCCAGCGTCCTGCCGGAGGGGGACTCGATCACGGAGGGCTTTTACATCAACACCATTACCTCTCCGATGAAGCTTGAGTAGTTTACCACAGATCTACAGGTCCATAGTTATTAGCTAGATGGCTTCTTCTCTCTCTTTGATTCTCAATACCATGTTCTCCTTGATGTTCTTGGATATCTATTCGATGTAATATTCTTTTGCGGTGTGTTTTCTGAGATACGATGGATTGTGGATTTATGATCAGATTATCTATGAATATTATTTGGTTCTTCTCTCAATTCTTATATGCATGATTTGATATCTTTGCAAGTCTCTTTGAATTATCGGTTTAGTTTGGCCTACTAGATTGATCTTTCTTGCCATGGGAGAAGTGCTTAGCTTTGGGTTCAATCTTGTGGTGTCCTTTCCCAGTGACAGTAGGGGCAGCAAGGCACGTACTGTATTGTTGCCATCGAGGATAAAAAGATGGGGTTTATATCATATTGCTTGAGTTTATGTGTTGGCTCATGTGTTGCAGATGATTCCGATTACTTGGTCGTTTGCAGTCTGGGGGCTGGGTATGGTTGGACCTATCTGTCTTCGTTCTAGATACGGGGGTACCCAGACTTGCCTGCCTATGGCCCGTGGCGTGGCTCCACCAGCGGCCTGGTATGGCCCAGTTTCGACATTGACAACCCAAGACCCTCGCGAGGGGCCAAGCCTCGTGAGGCGGACGACATCAAGACCTCCAAAGGGATCGACCTCCTCAGGCTGGCTCCTGAGGAGCGGAGATTTCTATGCAAGGCTCACCTCGCGAGGTTCGGATGATGTGAGCCATGACGACCAAGGCCAGGCGGGCGCTAGGCCGGTGCAGAGTACCAGTTTCCTCTTCGATGCAAAGGAGGCAAGCAGCAGGCGCGGAGTCCCAAGGAAGCAGCCAAATGTTTCCATTCTTGTGCAACAAGACTAAGACCGCAAGGATGGCAGGACGGAGGTCATTGCCGAGCCCACCATAGCATCACGACCAGAGGCTTTTTGCAGGAAAAAACCACTTTAGCCAGGATAAGATGTACTTGTTGTCTCCCTTCAAATTTGGCCATTGTGGGATCCCTTCCCGCCTCCATTCGGAAAGAGGACCAAGGCCACTATAAATAGGACCTAGCCACCACCAAGGAGGGGGTCGGATCCATTCCACCCTCACCAGCTCACCAACTCACGTAAACCCAAGAACACGCCTCCTGAGGTTGTTCTCCATTGTACTAGTTCTTCCTCAGCCCCTCGAGGCAAATCCACCACAAAGTAGGAGTAGGGTTTTACACCGCAAGGTGGCCCGAACCTGGGTAAACTATTGTGTCTCGTTTCCTTCGATCTCGACGTGTTAGGCTATGAGATTAGCAAGTTGGCAGACTGGGGAGAGTGAGATCTTCGCACACACCCCAGAGTTCGAACCTCTCAAGGGTTTGCGGAACCCGTAATCCGACAATTGGCGCGCCAGGTAGGGGTGCACCAAAGACCCACCGATCTATCCACTGCGCTCCGTTGCCGGCCCCAATGGCGGGCGCACCAACACTGACCAGACCGTCATGTGCCTTTGGGGGAGCCATGGGCCACCGGGCTTTCGCCCCCACCCTACGGCGGGTACAGTGGCCACCCAAGTTCAGGCCGGAGCTGCCACCCCGCTATGACGGCACGACAGATCCGGCTGGCTTCCGCCAGGCGTACGAGGAGGCGGTTTGGGCAGCCGGCGGGGACGACAAGGTCATGGCCAACTGGCTCCCCATGGACCTCGTGGGTGTGCCACGCGCCTGGCTGCTCAACTTGCCAAAATCTTTGGTGGCTTCCTGGGACCTCCTCGCGCGCTTCACGGTGCCAGCGCCCCACACCATCGTGGACCTCCTCGGCGGCTCGCAAGCGCCACCCTCGGACCGCCATGTCAAGCAGTTCTTCCGCCAAGTGGGTGCCACCTGCGTGCAGCTGGGGGCTCCCCCGGGCTGGGTAGCGCCCAAGGCCGACCTCACCTTGGATTCGGAGGACCACCTCGCTTCCAGAGCTGGTGCAGGCGCGCTCCCGATGCTCTGCACCCCCACCATCTGCAACGTGGCGGTCACCAAGACCCACATCGATGGCGGTGCCAGCCTCAACATGCTCTCTGTGGAGGCGTTCGGCTTGCTCCACGTACCTTATGCCGGCTCCGCCCCACCAAGCCCTTTTCCGGTGTAGGTGATGGCTCATCCAACCCCCTAGGGAAGATCCGCCTCCCCGTCACCTTCGGGACCTGCGACAACTACCGCAACGAGCTTATCGACTTCAACATCGCCTGGATCAGTCTCCCGTACAACGCCATCCTCGGGTACCCAACTCTAGCCAAGTTCATTGCAGCAACTCACCCAGCCTACAACCTCATGAAGATGCCAGGGAGCAGCGGCGTCCTTACGGTGGCAGGGGACACCAAGGATGCGTTGCTGGCCCTCGAGCTCACGTTCAAGACGGTGGCAGCCACGCAGCCGAGTGGGAAAGGAGCCCCAGAGGCCCGGGGGGCGCACCGGCCAAGAAGAAGCAGTTATTTTCTCAAGATCGGGCTGAGACGAAACAAGTACCAATTGATGAGGACGGAGTGTCTAGCGCCACCTTCACCATAGGTGTCGGCCTCTCTCCAGACCAGGAGAGGGCATTGGTCAGCTTCTTGCGTGCAACAAGGAAGTGTTCTCATGGGAACCCAAGGACCTGGTTGGAATCCCGAGGGGAATAATCGATCACCACCTGAGGGTGTGCCCAAATGTGTGCCCAGTGAAGCAGAAGGCATGGCGGTAGTCCACCGAGAATCAAGCTTTCATCGTCCAAGAGACCCGCAAGCTGCAGGATGCCGGTGTCATCCGGGAGGTGCGATACTCGGAGTGGCTAGCGAACCCGGTCATTGTCCCCAAGGAGGGTGGGAAGGTGCGCATGTGTGTCAACTTCACCAACCTCAACAAGGCTTGGCCTCAGGACCCCTTCCCGCTCCCGCGCATCGACCAGATCGTCGACTCCACCGCTGAGTGTGATCTGTTGTGCTTCTTGGACGCCTTCTCAGGCTACCACCAGATCAATATGGTTGTGCAAGACGTGGAGAAGACGGCGTTCCTGACCCCATGCAGGGTGTAATGCTACAACTGCATGCCGTTTGGACTGCGTAATGCTGGAGCCAACTTTCAGTGGCTAATGCACATCGCACTGGGCCAACAGCTCGGGAGGAACACTGAGGCCTATGTCAATGACATAGTGGTAAAATCTCGGGAGGCAAGGACCCTGATCGAGGACCTAGAGGAAACATTTGCCAGCCTGCGCAAGGTGGACCTGCGACTCAACCCTGAGAAGTGTGTGTTTGGTGTCCCCTCTGGCAAGCTTCTGGGTTTCTTGGTGTCACACAGAGGAATCGAGGCCAACCCAGAGAAAGTCAAGGCCATAGAAGACATGAGCCCGCCACAAACCCTCAAGGAGATGCAGAAGCTAGTGGGTTGTGCGACCTCGCTGGGGCGCTTCATCTCCAAGTTAGGGGAGCGTGCCCTCCCGTTTCTCAAGCTGATGCGGCTTTCCAAGACCTCAAGAGATACCTCACCACCCAAACAGTGATGGTGGCACCGTGCCCCCTCGAGCCCTTGGTACTCTACTTGGCCTCAACGCCTCACTCTGCCAGCGCTGCTCTGGTGGTGCTGAGGGAAGAGTGCCTGACCGAGGGCCCACGGCAGGGCTCCTCGGCACCATGCAAGCTGACACAGCCTCAAGACAGGGCTCCTGAGGCCTCAACAACAACACCGGACCATGTTACTTTTGAGGCCCCATCCGACCCCCAACCGGTGGGGCTCATGAGGCCATGGCTGATGCGGTAAACAGCAAGACTCCTGAAGGCCCACACCCTCAAGAGATACAAGACCTCACCAACACCTCCTCCCTCATCGAGCATCCGGTCTACTTCGTCAGTACAGTGCTATGGGAAGCACGGGTGCGCTATCCCATGCCGCAAAAGCTCTTGCTCACGCTCCTCGTCGCCTCCCGGAAGCTGCACCACTACTTCCAGGGCCACCCCATCAAGGTCGTTTCAGCCTACCCATTGGAGAGAGTACTCCGTAGCCCTAACACTGCCGAAAGGGTTGCACAGTGGAACATTGAGCTGCAGGCGTTCCAGCTGGAGTTCAACACCACCAGGGTCATCAAGGGTGCGGCCCTCACAGATTTCATGGCGGAATGGACTAATGCCCCCGATCGTGGAACATGCGATGATCGCTCCCTCTTGCCCGGAGATGAGGCACCGGACTGGATCATGTACTTTGACGGCACGTTCGCACGTCAGGGCGTGGGGGCTGGAGCAGTGCTCATATCACACACCAAGGACAAGCTCTGCTACACTATGCAGTTCTGCTTCCAGGAGGGCGAGAAGGTCTCCAAAAACATCGCAGAGTCTGAGGGCCTGATTGCCGGCCTCAGGGCTGCAACAACGTTGGGGGTGAGGTGCCTCACCATCAGGGGTGACTCCCAGCTCCTCATCAACTTCTCCAACAAAGAGTATACTGCTACCTATTGAGCATGCATTGGTTTTTCCCTTGAAGAGGAAAGGGTGATGCAGCAAAGTAGCGTAAGTATTTCCCTCAGTTTTGAGAACCAAGGTATCAATCCAGTAGGAGGCTCCTCACAAGTCCCACGCGCCTACACAAACAAACAAGAACCTCGCAACCAATGCGATAAAGGGGTTGTCAATCCCTTCACGGAAACTTGCGAAAGTGAGATCTGATAGATATAATATGATAAGATAAATATTTTTCATATTTTCATGATATAGATTGGAAAGTAAAAGATACAAATAAAAGTAGATGGAAAACTTATATGATAAAAGATAGACCCGAGGGCCATAGGTTTCACTAGTGGCTTCTCTCAAGATAGCATAATTATTATGGTGGGTGAACAAATTATTGTCGAGCAATTGATAGAAAAGTGCATAGTTATGAGAATATCTAGGCATGATCATGTATATAGGCATCACGTCCCAACAAGTAGATCGAAACGATTCTGCATCTACTACTATTACTCCACACATCGACCGACTCCTGCTTGCATCTAGAGTATTAAGTTCATAAGAATAGGGTAACGCATTAAGCAAGATGACATGATGTAGAGGGATAAACTCATGCAATATGATATAAACCCCATCTTTTTATCCTCGATGGAAACAATACAATACGTGCCTTGCTGCCCTTGCTATCACTGGGAAAGAACACCGCAAGATTGAACCCAAAGCTAAGCACTTCTCCCATGGCAAGAAAGATCAATCTAGTAGGCCAAACCAGACTGATAATTCGAAGAGACTTGCAAAGATAACCAATCATACATAAAAGAATTCAGAGGAGATTCAAATATTTCTCATAGATAAACTTGATCATAAACCCACAATTCATCGGATCTTGACAAACACACCGCAAAAAGAGTTACATCAAATAGATCTCCAAGAAGAGGAAGGAGAACTTTGTATTGAGAATCAAAGAGAGAGAAGAAGCCATCTAGCTAATAACTATGGACCCGAAGGTCTATGGTAAACTACTCACAACTCATCGGAGAGGCCTTGGAGATGATGTAGAGGCCCTCCATGGTCGATTCCCCCTCCGGCAGAGCGCCGGTGAAGGCTCCAAGATGGGATCTCGCAGATACAGAAGGTTGCAGCGGCGGAATTAGGTTTTCCTGGTGCTCCTGGATGGTTTCGGGGTACGTAGATATATATAGGAGGAAGAAGTATGTCGGTGGACGCTCGAGGGGCCCGCGAGGGTGGGGGGCGCGCCCACCCTTATAGGGCACGCAGGGCACCCTCGTGACCGTCTCGCTTGTTGCGTGACATCCACTCCAAGTCCCCTAGTTTGCATTTGTTCCAAAAAGATCGCTCCCGAAGGTTTCATCGCGTTTGGACTCCGTTTGATATTCCTTTTCCGCGAAACACTGAAATAGGCAAAAAAAACAGCAATCCGGGCTGGGCCTCCGGTTAGTAGGTTAGTCCCAAAAATGATATAGAAGTATAAAGTAAAGCCCATAAACATCCAAAACAGGTAATATAATATCATGGAACAATCAAAAATTATAGATATGTTGGAGACGTATCAAGCATCCCCAAGCTTAATTCCTGCTCGTCCTCGAGTAGGTAAATGATAAAAACAGAATTTATCAAACAGAATTCCACGCCAAGAAGATCCACCAGCTAGTGCAGGGCCTACAGACCATCCCGCTCACATGGCCATTCGTGGTATGGGGGCTGGACATCTTGGGACCATTTCCCCGAGCGCCAGGGGGCTACCGCTACCTCTACGTCGCCATCGACAAGTTCACCAATTGGGCGAAGGTAGAAGTTGTCCACACCATCCAGGCCGGCTCAGCTGTCAAGTTCATCAAGGGCATCATGAGCCGGTTTGGGGTCCCTAATTGCATCATCACTGACAATGGCTCGCAGTTCACCAGCAGCCTTTTCAAAACATATTGTGCTAACCTTGGAACGCAGATATGCTACGCTTCAGTGGAACACCCCAGGAGCAACGGCCAGGCCGAGCGCGCCAAGGCAGAGGTCCTGGGAGGCCTCAAGGCAAGGACCTTCAAGAAGAAGCTCGAGGCCTGTGGAAAAGGATGGCTCGAGCTCTAGTCAGTACTTTGGTCCATCCGCACCACCGCGACCAAGCCTACCGGTGAAACCCCATTCTTCCTCGTCTACGGAGCTGAAGCGGTTCTCCCACACGAGGTCAAACATCGCTCCACATGGGTCCTGGCGTTCGACGAGGCACGCTAGGATGCCATGCGGGGAATGGATCTCGTGCTGGGGGAGGAATGTCGTTGTCAAGACTCGCTCCGAGCTACAAGGTACTAGCAGGCGCTGCGGCGGTACCACTCCACAGTGTCCGCTCCCGGACGCTCGAGGTGGGAGATCTCGTCATGAGGCGGGTGCTCTCCAGGGAAGGGCTGCAAAACCTCTCTCCCATGTGGGAAGGCCCGTTTAGGATTGCCCGTGTCTCCAGGCCTGGCGCCGCGCGCCTCGAGACACAGGACGGGATCCCCATCCAGAACGCCTGGAACATCCGGCACCTCCGGAAGTTCTACCCATGAAGCAAGGCTCACGCCTGTGAAGATCTCCTCTCATGACACTCTCACGTAATAATGAGTGGGGCTGTACACGCCCCGGAGTCTCCTGAGTGTTGCCTGCGGGCCTCACGGGGGCTCCCTCCCATGTCCTAGTGGTAGCACTTAGTTCTGTACTGGTGAGAAGACTAGACTAGGTGTCGGACGCGGGTGTTCATTTGCTTGCTTTCTGTAGTTGGTTTGCAATCTCTTAATGAATTTGGAATTATCGCGTTTTGATTCGCCAAGTTGGGTTTTCTCTCCTCTCGCTCCACTGGTTCTTAGCCTTGGCCAGGATAGGGCGGTAGTTGCCCGTCGCTCTTCCTCATGTGCCCCGCGTGTGGGGGCTAGGCAGGTGTGCGCTAGGGTCTACCAGCACGCATGCACACCTCGCCGAAACCCTGTTACCCTGGTGCTTCGGCTTTCTTAATCCTCGCGAGGCACCCTCAATCGATCTCGTGAGCATGCACGCCCTCTCATGCCCGTGCCCCTCGGGCAGCGACATGGTGCATTAAGCCGCAGCTAAGCCTGTGGCAAGGGGCTCGCCCAAGGAAGAATGAGTTACCCTGTTAAAGTTTTTTTTAAATAGCTCTGCAGCAGCTCTACGGCATCTCCCGATACCTACAACACCTCCCGAGATCAGTGGCCCCCGAGTCATCGGGAAAGGGGGCTCCGCCAGGCATCAAGGGGTCGTGCCCCCATGAGGTGGACAACTAGCGCAAGCATGTCAAGCTAAGTCACCCTACCCGTGCCTACCCAGAATACAAATATCACGGCACAACATTAAGATAATAAGCATAGCATAAAGGGCATAACTGCCACAGTTCATTACACACCCCAGTGGGGCACCCTACTTTTTTCAAATTGCGGAAGAAAGGAAAGGTTAAACAAAAGCGGCCCGCAAGGCCGCAGCGGGTCCTGAAGCCAAGCTCGGCAACCCCGAGCTCAGATCGGGCCCTCCTCCTGTTTCACCGGGGTGCGGTGGCGAGACGATCCGTCGCCTTCCTCAATGCGAGCTCGGCGGCGCAGAGGTTGGTCGTAGCCTCCGCAGCTGGAGCTCTCGCCCGAAAAAGAGCTGTCGTCGCGGGAGGAAGTGTGGACGTTGTCAAGGCCAAGCTCACCCTCGTCGCCGACGCGGCGGACATCAAGGCCAAGTTCATCGTCGCCGCTACCATCTTCTGGGCAGCACCCCGTGCGGCAGCGGTCTTCCCTGAACACCCTCACGAAGAGGGTCGCAAGGCCCTCATAATTGAAGTGGAGGGTGCACGTCCTGCTTAGGCCTCATGCGCGGGCAAACACCTGCCAGCCGCGGGCCAGGACCATGCTGCCTGCAGTGGTGACCTCGATCCCAACCCACGAGGCCCTGCTGCAGCAGCCATCAGCCTGCAGCCAGAGGCCGTCAAGCCCCATGGTCGGTAGCTCGCTGGCGAAGAAGTGTGGAAGCTGGAGCAAGGTGCCGGCGGGCCTCTCCTACCACACCATGAACTCCGAGATCGCATCCATTGAGGGGAAGCACGGTCGAGGACGATGGGCGACCATGGCGCGCCTGCCCACGTCACAGGGGCTGCCCCATGGCCGGTGGCCCCCGCCGCAAGGAGAAGCACCACCACAAACACCAAAGGAGACATCGGCTCCTAGAGAAGCGCGCCTGTGCTCCCTGGGGGCCGCTGCTTCGGTCGCGGCATGCTTGCGGGGACGGTCGCGGACCCTCTTGGGTGGTGGCGAAGTTGGCCCCTCCTTAGGGGCCTTCCCTTTCTCAACGGTCGTGAACCTCCTCGCCGGCGCCATGAGCCTCACAACTATGGCAAAGTGGAGAAGAAGAAGGAACTAGTAGCAAGAACATGAAGATAGAGATGAGTGAGGGGGGCTCTGCCCCTCCCCTCATTTATAGTCAGAGGGAGGCCAACCGTCGGCCTCCACAATCCCGCGCAATGATGTCTTCTCTGCATGCAGCATCGACTCGTCAAGTCGGGCAGCTGCTGAGGCAGCATGGGGAAGTGAAGACTCCCACACCCATCAAGCGCCACGCATCGCTCAAGGACACTGGATGTTAGGGCCCGGGCGCTCCGCACTTGCCCTTTGGCTTCGCCTAGAAGCCAAGTCTGAGCACGCCTTGGGCCCGAGGGCTACTGTTGGCGTTCTGGATATGGGGGTACCCAGACTTGCCTCCCTGCAGCCCATGGCGTGGCTCCACTAGCGGTCTGGTATGGCCCAGTTTTGACGTCGACAACCCGAGACCCTTGCGAGGGGCCAAGCCTCGCGAGGCGGATGACATCGAGACCTCCAAAGGGATCGGACTCCTCAGGCTGGCTCCTAGGGAGCAAAGATTTCTATGCAAGGCTCACCTCGCGAGGTTCGGATGACATGAGCCATGATGACCAAGGCCAGGCGGGCGCTAGCGGGCACTAGCGGGCGCAGATTACCAGCTTCCTCTTTGGTGCAAAGAGACAAGCGGCAGACGGAGTCCCTAGGAAGCAGCCAAAGGTTGCCATTCTTGTGCAACAAGACCAAGACCGCCAGGACGGCAGGACGGAGGTCATCACCGAGCCCACGGCAGCGTCACGTCCAGAGACTTTTTGCCGGCGAAGACCACTTTAGCCAGGATAATATGTACTTGTTGTCTCCCTTCAAATTTGGCAGTTGTGGGATCCTTTTCCGCCTCCATTTGGGAAGAGGACCAAGGACACTATAAATAGGACCTAGCCGCCACCAAGGAGGGGGATCGGATCCATTCCACCCTCACCAGCTCACTTAATCCCAAGAACACGCCTCCTGAGGCTGTTCTCCACTATACTAGTTCTTCCTCAGCCCCTCGAGGCAAATCGATCACAAAGCAGGAGTAGGCTTTTACACCGCAAGGTGGCCCGAACCTGGGTAAACTGTTGTGTCCCGTTTCCTCCGAGCTCGACGCATTAGGCTATGAGATTAGCAGTCGGCAAACTGGGGAGAGTGAGATCTTCACACACACCCCAGAGTTTGAACCTCTCAAGGGTTTGCGGAACCCGTAATCCGACACTTTCAAAAGGTCCAAGGATAAAAAGACCCACCTTTTGGTGGCGGTTGATAAGTTCACAAAGTGGGTTGAAGCAGAGCCGGTCAGCAAATGTGATGCGGCAACGGCAGTTCAATTCATTAAAAAGGTGATTTTCCGCTTTGCTTATCCCCATAGCATCATAACTGATAATGGCACTAACATGTCTGCAGGTGCTATGAAAGAATTCTATCAACAAGAGCATATTCGTCTTCATGTCTCGTCAGTGGCTCACCCCCAGTCTAATGATCAAGCTAAAAGGGCAAATCAAGAAATCTTGAGAGGTATAAAACCCTGGCTTATGGTCCATTTGCAGAGGACGCCGGGTTGTTGGGTTGAGGAATTGCCCTCAGTTCTTTGGAGTATAAATACTACCCCCAACAAATCCACGGGTTACACGCCTTTCTTCATGGTTTACGGAGCAGAGGCGGTTCTCCCTAGTGACATCCGTCATGACTCGCCCCGTGTGGCGGCTTATGCTGAAGCTGATAATGAAAAGGCACATCAAGATGCTCTTGACTTGTTGGATGAAGAGCGCGACCTTGCAGCGGCTCATTCGGCAATATACCAACAAGATGTGTGATGTTATCATAGCCACCGGGTTAAAACCCGGACCTTTCAAGAAGGTGACTTGGTGCTCCCGCTCATCCAGGATCAGACAAATATGCATAAATTATCTCCAACTTGGGAAGGACCCTTTGTGGTCAGCAAAAACTTGAACAATGGATCATACTACCTCATTGATGTTCGAGACCACAAGGACTCACGCACATTGGAGGAAGAGACTCGTCGGCCTTGGAACATTGCTCATCTTTGGCCTTATTACACCTGAGCCATTGGCTCTTGTGTTGCACATATTTTCATCCATGTATATATATTATGATCAAGTATAATAAAGCCGGCATCCCTGATAATTCAGGGCCTCTGTCGTTTCATTTCTGAGTATCTGAGTCTTTATTGTCAATTCATAAGATCACTTGGGGGCTTCCTGCTCATTAAGCATAGCTGTGACTACCCTCTTGGTCCGGCATATGCCTTGTTAAAAAACACTTGGGGGCTTCCTGCTCATTGAGCATAGCTATGACTACCCTATTGATCCGGCTTATATGCCTTGTTGCAAATTCTTGGGGGCTTATTTCCCAAGTTAAAAGTTACCAAAGAGAACTTGTGGCAATGCACAGTTCAAACATAGGTATCTTTCCTTGAAAGGTTTAATATATGTCACTTGGGGGGCTCCCTGTTCAATGAACATAGCTTTTGGTAAACCCTTTTGATTGACTGGTATGCCATGTGTAAATCACCAAAATTCTGGTTTATCCTACCTTGTCTGTCTGCCACTCCGCCCAGGTAATCCTGGAATGACCCGCCATACTCATGACAGTCAATCTTATAAAGACCCTGAACTTGTCTAAAAGTTAAAACGGCGGTTGGTCATGTGAGGCCCGGCTTACAGGTTTGAATGAAGGATTAACCTAGTGGTTGTGCGTCCCATGAACATCACTTGATATTGAGGCTTGGCAGCCTATGAAAGCCTTGTTTTTCTAATCTGTTACTTTTCCTAAACGTTGTTTCAAGTTGATATATTTGTACCATATTGACATATGGTTAACACGATTTGGGCCATGTAGCCTTAATCATTATGGCTCATATTTGAGCATATCTGAGGTTTTGATGACCCGTTCTGGCTTTGGATGATAAGTCGCCAGCATATTTGGATTGTGCACTTGGAGTTATATGCTCTAAGTTATGGAACTGTCATCGTTATTGGATATGGAGATGTAAGTCGGCAGTATGAACAAATTTCACAGGTATGTTTTACTTGTTGTATATGAATATGCGAGGTTTTGACAACCCTCCCTGACTATAAGACTTATAAGTCATCACAACATATTGTGTTGAGCAATATAACCCGCCCTAGGGTAAACCGCCATGGCACATGTTATTTATTTGTGCATATGCAAGCAGCACAACATTATTGGATATGACCCATCTGATGAATCCATATGATGAAGCATAACCTATGGGTCTTCATACATCAGAATGACGGTTTAACATGTTCAAAGCATCAAAACATGCACGATGGCATGGCATATCATCGTTTTTAACTAGCCTATTACAAGGCTAATATGTAGCCCAAATGATTAAGTGTTTTTGAGGCGAGAAGTATCATCATGAAAATTGGTAAGCCGCCACATAGGATCAGTTATCCTGATCTGGGCGTGTTGATGACTCCGGGTCATCTTGCACGGGTTCATCTTCCTCTTCTTCACCCATTGGCTGGAAGTCAGAGGTAGCCCAGTTGATCCCAGTCAAAGCTCTGAATACAGCTTCATCATCTATCAAGCTTGACGGGTCAATATCAGGGGCAAAGGTATGCTTACGTGTTGGGGGAATAAGGTTTGTGGCCTCGTGAATCGGCACTGAAACTCTTGAATTCTCCTTTGTATAAGCCGCCTGATACTTTGACAAGTCAGTTTCTTCTGCGAGCTGGCTGGCTAAAGGGCGCATTTCTTTGACACAATTGGTGAAATCTGCTGCTTCAAAGGGATACCCATCTTCTTTGAGCCTTGGGCAACCGTTGCCTAACTCTTCCGGGCCAAGCTCTGCTTGCCATGCTTTGGCCTGTCTTAGTGCGGTGATGGCACCAGCTCGAGCAGCTGATAGTTTTAGCTCTTCAACCCTCTGTGGCAACACGGATAATTTTTCCAACACTTCCTTGATAAGGGAAGGTGGTTGCTTCTTGTGAGAGGCAGCAGCGATGGCCCTTTGTGCACCGATGTACAATTTTTCCACCAAGGTATATGCAGCTTTAAGCTTGACACGCATGTCTTGACCTAGTTTGGCGTTGTGGGAGCCTGCATTGATAAAGGTATTGATGAACCGGCTTATGATTGTTAAACATTGGTGTTAAAAGTTTCAAATACAATGATACTTACCAAAGATGGTGGATGTCATGCTATTGATTTGATGCTTTAAACCAGATAACTCATCAGTCACCGGCTTAAGAGCAGCTTCAACATCTTCAGCTCTCTTTAATAGAGTTGCCTTTTCTGTATCCCAGCAGGCTCTCTCAGCACTGAAATCCTTCTTCAGCTTTTCAACATTTTCCAAAGCGGTTCCGTTTCTGACTTGGCTTTGGAAGTTTCAGATTGCTGGGACTTGATATTCTACTGTAGATCAGTGACTTGGGATTCTTTCATATTCAGCTCAGCCTGCAATGAACAGAGACATGCATTATTTTGGTCTTCTTCTTTGAAGTCCCAAGCATAATACAAGTATTTTACTTGGCACTTGGGGGCTAATGCACGTTGCTCTTTTTAAGGCAAAATTTTCAATGACCCGGTTTAGCTATGAAGACTAAGTCGGCCCTTGGGGGATACATATTTGAAATTGTTCATCATAAGTCCCAGCTTACTTATGCAGCTTAAGCCGGCCCTTGGGGGCTACATATGTGAATTTTAGAAGTTCAGTTGAAGTCCCGGCTTAAACTCTTCAATTTTAAGCCAGCCCTTGGGGGCTACATGTTATGATTCACCAGTTACAAATTGCAGTGGTATAGCTACAAGATCAAAAAGGTTATCTAAGTCTAAAGTATATTCCATTCTTCTATATTCAGTAGACTTGGAGGCTGATTGATATAAACGTATATGAGAAAGGCCTTGTTAATGCTTACCTCAAAGCGCTCCTTCATAAGATTGACCAAGCCGTCTTCAAAGTCACGGATGGTATGAAGGCGGTTCAGATAACCCGCGTGAATCTCTTGAGCATTGAATTGAGCATAGCTCTCCAAGTCCAATTTCCACTTGCCCTTTTCAGCAGCTGAAAATTCTTCCTTGTCAGTATGTTTGGCCAGCACTATTGGATTCCCCAGTTCATTGTACCTGGTGCCAGTGACCACAACATCATCTTCAGCCTCTTCAGTAGGCTTGGCAGGGCTTGGCGGCTTAGCATCTGATGCGTCAGTAGTCATGGGGTCCATAGAGGCCTCTGGGATTTCTGGTGGCGGCTCATCAGCAGGGTTTTCAAGATTCTGAAATGAAGCTTCAGAATCAGGCATTTGTTGTTCTGGCTCGTGCTCCTCGGGGTCCTCAACCGGCTTACTTATTTTGGCCTTCTTGCTTGGCTTGGCCATTCCACTGACAAAGGAAAAATGAAGAGATTAATATGCATGTTTACAAAATTAGAGCAATGAAGGTAAGAATTGTTACCCAGGAGCAATCTTGAAAGCCGGGATATGAGTTCCCGTTGAGTCGCCAGAAGAAGAATTTGAGGTACCCCGGTAGTTTGAATCAGAAGGGTTAAGGGGTTGTCGAACGAGACCCGCCTTTAGAAAAGTTAAGTCGGAAAACTGTGAAACCTCTGCTCTGCGTTTGCGAGGAATGAGCATGTTGGGTAAGCCGGAGGAGAGAATCCCACCGCCGCTGTTCCGGGTCGTGCGGCAAACCTCATGTTACTGCTTCTTCAAAAGAAAGTTGGGATCCAAGTAAGCCAAGGGGTGAGAAAACCTTACTTTCTAGCTCGCTTGTCGAGTTTTCTGTCTCGGCAGAGGCTCTGAGTCGGAGGAAAGGATAATTACCTCTTCACCATCAGTGTTGCTAGCCTCCGCTTTGTCCTGATGATAATCATTCTCAATAAGATGATTAAAAAATGAGCCAAGGGATTCAAGTTCTACCTCCGACTCTGAGTCATCCAAAGCAAGTTGACATGCGAGGTTGGTCTTCTTTTTGGCAGGCTTCTTGATAGCCTTGCTCTTTGCCCTGGCCTTCTTGGTCGGCTTATCCTGGAGCTTCTTCTTCCAAAACGAGGAGTCGGCCTGCAGAAATTTAAAGCAAGAATGAGAGAGCAGATTAACAGATAATGAATAAATGGGAAAATTGTTTAAACGTACTTACATCTGGAGCTTTGTTCTTCGTATAAAAAGGAGCTAAGCCAGTTTTGCTGCAATCCTTCCAGCTCTCATTGAGCAGAGATTCGGTCATGGATTTGATAGTGTCATCATCCATTTCTATCTGGCAATGGCATTGGGGATCTTTGACGCTACCAGTATATTTAAACATCAAGCAGGGTCGGCGGCTTAACGGTAAGATTCTCCATGCGACCCAGCATCGTACTAGGTCGATTCCAGTCAGACCATTGTCCATTAAGGCCCTAATCTTGGAGAAGATGGGAATATACTTGGCTTGTGCTTATGTGTTGATCCGCTCTGGGAGATGGTGTCTGTTTCTAAGCCGGGATTCACGGAAACCTGACAGAGGATTTTCGCCTTCTAGAGACGTGTCTTGACAATAAAATCATGTTTGGTTCCAATCCTTAGGATGACTAGGAGGTGAGGCGGCAGGGAAAGTAGCCTCTTTCTACCTAAATGTAAATGCCCCCTAGTTCTAAGCTAGGCCCGTCAGTAAACTCGTATCGTCGGTTTAAATAGTAGAACTCCCTGAACAGTTCTATGTTGGGCTCTTGTTGGAGATATACTTCACTGAACACTTGAAAGTTGCATATGTTTGAGACAGAGTTAGGCCCGATGTCTTGAGGATGGAGCTTGAAAAAATGAAGCATGTCACGAAAGAATCTTGAGCCGGGTGGAGTGAACCCACGAAGCATATGATCAGTAAAAACCACAACTTCACCCTCTTTAGGGGCGGGTCTGGCCTCATCTCCAGGAACCCTCCAATGGATATCCTCTTTGGGGGCTAAGACGCCCACCTTGACATGATTATTCAGAGCTTCCTTTGTGATAGTAGAGGCCACCCAGTTGCCTGAAGTAATAGTTTTTGTCATTTTTGGTGAAAAGCCTAGAATAAAAGAGATTGCCGGGTTGAGGATGTGATGTTAAGCCAGCAAGTGATTTGAGGAAAGGTATGCAAGGCAAGAATAATTGACCTTCAATAATAATAAGTGCTATAAAGGTTGGCATGGTTAAACGGGCGAGAATAGCCGGGTTACATCAGAATACTACATTGGCGGTTTAAAAGTACTCAAAGATAAACCGGCAACTATTTGTTGAGCTATAAGTTTGTCATTTAAGCCGCCATGAGGGGCTAATGCCTACAGATCTGGAGTGGAGCTGAATTTTGCTAAGTCTTCAATAAACAAGTTCCACTGATTGGTTCTACAATTTTGGATCTACAGCAGCTCAAAAATGAAGAATATAGTCTAACCTAGTTACAGCGACCGAAGAACACACGAGCTGGGAGTTGTGTTTCAACAGACAGAACACATCTATGTTTTGAGATGATGGCTAAAACTACTACTGCACTAATCCTATGCTACGGCTGGATCAAACAAGTCATCAGCAGGGGGATGCTAGGGAGGTTTTTGATGAACACCAAAGAACTCCGATGAACGGAGGAAACCCTAGTGCGGATCTGAGATGAAGCAAGAAATATACCTGATGGTGCTGATGAATAGCAGAGGAGCGTCGCGTTTCTCTGGACAAGATCAGGGTGATGCAGCGCTGGACTTGATGATGCTGGAGACGGCAGCGGTGGAGCTCGGGCGGTGCTGGACTGTGCGAGGAGGGAGAGGAAGACGCAAGGGCAGGGGTAAAAAGTGAAAGGATGGACCCCTGCCCCTTTTTGTAAGGAAGTGGATAGATGGCATGCGCAGGAATCGAGGAGACCGGAAAAAAATGATTAGGTGGCTATGTGGACGCTTCGATTTTTGGGAGGTCTATTAAGATAAAGATACGTTGAGATATCTTGGGCCTTGCGCAGAATTAATGCGCGTGACATCAAGGCGGGTTATTACAGTTCGGTGATGTGACCTCCTGGCGGGTTACAGTGAGTTAGTGAAAGTTGATGAAAGAAGAATCTGCTAAGTCAAGTGATGAAGATTGATGTGAACCAGTTCAAAATCAACCTGGGGCCTAATGTCGGGGATATAACTCCTAGGTATGACCCGCCAGGAGGGGCCGGGTCATGTCGTTGGCGACTTAAGCATGAAGCTGGCAGTTCATGAATCAAGCTGGTTGAAGGCCCAAGGCCTGGAGGAGACTCAAGGCCCAGAAAAATAAACCGCCATATGTTTAACTTGTATTATAAGGCAAGTTTAGTTACAAACCGAGCCGGTCATGCTTGTGTGAGCCGGCCGGGACTCTGTAGGCCATCGGGCATCAACCTGTATATAAAGGGGTGACCTGGCAGTGGGTTAACTCAAGAAACAATTGATCGAGTACTAGGTCAAGCGTATTCGCTCCCTGGTAACCGCAACACAAGCAATACAATCAAAAGCAGGGGTAGGCTTTTACCTCGTTGAGAGGGGCCGAACCTGGGTAAAACTCTCTATGTCCTTTGTCCCGTTCAACCCCTTTAAGCTAACCTAGCTGCAATGGCTCCACACCTAAGTCCTTTTGCTAGGACATCTACCGTGTTAAATCCACGACACTTTTCCATATATTTCATTTGCTATCTTATTGTGTGAGCATGTTGGTTGCATAATTTTCTCCATTCGAGGACATCCATTTGTTGATTTGATTGTTTGGCCTTTTGTTTTTTCCAAATGGATGGACAAGAATGCCTAAGAACTCCCTCTAGCTATCTATGCTTTTCTCGTCTCAAACTCTATTCATGCTACATCACAAAGTTTGATCAAGTCACATTCGAACCCTCTGGGTGAGGAGCACTCGGAGTCATCGATTCGTCATAGACTTAAACTTCCAAAACCTCTTAGTGCATTTCGGTCTGACCGATTCATTCCATTCGGTCAAACCGAGTTCATTAAATTGATCTAGGTTTCAATCTCGGTGCAACTGATTTGAACTTTTTAGTCTCACCGAGTTGCAGCAACCGCTTGCGATTCTACATCTCGGTGCCACCGAGTTGTTCCACTCGGTCACATCGACAAGGTCTGGATATATATACCCTCGGGCCAAATTTTGGAAATTTCTCCAAACTCTTCGCCCACGCCTGTCCAGCTCTGCCGACTCGAGGTCTTCGGATCGTCTCTGTCGTCGCCAGCGACCTCTTGCCGCTGGCCTCCGCTGCCGACAACGGGAATCTTCGCCGCCGTTGTCGCCGTAGCGAGTTCACCGCCAAGTTAGGGTATGAACTCGACCCCTTGTGCAATCTTTACCTCTGATTCTTGAACTAAGGTCAATGCCATGATTCTTGTCACGTTTGAGATGCTTATATCCAACCAGAATATCCTCTAGATTAGTTTTGATTCAAAAACTTAGGGTTAGGTTTCCACCGAACTCATCTCGGACCTACCGATTTGGAGAATTCGGTCTCACCGATTTGGCCAAGGCCATTGCACATGTATTTTTCGATCAGACCAAAACATACAAATCGGTGTGACCGAGTTCATTTCTCTATAAAACCCTAGCAATCTCGGAGTCACTGAATTGTGCCTCGGTCTGACCGATTTCACATGTTTAGACTTTAAAGTTGCTTCGGTGTCACCGAGTTTGACAATCGGTAGCTTCAAAATACTTTCTGTAGAAAACTAAAACTAAGTTTTTTTGACTCATTTGTTTTGCAAAATGTCTGCACTTTGTGATGCTCACCGACTCTATCTCAACCGATCTATTCACAGGGTCAGCTTTCAGTGTTAGCCATGTTAGACAACAGTGATAGCCAGAACATATCTGAGGAGCAGGTACACCTGAGTGAGGGCACTAGTCCCTCTAACAGCAGTTTTGAGGAGGGTAGAAAAAGCACCCCAAGCAATCTTCCTAAGGCAACAACCAGGCAGAGGAAGAAGAAAACCTCGGACATAGAAGATGAAGACTTTGTGGTTGATGAGGAAGTCACCTCAAAGAAGAAAGTTGTCAAGAAAGAGTTTGGCACTGCAGCTTCAACCAAGCCAGGATTGAAGAAGAAGGCACCTGCCAGGAGAATCCCCATGTCTAAATCCAGAGCCTCAACACAGTATACAATTGAGCTCACCCTTGAGCCAAAGGAAAAGGAGGCTACTGAGGGCAAGAAGAGAAAGGAAAGGGTCAAGAAGATCATGGCTAGAGTGATAGGTAGACCATCTATGGTCAGGGAATCTGATGATGATGAGGAGGAAGAGCCTGTTGCACCTCCTACCAAAACCCAAAAGCTGATGGGGGATGCCATCAAGTCAGGGGTTGCTCCATAAAATCCCAAGACTGCCCCTAAGGCTGCTGCTACTGCACAAGCTTCTAAGCCAACAGAACCTAAGAGATCTACAAGTAATATTCCAGCTGCTGAGAAGAACAAGGCCCAGTGCCTGAAGTTGAAGAAGTAGAAGAACCCCAAGTGCTCAGGAAGCTTAAACCAAAGATTCCAGATGATGATGATACACATCCAGTTGTAGAGAATATGAAGTTTAGCAAAGATGCAGGTCTCAGGCTATGGAGATAGACAGACCCATATGCCACCAGGAGAAGGATTATTGTGGATTACAAGTTCCACACCAAGGAGAAGCAGGACTTCTTTGAGACAGTACTCTTGGACAAGAAGCCCATTGTCAGTGACATGAGATGGGTTGATTGGACATATATTGACAACAATGCTGATTATTTCCCAGGAGTGCATGACAACTTCAGATTGACTAGAGTTGATAAGTTTGTTGGTTAGAAACTCACCAAATGGAATGATGAGATGGTGATGCAATTCTATTCCGCTGCACATTTCTACCCAAATGGAAAATTGTCTGGATGACTGAGGGTACAAGGTACCAATCTTCTGTTGCTGAGTGGGCCAAGCTGATCAATGCCCCTGATGAACATGAAGATGACATATATGTATATGCCAAACCTAGGAAAGGACATACCTCCATGGCACACATGTACAAGGAGATTCCTGATGCTGTCTTGGAGACTCACAAATATGGCTCCATATACTATCTGTTGTCTGGGCTGCCCACTATCAACACCATCCTGAGGCACACATTGTTGCCCAAGTCTAGAGATAACATAACGATCAGAGGGCATTCAATCAACTTGCTGCATATTCTTGATGTGCCAGAGAAGTTCAAGGTGATGACCTTGATTGTTGAGACAGTAAAGAGGACTGTTGCTGACCAGAAGAGATCATGTGGCTATGCTCCACACATTCAGACGCTCATCAACTCTAAGATGGGAAAAGGTACATATCTTTTGGACAAAGAGCACCTTCTCCTGATGCCTGAGTTTGAAGACAATGAGGTTGTCATGGATGCATCACATCCTACTTCAGTAGAGGCTCAGGAGAAGAGGGAGAAAGCAAAGGCAGAGAAGGCAGCACAAACTTCAAAAGTTCCAGATGCCTCGGCTGTACCCCTCAAGATCAAGCAAGATCAGCTTAGCTATTTGCTTGAAGCCATAGTAAGAATTGAGAAAGGATTAGCAACCCTGACTCAAAATCAAGAGAGTCTTAAAATGATCATCGAGACTAAATTTATGATCTAGACTTGAAGGTCACAAAGATCCAGACTATAGTTGAGCCACTCCAGGAAGAAGCAGAGGAGAGAAGAGGAAGAGCTACCACTGAAGTTTTTCAGAGAGTGCCAAGGGCAGAAAGGTCTACAGCTGTGCCAGCCAGTGATACTAGAGCTACCACTTCAGCACCTGCAGCTACAGCCCCAATTGCCCCTCCAGTTGCAACTCCACCAACTCCACATACCTCTTTAGATTCTTTTGTTGTAGGACTCCTCTCCACGCCACCTTCGCACACCGGAGCTCCCGGAGATCATGCTTAGAGAGCCGCATAGCACTATGCATTTTCAAGCTTTTTGATAACTTGTTGCCAAAGGGAGAGAAAGTGTATAGATCATAGGCTTCGAGAGAGAGTGTGTGTTTTGCTGTTTTTGCCTCTCTTGCTACTTGTTTCTTGTTTGTTTGGTTGATACACTATCTATGCTTGTGTGTGAGATACTCCTATGATCATGTGTTTGATCATATTATGCTTTAATGTGTGCTTGAATGATGATATCTTATCTCTTATGTATGATCATTCATATCTTGCCTTGGTGATGAGTGCATATTTTTTATTCTATCATTTTGAGCGCTCCACCAGGAGGTATGTGACATGGAAGAGTTACCCATGATCCTAATCGATTTTGCATTTGCATTTAAAAGCAAATTTTAAATAATGCACAAATTTAGGGGAAGCTCTTGCTTATCACATACTTCTCAAAGCAACGATGTACTTCATTTATATTATCATTTATCGAAGCTTTGATCTATATGTTGTCATCAATTACCAAAAAGGGGGAGATTGAAAGTGCAACTAATCCCCAGGTGGTTTTGGTAATTCATAACAACATATAGCTCATTGAACTAATATTCATTAAAGATTAATGTTTCAGAAAGTTCAATGATTGGTGTGGCATGGACTCGAGATGTGGACCCCTCAAAATGTTAAGGACACATATTGGCAAAAGCTCAAGACTCTTCATTTTCATTTTAGTGATCCAAGATCACATTGAGTCCATAGGAAAAGCCAATACTATTAAAAGGGGATGAGGCGTTGCTTAATGGCTTGCTTGCTCAAAATGCTTAGTGATATGCTCCAAAAGCCCTCAACCACTTTCTCATTTCCACATATGTCCAAAACCTAAAGTCAAACTCGGCCCCACCAATTTGATCTATCCGGCGCCACCGAGTTCACTTGACATAGCCATAGCCAGAAACCCTAATCAGTTCGGCATCAATAGGGATCTCGGTCTCACTGAGATGGGATTGCAAACTCTTTGTTTCCCTTCATAACGTTTCGGTCTTACCGAGATGAGTGATCGGTCCCACCGAGTTCGCAATGCAAACTCTTTGTTTCCTTTTCGTAACATTTCGGTCTCATCGAAATGAGCGATCGGTCCCACCGAGTTTGCCTGACCAAGTCTTTGTTTGCTTACTACTGAAATCGGTCTCACTGAGTTCATGTGATCGATCTCACCGAGATGAGGTTTTGCCCTAACCCTAGCACATCGGTCCCACCAAGTTGATATTGTCGGTCTCACTGAAAACCCTAACGTTCACATTTTGAACCAGATCGGTCCCACCGAGTTGCACTATTCAGTCTCACCGAGTCTGGGAAATTGTGTGTAACGGTTAGATTTTGTGTGGAGGCTATTGTCGGTGTCAAAACCGGCGGATATCGGGTAGGGGGTCCCGAACTATGCGTCTAAGGTTGATGGTAACAAGAGGCGGGGGACACGATATTTACCCAGGTTCGGGCCCTCTCTATGGAGGTAATACCCTACTTCATGCTTGATTGATCTTGATGAATATGAGTATTACAAGAGTTGATCTACCATGAGATCGTAATGGCTAAAACCCTAGGATTCTAGCATGTATGATTATGATTGCCTCTACGGACTAAGCCCTCCGGTTTATGTAGACACCGGAGGGGACTAAGGTTATACAAAGTTGGTTACAGAGAAAGGAATCTTCATATCCGGGCGCCAAGCTTGCCTTCCACGCCAAGGAGAGTCCCATCCGGACATAGGTGAGAGTCTTCGGTCTTGTATCTTCATAGCCCATCAGTCCGACCCACTTCAATAGGCCGGACGCCCGAGGACCCCTTAATCCAGGACTCCTTCAGTAGCCCCCGAACCAGCCTTCCAATGACAATGTGCTCGGCGTGCAGATTGTCTTCGTCATTGCAAGGCGGGTTCCTCCTCCGATTACTTCAAAGTACCTGACTTAAAGAGCAGTATTCGGCTTTCCATTTAATGTCGCGCCCATCGGCTTCCACATCTTCATGACTCCAGCTTTCCACGTGTCGAGCGAATACGAGAGGTCGGGGTATTTTTGCACATATCACCCTAACCATGTAAGAAAGGCGTGTATTTAAAGAGATTGGGATATTCAGATCCATTCCACACCAAGCGAGGAATCCTCAGAGCTTGCTAGGAGAAATCATCCCAACATGGCTAGCGTTCCCAGCTCTTCCTCCCGCCCCCACGGCCCTGGAAAAGGCGAGTGGGAGAAATGTTCCGTATCCCATGGTCAGCTAATGAAGCTGCACACACAGGGATTTCTTCCCCCTGCGGATCTAGCCCCTATTCGAGTAGGATTGATTTCCTTCAACGACGGGGCTCAGGCAGAGAATTTCCCCAATCCATCTAGGGGGAACGAGTGTGCTTTGTTCCCTATCTGCTGAGAGCGTTGGATTTCCAATCCACCTGTTCCTCCGAGGACTTCTAGAGTATTATGGCCTCCAACTGCACAATTTCACTCCTGCCTCCATCCTGCATATCGCTGGTTATGTCACTCTTTGTGAGCTATTCCTGGGTTGTGAGGCCCATTTTGAATTATGGAGGAAAATATTCTGCCTCATCCCTCGTAGCTAAGAGGGATCAATATTTGAAGCGGGCGGAGCCGAGGTATGGCGCATCGCCGAGACCGGATACCTGTCCGGCACGCCGAAGAAGGCATCTGAAGAGTGGCCTTCCGAATGGTTCTATATCGAGGACATCGCCCTTCCCGACCCAGTCCGAATGGGTCTTCCTAAATTTTCAAGCATCCCGTTGAAGAAACGCCACAGCTGGCGCCCTCGGAGCCTCGAGGAGGAAGATAGTGCGGAAATTCGTCAATTGATAAGCAAGATAAAGATGCTCGCCTAGTCCAGATTATCAATATTCGAGGTAATGTCGACTTCCATAGTACGAGGGGTTCAGCCACTCCAATACAGAAGGCTTCCCGTGTGGCACTAATAATGGGGAAGATGATGCCTCCCACTGCGATCGGAAGGGTCCGGACACCCCCGCCGCTTTGGCAAAAATACTGGCCGAACTATACAAAGGGGAGAAAGAGGAATTCACTCGCATTAAGTGTTGAGATGGATTTTCCATGTACAATCCTCCTAGCTGGGTGAGTTCCAATCCCACTACTCTACTCAATCTACTCCTTGAGTCACTTTCCACGGACATTAATCCGTCCATGTGTAACAGGAGTGGCGGAAGATCGCCAAGCGGCTCCACAGCCCCGCCCCACAGCCAGAGGACCACAACCGGGACCATGACCCCGGATTCAAAGAGGATCCAGACATTTTCGTGACGCTCGAGGATGGGGTGTTCTACCAGGCGAACTATGACGGCATGGAAGTGGCCATCACCGCCGACTATCCCGGTCTTCTCCCTGCCTCACACGCAAGTAATCAGGAGACATCTCCTTCGAAAGAGCTTCCTCATTCTGCCTCACCCACCGCACTATCTCGTTCTCCAAAGGGGAGGCGCTCGGCGCGCCATCCCGCACCAGAGGCGACTCCAAAGAGAGCGGCGCCCGCACTGGGTAAGCTTTCAAAGAGGAAGGCAAGCAAAGACATGTCAGAGCCGTCATCAAATAAGTATGGCTTCGTAAATATGCCTTTTGGCGGTCACATCCAACTGTGACATTATCCATTCGTGTCTTATCAGGAAGAGCGTTTGCCGGACTATGTCCGAGAGTCCTACCAGTCACACTCCCAACAGCCAGGTTCCAGACCCTGCCGTAACAACGAGGGCTGATACGGGAGCGCCGCTGGATTGTCCTTTGGCAGAGGATTCGGATGATGTATCCGTCACAAACTCGGAAGTGGAGAGCGTCAAGAACCATCAGCGCCGGAGGGCTGCTCTTTGCGACCCCGGCTTTACCAAATAGGCATTCAATGCCTTCAACTCAGCTAAAGCATACATACGAATTGCTCGAGACGGGCTTACCAGAGCCACAGACTGACATTTGAAAGATACACGGGTGATCTCACATTGTATAAACCTGATAATTATATACCAGTAGCCCCCGAGACTTGAAGCAGTTGATTCAGCTGATTTAAGGATCATTGTGAAACCAGGTGCTTACGGAGAAGAACAACATGTTGCCTCAAGAGCTGGAAAAGTGTCGGACCCAGCTAGCCTCTACGACAGCCGAACTGGAGAAATCCAAGAAGGCATCGCCTGGTAATGTGTCCCTCCATCAGGAAAACAAAATTATATACCAGCAATGCTAACACAGTTGTGTATCGTATGGCAGGATCGTCAGATCATCCTGGAGAGGCACTAGGAGTCGCACAAGCGGGTGAACAAGAAGCCAAAAGGCAATGGGTCGCGGGCGAATGTATACTTACACGGGTCATTGAGGAGAAAAACAAACTCCAGGATTCCAACACCCAGTTGGGCGAAGAACTGAAAGATGTGCGGGCCTAGCTGGCTGACTCCGTGAGGGGAAATAAGAGGTTGCGAGGCGGCATATTTAGTATGTGTTCAAACTTACCTCTGCGTAATTCGGCGAGGAAAGGAACTGATAGAGTTATGTCTGTAGGTATGCTGATTGGCCGTCCCGAAGAGGAGATGTCCGGATCTGCGGGCGATCTGCTACAAGAGTTGTCGCAAATGCACGAGCGAGCTCGGCAGGCGATGCGAAGTGTTGCCGAGACCTTATGGCCTTCCTCCTTCCCTCCAGGAAGTATGGAGGAGCTTGTACAACTATTTAAGGGAGCGCGGCGGCGTTTCCTATTATGAAAGATATCGGCCTGCCTGGAAGGTGCGCGAGAGGCATGGGCCATGGTGAAGACACGGTATACCAAGCTTGATCCGAATCATATGGCTCGGGTCGGACCTTTAGGGTCAGATGGAAAAGAAATTCCCGTTAGTTTGGTATATGACCAGGTAAAAGTAGCCGCAAAATATCTCAACAAGATTGTAAGCTAGACAACTTGTTGGACGGTGTAGAAGAGGAAGTTTTTGAGTCCAAGTGACTATGTACTTTCCTTGACATATTTGTCCCTAGCCGGATTGTAAAATTGTCATGGCAGACCTTTTCGCTTCGACCTCTGGACCCGAAGGCGCGGAGTGTTTCCGAATACCTGAGCGATAAAATAAACCGGGGTATGCGTGGAAACCAGGCGTAGGGGTCATAGTTGCTTGAACAAACAAGTTGTGTCCGGCTAGCTATGTTATATTACATTGTGATTGTAAGAACCATCTTCCAGACAGAATAGTTCCGTTAAGGGTTCCTTTCCCTGGGTGAGCATGCATTAACGTGCATGTCCGAACTGTGGTTGAAAATCGCAGTATACGTAACATTTGGGGGTTAATATTGTAATGAGTAAAAAACATCTTTAGTCCGCCCACAAAATATTCCCTTAAGAATGCTAGCTTTGGGCTTCACCCAGTCTGAGGTACACATCCGGATGACCCGGCAGTAACAATCGCAGAGGTGCTCCCTTTATGCCCTAACTGAACAAACGGGAACGTAGGGCATAAGCACAGGAGCCAGGCAACCCAGCTTGGCCAAAACTTAAGTCATATCGATGCATATAATGGCGAAGAAAAGGTACATATGAGGAAAAGACACGTATGTGGTGAGCTTAATGCTCTAAAAATAATAATAGTAAGCCTCTGTACAAGAAGCCCCCAGGTATAATGGATGTACATATTTAGGGATGTGTACGTCGTAGGTGCATGGTTTAGCCGCACGAAAGCTTTAAGGCTAAAAAAAGGAAAAGCAAAAAGAGAGGGGGGAAAAAGAAATAATGTAAACAAAAGGGAGAATGAGACGAACAAAGAGTTCGGCGCTAGGCGTAGAATCTTCGGAGTCTGGCCGCGTTCCATTGGTTCAGCTCTAGGCGATTATCTGATGCATCACGCAGGCGGTATGCTCCTTTAGTGAGAACTTAATCAATGATGAAGGGACCCTCCCACTTGGGCTTGAGTTTGTCCTTTTTCTTCTCCGACAAGCGTAGAATAAGTTCGCCAACATTATATGTCTTGGCCTGCACTTCTCTGCTTTGATATCTACGAGCCTATTCTTGATAAAATGCGGAATGGGCTTTTGCGACATCGCGCTCCTCCTCCGGGGCATCTAAGTTGTCATGCCGATCAAGCTTGGCCTCTCTCTCTTCATACATGTGCACTCGAGGTGAGTCGTGAATAATGTTGCAGGGTAACACAGCCTCTGCATCATATCACCATAAAGAAAGGTGTATATCCAGTAGTGCGATTGGGCGTGGTTCGCAGCCCCCAGAGTACAGAGTCGAGCTCCTCGACCAAGTGCTTGTCTGATTCTTTCAAAGACCGCACTAGTTTGGGCTTAATGCCGCTCATAATAAGACCATTGGCTCGTTCGACTTGACCGTTTGTTTGTAGGTGATAGACAGAGGCGTAATCAAGCTTAATGCCCAGATTAACACACCAGGTTTTCACCTCATCGGCTGTAAAATTGGAGCCGTTGTCGGTGATGATGTTGTGTGGAACACCATAACGGTGCACAAGACCGGATATGAAGTCTATCACTGGTCCGGCCTCTATCCACTTAGTGAATTTATCCACCATGACCAACATATATTTTTTCTTATGGCTTCCCCCTTTAAGGGGTCTGACCATATCAAGCCCCCAGACCACGAAAGGCCAAGTGATGGGGATTGTTTGTAGAGCGGTGGGGGGCATATGGCTTTGGTTGGCGAAAAGCTGGCATCCGACGCAACGTTGGACAAGGTCAAGTGCATCTGCTCGGGCTGTCGGCCAATAGAAACCTGTATGGAAGCCTTGCTTACAAGGGCTCGAGCCGTGGCGTGGTGACCACCGAGACCGGCATGAATTTCAGCCAAGAGTTGCCGCCCCTCTTCCTCGGAGATACATCTTTGAAGTACTCCGGTAGCGCTTTTCTTGTAGAGTTCTCCGTCGTGAACCTTGTAGGCTTTCGAGCGCCGGACAATGCGGGGCGCCTCATTCTGATCCTCCGGGAGTTCTGGCCTATTAAGGTAGGCCAAGAAGGATTCGGTCCATGGGGCAATGACTGCCATGATAACATGGGCCGATGGTGTTATTTTGGTGGCTGATCCCCCGATGATATCGGTATGTTCGGAATCTGGGGTTATAGTCGGACCCGGACTGGTGTTGCCGCTCTCCCCTTGCCACACCACAGATGGCTTGAAGAGCCTTTCCATAAAGATCTTAGGTGGGACGGGGTCGCGCTTGGCTCTGATACGAGCAAGGACATCCGTCGCTTGGTTACTTTCTTGAGCCACATGATGAAACTCAAGCCCCTCGAACCGAGCCGACATTTTGAGAATGGCATTACGATAAGCCACCATTTTTGGATCTTTGGCATCGAAGTCTCCATTTATTTGAGATATTGCGAGGTTTGAATCCCCGCACACTTCCAGGCGTTGTATGCCCATGGAGACAGCCATCCGAAGACCATGCAATAAGGCCTCGTATTCGGCTGCATTGTTGGAGTCTGTGTATAGTATTTGGAGTACGTACTGAATTGTATCTCCAGTGGGGGATGTTAGGACAATGCTCGCTCCTAAGCCCGCCAGCATTTTGGAGCCGTCGAAGTGCATGACCCAGTTGGAATATGTGTCGTACTCTTTAGGGAGTTCGGCCTCTGTCCATTCGGCGACGAAGTCGGACAGTACTTGGGATTTAATGGCCCGGTGCGATTTGTATGTTATGTCGAATGGGAGGAGCTCAATAGCCCACTTGGCAATCCAGTCCGTGGCATCGCGGTTGTTTATAATGTCATTTAGTGGTACTTCGGAGGCCACCGTGATTGAGCACTCTTGAAAGTACTGTCATAGCTTCCGGGATGCCATGAAGACCGCGTATGCTATTTTTTGGTAATGAGGGTACCGGGATTTGCATGGTGCGAGGGCAGTGGATACGTAGTATACCGGCTTCTGAAGCGGGAATTTGTGTCCATCCTCCTTTCGTTCGATGACGAGCACCGCACTCACGACCTGGTGTGTTGTCGATATGTATAATAACATGGGTTCGCCGACGTTGGTGCGGCCAGGATTGGGTTGCTCGCTAAAAGAGCCTTTATTTCTTCCAGTCCGGCCGTTGCTGCGTTCGTCCACTCGAAGTGATCGGTGCATCGGAGAAGGCGATAAAGTGGCAATGCTTTTTCTTCTAGTATGGACATAAAGCAGCTTAAAGCTGCCACACATCCGGCTAGTTTTTGGACTTGTTTAAGGTCTGTTTGCGTAGCCAACTGTGGCAAAGCTTGGATTTTAGCTAGGTTTGCCTCAATTCCTCTATTGGAAACGATGAAGCCCAGCAGTTTTCCAGCGGGAACGCCGGAAACACACTTTTCTGGATTGAGCTTGATGTCATATGTACGGAGGTTGTCGAATGTGAGACGCAGATCGTCTATTAATGACTCAACGTGCCTAGTTTTGATGACGACGTCATCTACACACGCGTCAACTGTCTTGCCGATCTGTTTCTCCAGGCATATTTGAATCATGCGTTGGTAGGTGCCGCCGGCATTTTCAAGTCCAAAGGGCATAGTGTTGAAGCAGAACAGCCCATATGGGGTAATGAATGTTGTTGCGGCTGTGTCGAACTCCTTCATTTTGATTTTATGGTATTCGGAGTATGCGTCGAGGAAACACAGTGAGTCATGTCCGGCTGTAGCATCAATAATTTGATCAATGCGAGGGAGGGGAAAGGGATCCTTAGGGCATACCTTGTTGAGGTCTTTGAAATCGACGCATAGGCGCCAGGATTTATCCTTCTTTGGCACCATCACTAGGTTTGCCAGCCAGTCCGGGTGTTTATTTCTCTGATGAATCCGGCCTCGATTAACTTGGCTAGCTCCTCTCCCATATCTTGTCGTTTGGGTTTGGAAAAGCACCGCAGTGTTTGCTTGACCGGTTTATATCCCTTCAGTATGTTTAGGTTGTGTTCAGACAACCTGCGTGGGATTCCCGGCATATCAGAAGGGTGCCAGGCGAATATGTCCCAGTTCTCGCGCAGGAACTCTCATAGCGCGGCATCAACCGTTGGCTCCAGTTGTGCCCCGATGGATGTTGTCTTCCTGGGGTCCGTCGGGTGGACTTGAAATTTGACTGTTTCATCTTCTAGTTTAAAGGAGGTGGATTTGGGTCGCTTGTCCAGGATCACATCGTCCATATCCACTGTGGAGCGTAGTGCGGTTAACTCTTCGGCCGCGAGGGCTTCAGACAATGCCTCGAGGGCCAAGGCTGCGGTTTTGTTTTTGGTGCGGAGTGCTATGTCCGGATCACTGGCAAGAGTGATAATACCATTGGGCCCGGGCATCTTGAGCTTCATGTACCCGTAATGAGGTATAGCTTAGAAGCGTGTAAATGCATCTTGCCCTAATAAGGCTGATATCCACTGTTGAAAGGGATCACTTGGAAGGTTATCTCTTCGGACCGATAATTCTCCGGCATGCCGAATACCACGTCGAGTGTGATTTTTCCCGCGCATCGCGCCTCCCGACTGGGAATGATTCCTCGGAAGGTCGTGCTACTTTGCTCAATGCGGCTCCTGTCTATTTCCATTTGTTGAGAGTTTCCTCGTAAATGAGGTTTAGTCCGCTGCCGCCGTCCATGAGAACTTTGGTAAGCCGAAAGCCGTCCATGATTGGACTGAGGACCAAGGCGGCTGGTGCCCGGACTGTCCTGAATTTTGGTTTGTCACCGACGTTGAAAGTTATGGTCGTGTCGTCCCAGGGGTTTATTGCTGCGACTTGGCAGAATTCAACAAGGTTGCGGAGTGCCCTTTTACGCCTATTGTTTGAGGTGAAAGTCTCGAAGACCGTCAATACTCTGAGGTCGTCGTCTTTCATGGGGTGTCGCTCTGCGGTATTTTTGGTGAGGAGATCCTCGCCGCTCTTGGCCACTTGTCGGAGTATCCAACATGCTCTAAGGTTGTGGGTTGGTATGGTATCCGGTGTTGTGTGTATTTTGCATGGCCTACCGAGCCAACCCTCCAGAACGGTTCCGAGCCCAGTAATTGGCTTCGATTTCTTTACCATTGGATCGAGCGACCCACGAGGGTGCATCCTTTTTGTCCGGACGAGGGGTTGAGTGGAAGCTGCCTGAGTTTTCCAGACGCTTTCCATTGCGTAGTACTTCTGTACTATGGTTGCCAAGTCAACAAAGTGTAATACGCGACAACAGTTAATGGCATTGAGGATTCCTTCGTCCGTTCAATTGTTGCAGAATAGTGAGATCACGTCTTCGTCGTGGCAATCTTTGATCTTGTCTTTGACAAGGAGGAATCTGGCCCAAAAGTGATGGACCCTTTCTTGAGACTGTTGTCGTATGTACGTAAGATAGCATGTATCCGGGTGGGTGGGTTTATTTAAGTCTGAACCCTGACCCAATTTGGGATCCGGAGTTTGAGAAACTTCCAAACTTAATAGTTCGGGCTCCGGGATATCAACTGATTTTTCAGGCCCGTTGTCCGATTCTAGGTTCGGAGGATAGGGCATGTTGTTCCGTAGACGGGTATCCAGCTTTTCGAGCCCGGCAATCCGAACATAGTTCGTCCTCAATATAGAGGGGGAGTTGTTGTTGTGCTCCTCGATTACCGCTACCTGATGGGTGATTGGTGGAGATTTGATTTCTCTCTGATCGGGTTTAAGCCCGATCCGATCGTAGTCTGTGGCGACCCCCAGGGCGGCGATGCGATCAAGGAGTTCGTTTAAAGACGACAACTCCGTCGGATCCATCCGTTTGGAGTATTCGGAGTCAACACGGAGGCGATTTTCGATGACCCGAGAAGTCATCATTGGCTTGACGGCCGAACGGGCGGTCATGGGAAAGCCGCCCAGCCGGAGGGTTTGACCTGGGGACAGGGCTCCTCTGGAGGTGATACTGTCCTTGACAACAAGGCGAGCCATCAATCATGTCTTGGACATCACAGCGGAACTCTCAATGAAAGCACCAATGTCGGTGTCAAAATCAGCGGATCTCGGGTAGGGGGTCCCGAACTGTGCGTCTAAGGTTGATGGTAACAGCAGGCGGGGGACACGATATTTACCCAGGTTCGGGCCCTATCTATGGAGGTAATACCCTACTTCCTGCTTGATTGATCTTGATGAATATGAGTATTACAAGAGTTGATCTACCACGAGATCGTAATGGCTAAAACCCTAAGAGTCTAGCATGTATGATTATGATTGCCTCTATGGACTAAGCCCTCCGATTTATATAGACACCGGAGGAGACTAGGGTTATACAAAGTCGGTTACAGAGAAAGGAATCTTCATATCCGGGCACCAAGCTTGCCTTCCACGCCAAGGAGAGTCCCATCCAGACACAGGTGAGAGTCTTCGGTCTTGTATCTTCACAGCCCATCAGTCCGGCCCATATCAATAGGCTGGACGCCTGAGGACCCCTTAATCCAGGACTCCCTCGGCTATATATACCCCTCCACCCCCTTCTCCATCTGTGAGAGAGGCATCAGAACGTGCCTACACTTCCACTACTCATTTTGTGAGAGAGAACCACCTACTCATGTGTTGAGACCTAGACATTCCAATCCTACCACAAGAATCTTGATCTATAGCCTTCCCCAAGTTGCTTTCCACTCAAATCATCTTTCCACCATATCCAAATCTGTGAGGGAGAGTTGAGTGTTGGGGAGACTATCATTTGAAGCACAAGAGCAAGGAGTTCATCATCAACACACCATCTATTACCTTTTGGAGAGTGGTGTCTCCTAGATTGGTTAGGTGTCACTTGGGAGCCTTCATCAAGATTGTGGAGTTGAACCAAGGAGTTTGTAAGGGCAAGGAGATCGCCTACTTTGTGAAGATCTACCCAAGTGAGGCAAGTCCTTCATGGGTGATGGCCATGGTGGGATGGACAAGGTTGCTTCTTCGTGGACCCTTCGTGGCTGGAGCCCTCCATGGACTCACTCAACCATTACCCTTCGTGGGTTGAAGTCTCGATCAGCATGGATGTACGATAGCACCACCTATCAGAACCACGCCAAAAATCTTCGTGTCTACATTGTGTTTGCTCCCTCCAAACTCCTCCCTTTTACCTTCATATGCAATGATTTACATTCCATTGCTATACTCTTAGAATTACATGTGTAGGTTGATTGCTTGACTTGTGTTAAGTTCCTAAAATCTACCAAGACTTAAAATTGGGAAAAAGATAGATTTTTATTTGGTCAAGTAGTCTAATCACCCCCCTCCCTCTAGACATACTTTCGATCCTACAGACGGCTAGAAATAATTTGCACAACTTGGGACGTCAAGATAAACTCACATAATCGGTTTCAACGGTACCACTTAGAGGTGCATTGCGGACTTGTTGTAAGATGCATCCCAACGGCTATAAAACTGCTTGATCACGTCCCAACAACCTTGGAGTGACCGAAAGGTGTGTTGCGTCCTGTTGGGATACTTTGCCATCATGTGCAAGAACTGGTCCTCTATCCTTTGCTAATACTGCTTGGCGATCTAGTCAGTGTCGGTGCACGCATCAAGAGACATCGATTCCCAAGCCTTGATCAAGATGATATCTTCCAATTGCATGTAGTTCTTCGATCTTGCGCGCACTTTTGCTTGCGCTTCATCGAACACCCCACCTCAACCTCCTCCGCCTCATCTTCTTCCTCGCCGTGGCTGTGCACACCACCATCCATCTCATTGTAATCGTAATCACTGATCGGGGCTTGATCAATATCGACGGTGTTGTCGTCTAACAAGTGCACAAACTCGGCAATCCCATCATGCAAACCGGCGCTATAATTTCGTTCAACAAGTCACGAACACGCGCAATGGAGAAAAGTGAAAGAACTATAAGAAATCGAAGCATCATACCTTGCGCCTATTTCGTCGAACACCTCTGGGGGGGGGGGGCAGCAGCGTCGTCGACGGGCATCCTCAGGGTAGTTCTTGCCGGGGCAATCGGGGGAGGTGTTGGTGGGGTAGGTCTTCCAGCGCCCGAAACCTTCACTTTCTTCGCCGACGCGGGCCCAACCCTAATCGCATCGGCGGCGGCGGGCGCGTGTTCCTTCCCGGAGGGGGCTGCGGGAGCGCCGCCCTGGACGACGACGCTGCCCTACCGCTTGCGGGATGGCGCGGTGGAGCCTTGAACGACGACGGGCATGACATGGCCGGCGACGAGATTTGCTAAAGGGTGTGGCGCGTGGATGACATCCACGGTGACGGCCGACGACTGGGAAGCTTCCATGACGGCGGAGGGAAGCCTGGGAAGGTGCTCCAGAGCGGACGGAGGGAGGTCGTTGGCGGCAGAGGGGAGGGGAAGCGGGAACTGCCGAGCGGAAATGTCCTCCCGCCAAATCTCGGAGCCGATAGGGGTCAAGCTCGGGTCGACCTCCCACCCCTTGTATCTAAAGTTGAGGGCAAAGATTTTCCGCGCCCCGCAAATATTTTTACAAGTCGCGGACTGATACAGTGTCTTATCGAGCCACTTTTTTCAACTGAAAGCGTAAACAAATGGTGGGTCGGCGTGTTTTAAGGGGTGCGCTAGAGATGCTCTAAGACGTGTGTGGCTTACAACCATTGAGAAGTGAGAAAGGTTCTGGATCTTACTGGCTAGCCCATGAGGTGGCGAGGAGTCTACTCAGCCAGCTCACTTCTACAGTACCCTGTAGTTTCCCCTAGGACAGGTCGTTATGCCCACTGATAAGTCCCTACCATAGAAGCACCACCGAAGCAAAACTCTTTGGTTGATTGTCCGGCCCGTCTCTTATATTAAAATCCACAGCCGCGCGCAAATGTCACGCACCACGTAGGATATGGAAATGGAAGGCGACGGCACAGAGACAGCGGACGCCTACGCCAGGTACGAGGCGATCGCTTCCTCCCTCCCGACGTCGGCGTGCCAGGGCCTGGGGGCCGCCGCGTACAAGAACCACCGCGGCTTCTGGTACCCGGCGCACCAGATGGCGCCGACGCTCGCCGTGCGGGACACCTTCGTCGCCCGCCCCACCGACATCCTAGTCGCCACCCTGCCCAAGTCCGGCACCACGTGGCTCAAGGCGCTCGTGTTCGCCATCGCGCACCGCCGCGTGCACACCCCGGTAGCGGACGGCACGGGGCAACGGCGCCACCCGCTCCTGGGCTCCAGCCCCCACGACCTCGTCCCCTTCCTGCACTACGTCTACGAGAAGCACCGGTCGGCCGCGGTCCCGCTCCTGGAGGCGATGCCGGCGCCGCGCGTCCTGGCCGTGCACGCGCCGCTGTCGGCGCTGCCGGCGTCCGTGGCCGGGTCCGGCTGCCGCGTCGTGTACATGTGCCGGGACCCCAAGGACGCGCTCGTCTCTCTCTGGCACTACCTCCGGAAAGCCAACCGTCCTGGCGCCACCGCGGCGTCGCTCGAGGAGCTGCTCGCGGCGTTCTGCGACGGCGTCTCGCCGTTCGGGCCGGCGTGGGAGCACGTGGCCGAGTACTGGAGGGAGAGCTTGGCGCGGCCGGAGCAGGTCATGTTCCTCCGGTACGAGCACCTCAAGGAGGACACGATGGGGAGCGTGAAGCGGCTCGCCGAGTTCCTCGGCTGCCCGTTCACGGGCGAGGAGGTGGCCGGGGGCGTCCCCGAGGCCGTGGCGGCGCTGTGTGGCATAGAGCGGATGAGGAGCGTGGAGGCGAACCGCACCGGCGAGTACGGGGTTCACTGGAAGTTCAGCAACTCCGCATTCTTCAGGAATGGGGAGGTTGGGGACTGGAAGCAGCACATGACGGCCGAGATGGCGCAGAGAATCGACGGCATCATGGATGGTAAGTTGCGGGGCATTGGCCTCTCGCTTATCACTGAACCAAAGCAAATTCTGAATGAAAATTAAGTTATGATGATTTAGGTAATTGGTTCTACTTTACAAAAATACATAACCCAAAAAATATTGTAATGATGCCCATATTTATTAGGGACTGAACGTCATGAAAAATGCAGCAGTTGTTCCTTATTTTTCTTTGGCCCAATCCATCCAAAAACCCTCAGAAGCAGCCTGTGAATTGAAACACAAACCCTCGGCGTCGACTGAGACGGCAATGGAGGTCTTGTTGGTATGCAATGTGTATCTAAAGGGGCTTTTTTTTTGCGAATGAATGTGTACCTAAAGTTGTATGTAAGATTTAAATACTAGAATCTTGACACTCCGTTGTGCATAATTCAGCTGCAAGCCAGCGATTGCTTCCACGAAATTTTTCATGTTGCAAGCACAATGCTCAAAATAAGGCCTCGGTAGTTTCTGTGTTGGGCAATGGTCATGGAATGGAACAGAACAGAAAGGCCTACACCACCAACACTGCATCCCGTCCAAATTCAAAATGACCATCAGAATATGAAGTTACTACCACGAATCCTGAGGAACGACCGCCCTCAAATTAACTTTAGAACTTATCATACTCAGACTAAAATCCCATATTAAACAGAGCAAGGCAACAAATGATAACACATATACTATATTCCAGTGAAGAAGTGAACGAAACCACCACGAAGCAAAATCAATCCTGCAAGAGATTGCACTGAGCTTTTGACGAATTTTATTTCATACTGTAGATTAGAACGATTGGACAGATATTTTTCACACCTGGTACAGACTACAGAGAGTAAAGCTTAAATTACACAGATATATGGTGTCATTCTTCTTGCTTCCTCAGACTTTCTTACTATGTTTCATATATATTAATACTCCCTCCGGTTCATATTAACTTTTTACTAAGTCTGCGTCAATTAATTTGGACCGGAGGAAATAGATGTTTGTTTCTGATGTACGCCATGTTGCATCTTCATTATTCTGATTCATTAGAGAGGTAGGTGGAAGGGGGGTGAGAGCTCCTCCTTGTAATGGCCTGAAGTAGTCTTGGAACGGGAGGCGTATCAAGATCAGATAGACCCTCTAGAGTGCGAACAACATCGCCCATTGTCGGCCGATCAAACTCATCATCCTGAATGCACCAACAAGCAACCTTGCATAGTCGTTCAGCCTCCTCTAGATTTACTTCACCTGATAATTTTTCATCCACCAAGCTTGCCACATCTCCCTCGAGAAGCATTTGCGCAGCATGCACAGGGAAGAAAACAACACAATCACCACCGACAGTGTATTGTTCAAATGAATTCTGTCTTCCTGATATTATTTCCATTAGCACCATCCCGTAGCCATAAACATCGACTTTTGCTGTGATAGCAACCCCGCTTATCCATTCGGGTGCAAGGTATCCTGCAGTTCCTCTTGCTGTAGTCAGAACCCGGCTAAAATCCCTCCCTATTAACTTGGCCATACCAAAGTCAGCAATTTTAGCAACAAACGACGTGTCAAGAAGTATATTTTGTGGCTTGATATCACAGTGTATGATCAAGTCTTGGCAGCTCTCATGCAGGTAAGCCAGCCCTCTAGCAACTCCCAGAGCTATTTTATACCTGGTACACCAGTTTAAAACTGTGTTGTTGTCCTGAAATAGATGGATGTCAAGAGAACGATTTGGCATGTGCTCATATGCAAGTAACCTCCGTTCACCCTCGCAACAGAAACCAATCAGTCTAACTAAATTGATATGTTGTATAACTCCGACTGAAGTCACCTCAGCCCTGAATTGTTTTTCTCCTTGACAAGCACCATCAAGCCTTTTCACTGCCATTGTAGCTGAGTCGGTCAGATATGCCTTGAACACAGAACCAAAGCCGCCGGCACCTAGCTTCTCAGAGAAATTTCTTGTTGCCCTCTGCAAATCAATGTATCTAAATGCAATAATTCCACCACCGTCTTGAGGATTTTTCAGTGTACCACCAGACCAATCCCTATTGTTCCCCCGAATCATCAGTAGAAGAACTAGCAATATGAGTGCCAGCAACCCCAGTGCGGTGACAATGGCAGCTGACAAAATCCGAGTGGGCCACTCTTCGGTCAGGTTTCTGAGTTTGCATCTCTTTTGCAGCAAGGCGAAGATAAAGAACTGCACCATCATTTGTATCGGTAGTGTCAGCATGCTGCTGTTTTACATTGAGAAGTTCCTCATGCCAAATGGAGCATCGACTGTCAGTGCAAGAATATGCAGTGCAAGAGCAATTTCTCAGGAAACTTCTGCACATTCTCTAGCACTGATAGCAGCGACAATGTTGTCAGCATTCTGAGGCAATTTCACATTGGACAAGGAATAGAATTCATCGGTCACTCCTGCAGTACTCCTGTTACTGCCACAATTTAAAGGAGTATTTCTCATGCATCCACGGCTTCTATCATTTTGCTCCCAGTCCTCTGGGGATCTTATGGAGAAGCCCTTCATACAGCTACAATATGGAGCTGAGTTATCATCGCACACAGTGAATGGTCCACAGAGAGCATAGACATCACACTGAGCTTTGGGGTTGGAGTAGGAACCTAACCAATCCTGTGAAATCTCATCCCAGATTAAAGTCTTCATTTGACCAGAAACATCAAGTAGATGATGCATGATCATCGTGTCGTTCAGTAAGGTGAATGTGAAGTACTCTTCATTTGTGTTGTTGACAAACTTGAAGTCTATCAAGCTGCGGCTTAACATCTCCGGAATGGAGCTAAAATACTGTCCATTCCATTCCCCGCTAGACCAGTATGCTACGGATGAGTTCAAAAGCTTAAGGATCAACTCGTTAGGAACTAACTCATAAACGTAACGACCACGAGCTGGGTCAATCAAGTTCTTTCTGGAAACAAGACGGCGAGTCAAACCAGTGACCTTGTCTCGGCCGATCTTTGCACCAGGGAGGAAAGTATTTGTTGGGTGGTCAAAACTCTGCCACAAAATGTCGGATGAGTTTGAGGCATTTTGTAGGACAAGGTTTCCATTGTTCATGAGCATGCCAATGGTGGTGTTGGTTCTGATACTAACTCTGCTAGACCAGATCATGGTATTGGTGGCTTGATCTAAGATGACAAGATTGCCATCTTGGGAAATTGTGAAGCTAACTAAAGCGGGCTGTGTGATTGGGTCATCACGGTTTGCGACCCACACAGGAGTTATCTTGGGGACTTTATTAAACCAAATGCCTAGGTACCAATTCAAGGTGTTGTGGGACATACTGCCTGGTTGGAAGAAGCCAAGCGCAAACTTGCCATCTAGGGAGACAAGCTTGTCACTAACACCGCAAACAAGTCCTTGGCCTGGTGCAATGGAGTCAATGGCAGCAGAGGATGCAGGAATCTGTAGGGTGAAAATAAGGCCAAGAAGCAATAGGTGAAGAAGCATATTGAAGTTGAGACGACTGGAAAACAAGCTGCCACTGATAAGAAAAACAGAATGGGTAGCGCTGCTTTTATATTAAGAAGCAACAAAAACATAGTACAACACAGGACAAGACTAGGCATGGCGGAGACTGGAGAACGCGACGGGTACCCTTGCCGTCGGGGCACGGCTGAAATGGTAACCACAAAAACTGTTGAGTGAAACATCCTGATAATGACCATAAGATCTCTTGAGTGGTGACCTGCCAACAAACAACCATAAAGTGGTTAGGTTACTATCAGCATCAGGGAAACAGAGATAACTGAACAACAGCTAACAAACATAAGAACTCGAGTGATCACCTGCCACCAGTCTTCGGACCCTCGGAGCTCTGCAACAAGTACTAGGATTTCTCGGTCACATCAAACTACCTTCAGCCTTTGCTTGCGGTACTAATAAAGATGACTTAAATACACTATGGGTACCTTAACTTGTTCAGCTCGGTCAGTTTGATGCCTAAACTTGAAAAATACATAAAAATAGTGTCGTAACTCGTCCGGACGTTCAAATACGGTGCCTTTAGACGCATGCTGATGTATCCATTACCCGTGTGGCGTGTCACTGCCAATGTTGTGGGCGCTGTGAGCTGCGGGCTTGGTTTTTTACGGACCCCTGGACTTTGAGTAAATGTTGCAAAAAGTAAAATTGAGGTTGGCACGTTGCCTGACAACGGAACGGAACACCCGGCCGTGCTTTGCTTTGTGTCTATTTACTCTCTTTTTTCTGCATGGTTTGTGTCTATTTACTCAAGTAGCTAGCAAATAATATAGCAGTATCACTCTGTACACGTTTTCTGCGGGTTTCCATTTTATTTTTTCTCAAGTTCCTATCCTTTTTCCGAGCCTGTTTTGTTTTCATAATACATAAATTTTCCCAATGAAAAATACTATGATTATGAATATGAAATTATTGTTTATTTTATATATTTATTATATTTTCATTATTGTGTACTTTGAGAAGATAAACATGGTTTTTTCTAAATTAATGTGGATTTAAAAGTTTGAACCTATATTAAAAATTATTGTGTAAATATGTATCTTCATTCAAGACCACACGCACGCACAATTATAGTGTATCTTCGGTGTTTTATTAATACATACATGTTGTTTATTTTCTTAATAGACGTGAGATAAACACGTTGTTCAAGTTTCATGTTCATTTTTAAATACACGTTGTTATTTCTTTTAATGCATGGCAAACATTTTTTCAGAACACATTTACAATTTTTTAATACACATCAAACGTTTTTCAAAAACATCTTGATCATTTTCTTAAATGCACTACACTTTTAGCAAATCTTATGGCAATTGTTATTTTTCTTAGATTTCTTTTTTAAAATGGGAAAAAGCAATATCAAAATAAAAATGAACATGAACTTGAATGTGTATTTCAAAAATTGTTCACCGTGTTTTTAGAAAATGTTCAATTTGTATTAAAACAATATTGTGTGAAATTATTCTTACATTTCTACAAACACACTTAACATATTGGTACATTTCCAGAATTTATAAAATTTACAAAATAATTTTAAATACACCCTAAACAATTTTTAAAATAAAATATTGTCAATAAATTTATAAATTTGTATTTTGAAAATACAATAAAGGTACACAATAATTGTGTGTGCTTGTGGTCCTAAATGAAGATTAATGAATTTACACAATTTTTAATATATGTTCAACCTTTTGAAATCCAAACAAAATTTTAGAAAAAAAATTCATGTTTATCTCTTCTAAGTACGCAATAAATCAAAAAATGGAACAAAGATATAAAATAAACAATAATTGCATGTTGATGATCATTGTTATTTTTCGTATGAAAAATTTATGTATCATGAAAACTAAAGAGGAACTTCAGTAAAAAAAACCCGATAGGAACTTGGAAAATAATATGAAAGGAAAACTGAAAGAAAAGCGTGTAATACGTGTCGAATAGGCTGTATAACGTGCTAGCTAGCAATTGGACGTAAACTAAATCGTGGCTGGTTGGTCAGCTCCTTCCTCTTTCAACGAGGTCCCTTATTCAAATTCCCTTAGTGCGTTTTATGTATTTTTTGCGCCATTTACTTAAAGTCTGGGGGTTCCTTGTAAAAAAACAGCAGACTCGTGCCCGCAACCACTGACATGTGGGCCAGCGACACGTTGGCATGCTACACAAGCACCGGATACGGCGGCAATACATCCAAAGGCACCGTATTTGAACATCCAAACAAGTTACGGCATCATTTTTATGTATTTTTCAAGTTCAGGCACCAAACTAACTGCATCAGACAAGTTAGGGCACTCACAGTGTATTTAACTCAATAAAGATCACTGACTCTATAATACTAAAAAAAATGAGACCAACCCAAGGGCTAACCCTAGCCGGGACTTGAACTCGGGTAGGCTGGCAGCAACCTCAACTGCCCGGCCAACGGGTCGACACCCTGTCCTTGGCACTATAATACTTGGTACTGAGGGAATTACATCATTGGTGGAGCTTCAGATTTTGCGATGCCAACTATCTTACACCAAAATGCATTGCCCTCTCGAGGCTGGCAGCATGCACTTTACTAACTTACTATGTTCTTCATCAAAGGGCATAACTGCTGACGTCCTTTGCAATTTCAAAAATTGCACTGAATGCATCTCAGTATAATCAGGGGAAGCAGTCTAGATCTAAAACTAGGAAACAGCAACAGGTGGCTGGTTCTCATCCGAAACGCGTGGACTCGAATCTTCACGGAAGACATCCGCAGCACTACTTCCGAATCTAGACTATCTACCAGAAATTTAGGCTCAAACAACTACTCCCTCCATTTGAAATTACTTGTCGTAGAAATTGATGTATCTAGACATTTTTTAGTTCTAGATACATTCATTTCTGCGACAAGTAATTTAAAACGGGATTTTTGATTTTTTGTCACCAATTACTTTGTACTTTGATAATTTGCCACTCTTTACATTGTAATTGATCTGCTGCCACTCTTTACATTGAACTTTGATTTTTTGCCCTCTATCAGATGGGCCCCGCATAAAATGACCAGAATGCCCGTGCTCCCAGATCGTTGACCAGGAACAGGAGAGGAGCTCGGTCGCTCGTCTCATCCCCTTCCTCTGGCCGGCAGCAACGCCAGGAGACCACGGCGGCTACTCAACGGCGTCGCGCTTGGTGGTCCTCGACGACCGACGGCCCTGGTCGTCCGCGGCGACTACATCCCGGCGAGGTGAGTCCTCTCCGTCCCGCTCCCCCTCCCGCGGCGGCTACATCCCGGCGTGTGCTCTGCCGCCGGCCACCATGTTTCTGTGATGTAAGCTGCCGCTGCTGCTTGTAGCAGCTGGTCGCCGCGTTGCCGTGATGTAAGCTGCCGCTGCGGCTCTGGTGACGACGGCTGCAGGGACGAGTCGTACAACACGGCGCCGACGGGCCGACCCTTCCCTTCGCCGCCTCGGACAGCAGCAACTCCTCCATGGTGCGGAAGCTATGCGTGTTCCTCTCCCGTTGACCCGTTCACCTGCTTGTGCAGGTCGTTCCGGTGGTCCTCGAGCCGCATGGCTGCTGCCTCCATGCAGGTCTTCGGCAGCAAGGGCCGCCGGCCTCGTACGGCTGCTGCTCCGCGACGCGTCTCTAGCTGCACCATGCAGCCAGAGCCTGCAACTTTCTTTTCTTCTCCTTTTTGACATTCTTAGAACCTGCATCTTGATTCATCTCTTCTTTGCATGGATGGATGCGTCAGTACGAACTGCAACTTGTGATTCTATGTTCAGAACATCAATTTGGACAATAATTAATCAATTCATTACATTAATTGTTCCCTCGCCGGTGCTCCCTTTCCTGGCCGCCGCTGCTCCTTCTGCTTTTGCGGCTTGCCGCTGCTCCTCCTCTCTGTAGCACAGCCCTGGCGCCCACGCTCGTGTGCGCTTCTCCCGGCAACTGGGAGCCAGCTCACTCTTAGCAACGGGGAGGGCGCCACCTCTACACTGCTACCTGGAGACGCATCGGCCTCCTTCGTGCCACGGGCGTCGGGTGGGCACGGGTTGGCTGTCAACCTTGTCAGGGGGCAGGGAGCAGCACGAGCAACAAGGACGGCGGGGAGCAGCACAGCTGTGCCACCAACGGCATCTGGTACTCCGACGGCGGCGGCGAACCGGTTCACCCCCTCCCGATTTGACTTCAACGGTGAATTGGCTGGCTGCACTGGTCAAACTAGCACAAAAGGGTAGTTTCGTCCACTGTTTTATATGTCTATTATGTTAATCATTAGCAAGTATTGTTTTTGTGTGAAAAAGTGGCAAAAGATGAAAGTCTAATGTAAAGAGTGGCAACTGATCAATTACAATGTAAGGAGTGGCAAATTGTCAAAGTTCAAAGTAATTGATGGCAAAAAATCAAAAAGGAAACGTTTGGGGCCGGGGCATCGGCCGAACCACTCGGCCGGTCGCGCGCGACCTGTGCGATCCCCTTCCATCGGCCCACAAATCGCTCGCCATTAACGCCCCACGCGGCTGCGCTGCTTCCCCCCTCTCTCTATTTCATCTCGCCGGTCCCTATCTCAGTTGGTCGTCGCCGTTCGCCGCCCCCGCCGGCCGTCCTCATCGCCGGTGGCCACCCGCGCCGGCCGTCCCCGTCGCCGTTCGCCGTCCTCGCTCGCCGGCCCCGGGCGGAAGATGGAACCGCGTCGTGGCCTGTTGCAACCGGTGCCCAGGAGAGCTGCCATCATGGATGGCGAGCATGGTGACGGCGAGCTGCAAGGAGGGTGGCGCTCGCGCTGCAGACATGGCGGAGGCATTGCAGAATCTGCCGCACGCCCTCATGCTACAACCGTTTAATAAAATGCTTCAAACCAAGATGAAAAAAGCTTCAACCAGATACATCAAAAGCTGCAAGCAGTCATTGCCATGGCGGAGTGCTACAACCGTCGACATAAAATGCTACAACCCTTGATGAAAAAGCTTCAACCCGAAACAATATAGAAAGCATTAACCAAGGCTGCCACAAAGAAAAAAGCTGCAACCGTTTGATAGAAAAGCTTCGACCGTAGATGAAAAAAGCTACAACCATTGAAAAAGAAAGCTACAACCATACACTGCATAACCAGAAAAGTTGCATCCGTTGTAGAGAAAGCTTCATTCGTATGTGCGAAATGCTTCAACCTGCGCGTGTCGCCACCGAGCCGCAATCACACAGTGGATGGCTGACGGCCGTCATCAACGCAATTTCATGCAGCGATGAGCATCAACGACGAGGGGCGGCGGCGGAGCTACAACCGGGGAGAGTTACAAGCGTCGCCGCTGCAAGCTGCAAGCTGCAACCGCATATGTAGTTGTTTCATGTGTCGCGGCGACGATGAGGACGGCCGGTGAAAGGTTGGAAGCGGCAACGGGGACGGGCAGCGAGGGTTGGAAGCGGCGACGGGGACGGGCAGCGAGGGTTGGAAGCGGCGACGGGGACGGGCGGCGAGGGTGTGGATGGGCGGCGAGGGTGTGGACGGGCGGCGAGGGATAGGAGGCGTGGCGCTGCGCAGCCCGAG
>NC_041383.1:466235110-466311016 GCF_002162155.2 Triticum dicoccoides | reverse complement strand
GAAGAAGCTGGGGACGAGTTTTTTTTTTTTTGCTTCAGATCCAACCGCGCGCAGCTCGCATCGGACGGCTTGGGCTGGACCGGCCGAAACGTGCGCCGGCGCCTAGCATTGCCCAAATCAAAAACCCCTTTGAAACGGAGGGAGTAGAGACTAGTGAGGATAATCTGAGTGTAGAATTCCTTTACAGAGCTATGATAAGCTGCGATCTGCGATGCGGGGAACGAGCTCGATCCACCCGCCGGCTCCCCGGAATGCTCTCCGTCTGCTGTTTGGCTGTTACGGAAAAGGCCCAACGCCCAGAACTAACCAACAGAAATAGGCCCATACAAGAGGTGGCTCTTGAAACTCAAAAAAAGAAAAAGAAAATATGGCTCGCTCGCGGAATGGCCAACTACCGAACTGCAGCTTCTCGATGCAAAGATTAAACTTTTTTTTTGCGGAAAATGCAAAGATTAAACATAACATTCAGAAAGATTAAACTGAGCATTCGTTTTGACATTTATTTCTACTACTCGTGCGGTCAACTGATGATGTTCCACTCGACAAATGCCATTGTGACAACCACATCACAGTGCTTTCAATCAAAGAACAAAATTCAGATGATCCGACATGCGTAAGGAAATGCATTGACCACACGCATTCACAAATCAATGAAGCAGTAGTAACACTCCATTGAACGATCCAGAGGCGAACCATCGCTACAAGATACAGTAGTAATCAACAGGCGACGACCACACATTTTCTAAATCCTAACACACGACGACGGCCACCAAGAACATCAACAGCGGCAGAGAACAGAGACTGGGAGGTGGTTCATCAGGCCCTCTCGCCTGAACATTCACAAAGCAATGAAGCAGTAGTAACATTCCATTGAACAACATTACAGAGGCGAACCATCACTACAAGATACTAGTAGGAAGCAACAGGCGACAACTCAGCATTTTCTAAATCCTAACACACGACGACGGACACCGAGAACATCAACAGCGGCAGAGACCAGAAACAGAGAGGTGGTTCATCAGGCCCTCTCGCCCCTGATGCGGCGGGCGAGCTGGATGTCCTTGGGCATGATGGTGACCCTCTTGGCGTGGATGGCGCAGAGGTTGGTGTCCTCGAAGAGCCCCACCAGGTACGCCTCCGCGGCCTCCTGCAGCGCGGACACGGCGGACGACTGGAACCGGAGGTCCGTCTTGAAGTCCTGCGCGATCTCCCGCACCAGCCGCTGGAACGGCAGCTTCCGGATCAGCAGCTCCGTGCTCTTCTGGTACTTGCGGATCTCGCGCAGGGCGACGGTTCCAGGGCGGAACCTGTGCGGCTTCTTCACGCCGCCGGTGGCCGGCGCCGACTTGCGCGCCGCCTTCGTCGCCAGCTGCTTCCGCGGCGCCTTCCCGCCGGTGGACTTGCGCGCCGTCTGCTTGGTGCGGGCCATCGGAGGAAGCGAAGGGGAGGCCGGGAGGAGCTTGGAAGGGTCGAGAATGGCGCTGTGGGATTGCGTTGTGAGTTCTCGGATTGGCTGCGGAGGCGGGCTCGCGAAAATTTTCGCACGGTGAGGCGGGTTGGCGTTTGGGCGATTCTCGAGCGACGGATGTGATCCGACGGCAGGAGGGCGCCCGTGCGACTGGCGATCCGCGAGACGGGCAATGCCGTTACCTTATTGGCTGCGATGATGTTACGAAGGATCGACGGGCCCATAGAGGATGCTGGATTGTTTTTCTTTCTATTCTTTTGCAGGGCCCGTTTCTTTACTTTTTTGCAGGGCTCGCCGCCCATCATACGAATACGGCCCAACGGCGCTCTGCGTGGACACGTACGTCGACCGACTCGAATGGCCTTATTTGGAGGTGATTATGGGTAAACTTGGTTTTGGGCAGCCATGGATTAAAATTGTGATGAGTATGATCAAGTCAGTCTCATTCTCGGTGTTGTTAAATGGTGCGAAATTAGAACAATTTAAACCTACCAGAGGGATCCGACAGGGAGATCCAATCTCCCCTTATCTTTTCTTGATTGCAGCACAGGGCCTTTCGTGCTTATTAAAATTCGTTTCTCAGTCGTCAGCGTTTGTTGGAGTGCAGGTGGCACCGACAGCTTCGGTTGTTAACCATTTGCTATTTGCTGATGATAGCCTGCTGCTTTTCAAGGCGAGTAATGAAGGGGCGGAGGTGGTTTCATACCTAGTGAATATTTATTGTGATCGGATCAAAGGGTAAACAATGACAAGTCATCCATATTTTTCAGTAAGGGGTGCCCACAAACAGTTAGAGATGATATAAAAAGAACACCCTTCAGGTGCATGATGAGCAATTGTGTGATAGGTATCTTGGCATGCCTACAAACGTGGGCCACTCAAAGAATGGAACATTCAAATATTTGCGGGACAGAGTGTGGGATAAAATAAAGGGATGCATGAAAATGCTCTTATCATATGCATGAAAGGAGGTTCTTATAAAGGTTGTAGCTCCAGCTATCCCAGTCTATTCGATGTCTTGTTTCAGGCTTCCAAGAGGTATATGTGTAAGTGTAATGTCCATGATTCGGCAATTCTGGTGGGGCAGCAAGATCGGCAAGAGGAAACCGTGCTGGATTTCGTGGGACGTTTGCACAAAACCGAAGAACATGGGAGGTCTGAGCTTCTGAGACATTGAGTTATTTAGCCTTGCCCTACTTGCAAGGCAGGCTTGGCGATTAATCAATGATCCTTTCACTTTAAGTTCACGAATATTGAAAGTTAAGTACTTTCCAGTTGTCTCATTTCTGAATGCTTCATTGGGCCAACAACCTTCAAAGATTTGGAGGGCACTGTTTGATGGAAGGGAGGCTATGTCACATGTATAATTAAGAGAATTCATACGGGAGAGGATACGCTCATTTGGGAACATAACTGGATACCCAGGCCTGGGATGATGAGCCCGATTACATGTCTGGTGAATGACCCGCCCCAAAGGGTCTCGGAGCTGATTGACAGTACATCTACATCATGGCGGGAAGGTAGAGTCCATTCATTTTTTCTATCAGCTGATGCTGATTTCACCCTGAGGACACCACTGTGTACCATGAGAGTAGATGATTTCTGGGCATGGGGAGAGGATAGTAAAGGAGTTTTTTCAATGAGCTCGGTTTAAAACTGTTGCGACAAACTAAATTACAAGAAGAGAACCTTCTGGAGCAGGTGAGTGGCCAATCTGATATGAGTTTGGATGAGAGGGCTTGGACTAATTTATGGAATATCAAAGTGCCCTCAAAACTGAAAAACTTCTTATGGAGATTGTGCCACGAATCTTGACCAACAGCAGATCTTCTGAACCATAGAAGCATGTCAACTACAAACATGTGTGGTCTGTGCGCAGCTCAAGAAAGACATGCCTTGGTAGATTGTGTTATGGCCAGAAGTGTTTGGTCATTGTCTTCAAAAGAGCTGGTGGAGAGTATGTGTGAGAATCTATCAATGAATGTAAAAACCTGGGTGTTCACAATGCATGATATTCTGGAACAGAATGAGTTTACAAGAATGGTGGTGACACTGTGGGCAATTTGGCGCGCTCGGAGAAAAGTTATTCATGAAGAAATACATGAAAGCCCTTTCTCCACCAATTCTTTTATCAAGTTCTATCTGAAGGAACTGAAGCTTGTAGCAAAACCATGCCAACCATTGGTCAGAACAACCACACACAGGCAATCATCTTGGTTGCCTCCACTTCCAGGATATGCAAAGGTAAATGTGGATGCTGCAGTAGATGGGGAGTGCAGGAAAGGAGCCGTGGTGGTGGTCTACAGAGATCAAGAGGGAAGATTTCTAGGAGCATCTTCGATTACCCATCGGTTCATTTTGAACCCGACCATACTTGAGGCATTAGTGGTCCGGGAAGGACATGAAGTGGTTGCGGACCTTTATTTGAACAATATTCAGAGTGCTTCGGATTGCAAGATAGTGGTGGAGGGCATCAAATAGAAATCTGCAGCGGAGTATGGTGCCATTGTGCATGAAATTTTAGAACCATCTACATATTTTTCTGCGTGTAATTTCATTCACAAGAATAGGAGCTTGAATTTCGAGGCTCACAATCTCGCTAAGCACACTTTGACTCTTGGGTTTGGCCGCCATGTGTGGTTGGTCCAACCGAGAGATCTCCATTTTCTTCCTGTAAACGTTCTGATATGAATAAAGCGTAGCAAAGATTGTCTCAAAAATACGTACGTCGATCAATTGGGCACTGCCATCGGCGACAACGCACATCAATCGAGTTCTTCTACAAAAAAATCGTCAAGCTGTGGAAATTCCGAACCAACAGAGAGACCTATTGTCTTTGGTGTTTCAAACTCAAGAAAAGCGATAAAGTCTCTCCATGAATGAGGAAGCTTAGCAACAAACTTGTTTGGGAGCACACACTAACCGCCTCCAGCTTCCGAAATAGCCAACTTTCCTAGAAGCCACCAAGAGCCAGCTTCCGACAGGAGCAGCGATGTGTTCGGCTGCAGAGAGCAACTCCTCTCCGTTGGTAGAAAACGGAGCAAGTTAGGGGAAGGCACAACTCCTGTTGGGGTTTGGTGTCCTGTTGCCGGCGACGAGGACGCGGTGGAGATGCGAGGGGAGGGCGACAGAGACTGGCTGCGCCATTGCGGCACATTGGTCGGCCGGCCAACGATGGGGTGGGCGGCTGCTAGGGTTGGTGACAGAGAGGAAATGCACGGGTGGGAGGGTGTTTCTACGGTCGCTCGGTAGCTCGGGGTGGGCTTCTGCAGATCGAAACAGTACGAAACCCCACTTTGGAATGCATTTCCTGAATTTAAATCAACTTTGCCTCCGTTTTTTCTGGAGCTGGGCTTCTACTCCTCCACAAAATGCAATACGTTGGGACGGGCTCCGCGAAGCGGGATTCTAGGAGCTGGAGACTCGGGTTGGCTTCTCGCGCGGAGCCGGTGAAGCTGGCTCGTGAAGAGGTTCTGAACGAGGCCTTAAGGAAGTCACATTCCTTTACTATCCACTACTTCTAATGAGCCTGTTTGACCACATAACAGTTCTCAACTATTATGTACTAATTGAACTGCTCTATTGAAGGAAATATGCCCTAGAGGAAATAATAAAGTTGTTTATTTTATATTTACTTATATCATGATAAATTTTTACTATTCATGCTAGAATTGTATTAACCAGAAACTTGATACATGTGTGGATACATAGACAAAACATCATGTCCCTAGTAAGCCTCTACTAGACTAACTCGTTGATCAAAGATGGTTAAGTTTCCTAACCATAGACATGTGTTGTCATTTGATGAACGGGATCACATCATTAGGAGAATGATGTGATGGATAAGACCCATCCGTTAGCTTAGCATACTGATCGTTCAGTTTTATTGCTATTGCTTTCTTCATGTCAAATACATATTCCTTCGACTATGAGATTATGCAACTCCTGGATACCGTAGGAATGCCTTGCGTGCTATCAAACGTCACAACGTAACTGGGTGATTATAAAGATGCTCTACAGGTATCTCCGAAGGTGTTTGTTGGGTTGGCATAGATCGAGATTAGGATTTGTCACTCCGAGTATTATCTCTGGGCCCTCTCGGTAATGCACATCATAATAAGCCTTGCAAACAAATGACTAATGAGTTAGTCACGAGATGATGTATTACGGAATGAGTAAAGAGACTTGCCGGTAACGAGATTGAACAAGGTATGTAGATACCGATGATCGAATCTCGGGCAAGTAACATACAGATGACAAAGGGAATAACGTATGTTGTTATAACGGTTCGACCAATAAAGATCTTCGTAGAATATGTAGGAGCTAATATGAGCATCCAGGTTCCGCTATTGGTTATTGACCGGAGAGATGTCTCGGTCATTGGTACGTCTCCAACGTATCTATAATTTATGAAGTATTCATGTTGTTATATTATCATTCTTGGATGTTTTACAATTATTTTATAGCAACTTGAAAGCACAAGTGCTCCCTAGGTGGTTTTGGTAATTAATGTCAACATATCTCTTGCTGGACTAACACTTGTATCTAGTATGTTTCAGATAAGTTCAACAATGGAGTGGCATGGACTAAAGGATGTGGGAACTCCTTCAAGATGCTAAGGACAAAGGATTGGCTCAAGCTTCAAGCTCAAGACTCTTCATTTTACATATTAGTGATCCAAGATCACATTGAGTCTATAGGAAAAGCCAATACTATCAAGGAGGGATGAGGTGTTGCTTAATGAGCCTCTTGCTTCAAAGTGCTTAGTGATATGCTCCAAATACCCTCAACTACTTTCCCACTTCCACACATATGTCCTAAACCTAAAGTCAAACTCGGCCCCACTGATTCTTCCTATCTGGCGCCACCGAGTTTTTGATATCTTAGCCACTGCAACAAACCCTAAGCAAATCGGTCTCACCGATAGGGATCTCGGTCTCACCGAGATGGGATTGTAATCTCTCTGTGTATGTCCATTATCAAAATCGGTCTCATCGAGTTTGAGCAATCGGTACTACCGAGATTACAATGCAAACTTTCTGGTTAACTTATTATCAAAATCGGTCCCACCGAGTTTGATAATCGGTCCAACCGAGTTTGCCTGACCATCTCTCTGGAAAGCTTATTACCAAAATCGGTCTCACCGAGTTTGTGTAATCGGTCTTACCGAGATTACGTTATGCCCTAACCCTAACCATATCGGTCTTACCGAGTTGCATTTCGGTCCCACCGAAAACCCTAACGGTCACATTATTTGCTAAATTGGTCCGACCGAGTTTAACAATTCGGTCCCACCGAGTGTGGTAAATTGTGTGTAATGGTTAGATTTTGTGTGGAGGCTATATATACCCCTCCACCTCCTCTTCATTCGTGGAGAGAGCCATCAGACTGAACCTACACTTCCAGCATCCTATTTCTGAGAGAGAACTACCTACTCATGTGTTGAGGCCAAGATATTCCATTCCTACCATATGAATCTTGATCTCTAGCCTTCCCCAAGTTGCTTTCCACTCAAACCCTCTTTCCATCAGATCCAAATCCTATGGGAGAGAGTTGAGTGTTGGGGAGACTATCATTTGAAGCACAAGAGCAAGGAGTTCATCATCAACGCACCATTTGTTACTTCTTGGAGAGTGGTGTCTCCTAGATTGGCTAGGTGTCACTTGGGAGCCTCCGACAAGATTGTGGAGTTGAACCAAGGAGTTTGTAAGGGCAAGGAGATCGCCTACTTCGTGAAGATCTACCGCTAGTGAGGCAAGTCCTTCGTGGGCGACGGCCATGGTGGGATAGACAAGGTTGCTTCTTCGTGGACCCTTCGTGGGTGGAGCCCTCCGTGGACTCGCGCAGCCGTTACCCTTCATGGGTTGAAGTCTCCATCAACGTGGATGTACGATAGCACCACCTATCGGAACCACGCCAAAAACATCCGTGTCTCCAATTGCATTTGAATCCTCCAAACCCTTCCCTTTACATTCTTACAAGTTGCATGCTTTACTTTCCGCTGCTCATATACTCTTTTCATGCTTGTTTGCTATGTATTGTGATTGATGAAATTGTGCCTAAACTCCACTCAAACTTTAAGGAAATTTAAAAACTACAACTTTGGCTCTTAGTGTCTAATCACCCCCCCCCTCTAGACACCTCTTCTCAAGGTCCTACAAGTGGTATCAGAGTATTGGTCTCCATTGCTTTGGTTTAATCACCATTGGAGGAAGATGGATGAGTCTACTTTGGGGAGTCTTAGACATAGAGTGCCTATTCTTGATGGAGAGTATTTTCGTGAGTGAAAAAATGAGATGCTTGTTATTTTCAATCAATATCATTTGAACAAGTACATTGCTAGCCCTTGTGCACCTTATGTTGATCCTATGCATCCTACCCATGATGAGTCTATTGACATGATTAGGAATCTTAGAACTGCCGAACTTATCATTAGAGGATTGTCTAGAAACTTGATTGGATGTTTGCCTACTTTTAAGTGTGCCTACACCATATGGAAATTTCTTGAGGAACGATTTCCCGATTATTCCTTGAAAAATCTAGATGAAATTCTCCATAAGTCTATTGCCTTGAGTAAGATGAATACTAGTGATCCTATGTTTAGTGATCGTCTATTCGAGCTTACAAACCTTATGCGTGCCAAAGAAAATGTTGGTATTATTAGTGATATTATTTCCAAAGCTATAAGAATTCATAAGCAAGATCATTGTCAAACTCATTCTAATGAATTACCCTCTCTAGGATCTGATCCACCACATGACGATGTTGAACATGGATAGTATGATGAGGATGATGATAGTGACTTCGATCTTGATGATGCAATGAGACATTTTGGTCTTATGGCAAATCTTCGGGGATATATGTCAGGAGGAAAGGAATGGGTTCTTGATAGTGGATGTACCAATCACATGACCGGAGATAAAGACATGTTTCGTGAGCTTGCTGATAATGATAGTCCTCGAAAGGATGTCACTTTCGATGACAACTCAAAGGGTAAGGTGGTTGGCCTTGGTAAGGTGGCCATATCACATGATAGCTACATACAAAATGTCATGCTCGTTGAATCTCTTGGTTACAACTTACTTTCAGTATCTAGACTTGCTGATTTCGGTTTCAATGTTCTATTTACTGAAGTAGATTGCCAAGTGTCCCATCGAGACAATCATAAAATGGTCTTTACCGGTGCGCGTAGAGGTGATATATACATTGTTGATTTCACTAAAAAGGCTCAACCTAAAACTTGCTTCATTGCTAAATCCTCAAAAGGCTGGTTATGGCATAGAAGATTAGGTCATGTTGGAATGCGAAACCTTGACAAGCTTATTAAAGGCAATCATATCCTTGGAGTTAATGATGTCATATTTGATAAGGATAGACTTTGCAGCGCTTGTCAGGCAGGTAAACAGGTTGGAGGAAGGCATCCCGTGAAGAACATCATGACCACGAAGAGGCCACTCGAGCTACTTCACATGGATCTTTTTGGTCCCAACTCTTACAAGAGTCTCGGTGGAAATTCTTTTGGTCTAGTTATAGTTGATGATTTTTCCAGATTTACGTGGGTGTTCTTTCTCGATGATAAATCGCAGGTCCAGAAGATCTTCAAAAACTTCGCTAGGAATGCCCAAAATCAATTTGAAGTGAAGATCAAGAAGGTTCGCAGCGACAACGGAACGGAGTTCAAGAACGCAAATGTGGATACCTTTCTTGACGAAGAAGGGATTTCACACGAGTTCTCGGCTACGTACACACCTCAACAAAATGGAGTTGTTGAGAGGAAGAACCGGACGCTCATCAAAATGGCGAGAACGATGCTTGATGAGTACAAGATGCCGAAGCACTTTTGGGCAGAAGCGGTTGAGACAGCTTGTCACGCAACAAATCGCTTGTATCTTCACAAGCTACTCGGCAAGACGGCATACGAGCTCCTCACCGGTAACAAACCCCAAGTTGGATACTTTCGAGTATTCGGCTCAAAGTGCTACATTCTTGATAAGCATCGTCGTTCTAAATTTGCTCCTAAGTCTCATGAAGGTTTCCTACTAGGTTATGGCTCAAACTCTCACACTTACCGTGTCTACAACAATTTCACCCGAAAGGTTGAAGAGACGGTAGATGTGAATTTGGTTGAATCTAACGGCTCGCAAGTAGAGCAATTGCCAATTGATGTAGGAGACAAAGATCCTTCGGAAGCAATCCAAGACTTGTCTATTGGCAAGGTCCGTCCAACGGAGGTGAAGGAGAGTACCTCGTCCGTCCAAGTGGAAGCTTCTACTTCATGACAAGGTGAACCAAGAGTTGATACGGAAGCATCCACAAGTGGGACACACCAAGATGAAGAAAACGAGGAAGTGCATCAAGATGAACGTCGACAACCTCCTTCTTCACCACGACAAGAGAACGACAACGCCAACAATGAAGAAGGCCAAGAAGAAGAACAAGATGAAGAAGATGTTCAACGAAGATCCAAGCAAAAGCTAGCACGAGTTCGAGCAAGAATTGCTAAAGATCATCCCGTCGAGCAAATCTACAATGATATTCAAACCGGGAGAATCACTCGCTCTAAAACTTGTTTAGCTAACTTTTGTGAAAACTATTCTTTCATCTCTAGCACTGAACCTATGAAGGTTGAAGAAGCATTGGAAGATCCGGATTGGATAAATGCTATGCATGAAGAGCTACACAACTTTGAGAGGAACCAAGTTTGGACATTGGTTGAGAAGCCCGACAACAACCACAACATCATCGGTACCAAATGGGTGTTTCGCAACAAGCAAGATGAAGATGGACAAGTAGTTCGCAATAAAGCACGTCTCGTCGCCCAAGGCTACACACAAGTCGAAGGTATGGACTATGGTGAGACTTACGCCCCCGTTGCTAGACTTGAGTCCATTCGCATCTTACTTGCCTATGCTAATCATCATGATATCACCTTGTACCAAATGGACATTAAAAGTGCTTTTCTAAATGGTGAAATAGAGGAGGAAGTTTATGTTAAACAACCTCCCGGCTTTGTCAATCCTAAGAAACCCAATCATGTTTACAAACTTCACAAAGCTCTTTATGGTCTTAAACAAGCTCCTAGAGCATGGTATAAATGCTTGACCAAGTTCCTTATTGAAAAAGGGTTTGAAATTGGGAAAATTGATTCTACTCTTTTTACTAAAAGGGTTAATGGAGAACTATTTGTGTGCCAAATTTATGTTGATGATATTATATTTGGTTCAACTAACCCTCATTTTAGTGAAAAGTTTGGGAAGCTAATGTTGGAGAAGTTTGAGATGTCTATGATGAGTGAACTCAAATTCTTTCTTGGTTTGCAAATCAAGCAAACTAAGGAAGGTACTTTTGTCTCTCAAACGAAGTACACCAAGGACTTATTCAAGAAGTTCAATATGCAAGAACGCAAAGGTATGACTACACCCATGCCTACTAGTGGACATCTTGACTTGACCAAAGATGATGAACCGGTTGATCAAAAGGTTTATCGCTCTATGATTGGTTCATTGTTATATCTGTGTGCTTCACGTCCCGATATTATGCTAAGTGTGTGCATGTGTGCACGATATCAAGCTGCTCCTAAAGAATGTCATCTTAAGGCCGTGAAAAGGATAGTGAGATACTTAATCCATACACCAAATTTTGGCATTTGGTATCCTAAGAGGGCCTCTTTCGATCTTGTTGGCTACTCCGACTCGGACTATGCCGGTGACAAGGTTGATAGAAAGTCCACTTCGGGTACTTGCCAATTTCTTGGCAGATCTCTTGTGTCTTGGTCCTCCAAGAAACAGAACTCGGTATCCTTATCCACCGCCGAAGCTGAATATATAGCCGCTGGCTCATGTTGTGCTCATTTACTTTGGATGACCCAAACTCTTAAAGATTATGGGATATATGTGAAACATGTTCCATTGCTTTATGACAATGAAAGTGCTATCAAAATTGGTCATAATCCTGTGCAACATTCTCGAACTAAGAATATTAAAGTTCGTCATCATTTCGTTCGAGATCATGTTGCTAAGGGTGACATTGATCTTAAGCATGTTCGCACCGAAAAGCAATTAGCGGATATATTCACTAAACCTCTTGATGAGAAAGTGTTTTGCAGGTTGAGAGGAGAATTAAACATCATTGATGCCTCAAACTTGGAGTAGAAACTCCATTGGATACATGCAAGACATGAGCTTATGAATAATCCTTGATATTTCTCTTGTGATGAAAATCTTATGTCTTGGATATATTTGTATCTTGCATGTTATCTAACCCATGTAGGTACTTGGTGGAATCAAATTTCATGAGATTGTAATCTACTCATATCTTGAGCAATCTCAACATCACCAAGTCTCTACACAAAGGTGGTTGAAGACAAGGAAGCACAAAACCATTCAAACATATCCTTTGACAAATTCTATGTTGAGCTTCATGATTTTCATTTTTGGATACACAAGTGCTCTTCCTTGCAAGAACTAACCCATGTAGGTAGATGGACTCAAATTCCAAGTGGTGCTCCAAATTCTTGATGAGCTACATCAACCTTGAGCAAGCCACACAAGTTCAACTACATGGACATCACCACCAACCAAGGTATGTTATTCCATCTTCGAGAATCTTTACTCCAAGTCATGAGCTAAAGCAACTCGACAAGATGCGAATACATCAAGATGCTTAAACGAAAAATGGCAATCCCATTTTGAGCTTAAACGATGAGTATGACCTATGATCAAGTGATCTCACTTGACTCCTAAGTCAATATACTCTAACATAGGTGACTTTGTCGCCGACCATCTCTAGATGAAGTTCTCTTGTGTTCTTTTCTGTGTTTTTGCATTTGTCTCATGCATATTTGTTTCCCCTCTTTCAATTAAAAAAAAACTTCATCTAGATTTCTTTCTGTTTGCTCTGCATTTTCTGCATTCAAATTTATTGCATATCATTCAGTTAATTCCTTGCAAATCTTTGTGAGATCTTACTAGTCTAGTGAGCTGAGGTGACAAGTGTTTTCTCTGTGATGAACTCGGTTTCACCGATTTGTTATTTTCGGCCCAACCGAATCTTTTCGGTACGACCAAAGCATACCACTCGGTGCCACCGATTTCACAACAGGAAAAACAGTTTGCCACTTATTCTGTGTTTCTTCTGATCCAGCTCCACTCAATGAATCTTGTCCTCTACGAGCATCACATTTTTATCATTGCTTTATGGTGTGACTGAAGGGTCAAAACCATTCACAACAAATTTCAGAGGGAGAGAGAGATTACATCTTTATCAAGCCCTTCTTGGAAATTGATGTCAAAGGGGGAGAGAGAGATCACATCAAAGCTTATCATTTAGAGAAAGAGATCACATCTCAGAGGGAGAGAGAGATCCTTCAGGGAGAGAGAGAGATCTCCAGGGGGAGAGAATACTAGTAGAAAGTATTTCTCAAGGATCCCAGATGCTTGGTGTTCAAGAGGAGAGATGCCCACATGTCTTCTTAAGGGGAAAGACATGTTCATATGTGCTTATTTGCATTAGCATACATTAGCTCTAAACTTTAGCTCTGATCATCATTCATATCTTTCAGCTCTGTTTTCTCTTCAGCTCTGATTTTCTGTTCCCTATCTTCTCCCAGTATCCCATGTTAGATTCAGGGGGAGCAAGACATCTAAGGGAAAGAGATCATTTAAATTCATTGCATATCTTTACTCTTGGGGACATGTCTAATCCAATGTAGTACTTAGTACTCACTCTCTACATGTCATCCCAGTCGTGGTATTCATGTGGTTTCTTTTGTTTGCTCTAGCTAGTGGATGTATCTGTGTTATCTGACTTTGTTTACGCAGGTTCATTCCATCCTAAGCCAACTCAAGACTACAAGGTAAGTATATGCATCACAATCATGTGTATGAGGAATTCTTGTGATGTACATACTGTTTGCAAGAAGGACTCATGGGCATGAAGGTATTTCCTTTAATACTTTTTGCTCTGATGCATATGGCCAAGATACATGTAACACATTGCCTGCTCTATCATGGTTATGCTATCACATACCTCTATATTTCATATTCACATGATTGCATACATGTAGGGGGAGCCTATGCTTGTTACATGTCTTTCCAAAGCTTTACTTGCTGTTCTTTATATCTTTATCTAAAGCTTTGATGTATGTTGTCATCAATTACCAAAAAGGAGGAGATTGAAATCACAAGTGCTCCCTAGGAGGTTTTGGTAATTAATGTCAACATATCTCTTGTTGGACTAACACTTTTATCTAGTATGTTTTAGATAAGTTCAACAATGGAGTGGCATGGACTAAAGGATGTGGGAACTCCTTCAAGATGCTAAGGACAAAGGATTGGCTCAAGCTTCAAGCTCAAGACTCTTCATTTTACATTTTAGTGATCCAAGATCACATTGAGTCTATAGGAAAAGCCAACACTATCAAGGAGGGATGAGGTGTTGCTTAATGAGCCTCTTGCTTCAAAGTGCTTAGTGATATGCTCCAAATACCCTCAACTACTTTCCCACTTCCACACATATGTCCTAAACCTAAAGTCAAACTCGGCCCCACTGATTCATCCTATCCGGCGCCACCGAGTTTTTGATATCTTAGCCACTGCCACAAACCCTAAGCAAATCGGTCTCACCGATAGGGATCTCGGTCTCACCGAGATGGGATTGTAATCTCTTTGTGTATGTCCATTATCAAAATCAGTCTCACCGAGTTTGAGCAACCGGTACTACCGAGATTACAATGCAAACTTTCTGGTTAACTTATTATCAAAATCGGTCCCACCGAGTTTGATAATCGGTCCAACCGAGTTTGCCTGACCAACTCTCTGGAAAGCTTATTACCAAAATCGGTCTCACCGAGTTTGTGTAATCGGTCTTATCGAGATTATGTTATGCCCTAACCCTAACCATATCGGTCTTACCGAGTTGCATTTCGGTCCCACCGAAAACCCTAACGGTCACATTATTTGCTAAATCGGTCCAACCGAGTTTAACGATTCGGTCCCACCAAGTTTGGTAAATTGTGTGTAACGGTTAGATTTTGTGTGGAGGCTATATATACCCCTCCACCTCCTCTTCATTTGTGGAGAGAGCCATCAGACTGAACCTACACTTCCATCATCCTATTTCTGAGAGAGAACTACCTACTCATGTGTTGAGGCCAAGATATTCCATTCCTACCATATGAATCTTGATCTCTAGCCTTCCCCAAGTTGCTTTCCACTCAAACCCTCTTTCCACCAGATCCAAATCCTATGAGAGAGATTTGAGTGTTGGGGAGACTATCATTTGAAGCACAAGAGCAAGGAGTTCATCATCAACGCACCATTTGTTACTTCTTGGAGAGTGGTGTCTCCTAGATTGGCTAGGTGTCACTTGGGAGCCTCCGACAAGATTGTGGAGTTGAACCAAGGAGTTTGTAAGGGCAAGGAGATCGCCTACTTCGTGAAGATCTACCGCTAGCGAGGCAAGTCCTTCGTGGGCGACGACCATGGTGGGATAGACAAGGTTGCTTCTTCGTGGACCCTTCGTGGGTGGAGCCCTCTGTGGACTCGCGTAGCCGTTACCCTTCGTGGGTTGATGTCTCCATCAACGTGGATGTACGATAGCACCACCTATCGGAACCACGCCAAAAACATCTGTGTCTCCAATTGCGTTTGAATCCTCCAAACCCTTCCCTTTACATTCTTGCAAGTTGCATGCTTTACTTTCCGCTGCTCATATACTCTTTGCATGCTTGCTTGATATGTATTGTGATTGATGAAATTGTGCCTAAACTCCACTCAAACTTTAAGGAAATTTAAAAATTGCAACTTTGGCTCTTAGTGTCTAATCACCCCCCTCTAGACACCTCTTCTCAAGGTCCTACACAACTTTATATCATTTTTTGGGACTAACCTATTGACCCAGTGCCAGTGCCAGTTGCTGTTTTTTGCTTGTTTTTTACATCGCAGGAAATCAATATCAAACGGAGTCCAAACACCGTGAAACTTTTTGTGCATTTTTTATGGACCAAAAGACATGCAATGGGCCAGAGCAGCACCTGGGGGTGCTCCGAGGGGGGCACAACTCACCAGGGCGCCTGGGCCCCCAGGCGCGCCCTGGTGGGTTGTGCCCACCTCGGTGGCCTCCCGCACCCCCTGTTCACCAATATTCCAAAAACCCTCGTGGAGACCCTAGATCAGAAGTTTCGTTGCCGCAAGCCTCTGTAGCCACGAAAAACCATTCTAGACCCCGTTCCGGCACTCCGCCGGAGGGGGAAATCATCACCGGTGTCCTTCTCCATCATCCCGGTGGCCACCATGATGAGGAGGGAGTAGTCCACCCTCGGGGCTGAGGGTTTGTACCAGTAGCTATGTGTTTAATCTCTCTCTCTCTCTCTCTGTCTCTCTCTCGTGTTCTTGAGATGTCACGATCTTGATGTATCGCCGACTTTGTCAATATAGTTGGATCATATGGTGTTTTCCCCTCTCTATCTTGTTGTGATGAATTGAGTTTTCCCTTTGACATTTCGTTTTATCGGATTGAATACTTTTATGGATTTTAGAACACTTGATATATGTCTTGCATATGAATACCCGTGGTGACAATGGGGTATTATTTTGATTCACTTGATATATGTTTTGGCACTCAACTCGCGGATTCCCGAGGTGACATTGGGGTAATCTACGCATATGGGTTGATGCATGTTCTTGTCTTTGTTTCTCCCGTAGAAATCTTGGGGCACTCTTTGAGGTTCTTTGTGTTCGATTGAGTATTATGAATCTGAAATTATTGTTGGGGAACGTAGTAATTTCAAAAAAATTCCTACGCACACGCAAGATCATGGTGATGCATAGCAACGAGAGGGGAGAGTGTTGTCCATGTACCCTCATAGACCGAAAGCGGAAGCGTTAGAACAATGCGGTTGATGTAGTCGTACGTCTTCACGGCCCGACCGATGAAGCACCGAAAGCACGACACCTCCGAGTTCTAGCACACGTTCAACTCGATGACGTCCCTCGAACTCCGATCCAGCCGAATGTCGAGGGAGAGTTCCGTCAGCACGACGGCATAGTGACGATGATGATGTTCTACCGTCGCAGGGCTTCGCCTAAGCACCACTACAATATTATCGAGGAGGAATATGGTGGATGGGGGCACCACACACGGCTAAGAGATCAATGATCTGGTGTTGTGTCTAGAGGTGCCCCCTGCCCCCGTATATAAAGGAGCAAGGGGGAGGGGGCGGCCAGCCAGGGAGGAGGCGCGCCTTGGGGAGTCCTATTACCACTGGGAGTAGGACTCCCTCCTTTCCTTGTTGGACTAGGAGAAGGGGGGAAAGAGGAGGGAGAGAGAGGAAGGAAAGGGGGGGGGGCGCCGCCCCCCTCTCATTGTCCTATTCGGACTAGGGGGAGGGGCGCGCGGCCCTGCCCTGGCCGCCTCTCCTCTTCTCCACTAAGGCCCACTATGGCCCATTAAGCCCCCGGGGGGTTCCGGTAACCCCTCGGTACTCCGGTAAAATCCCGATTTCACCCGGAACACTTCTAATATCCAAATATAGGCTTCCAATATATCAATCTTCATGTCTCGACCATTTCGAGACTCCTCGTCATGTCCGTGATCACATCCGAGACTCCGAACAACCTTCAGTACATCAAAACTCATAAACTCATAATATAACCGTCATTGAAACTTTAAGCGTGCGGACCCTATGGGTTCGAGAACTATGTAGACATGACCGAGACACGTTTCTGGTTAATAACCAATAGCGGAAACTGGATGCTCATATTGGCTCCTACATATTCTACGAAGATCTTTATCGATCAAACCGCGTAACAACATACGTTGTTCCCTTTGTCATCAGTATGTTACTTGCCCGAGATTCGATCGTCGGTATCTCAATACCTAGTTCAATCTCGTTACCGACAAGTCTTTCTACTCGTTATGTAATGCATCATGCCGCAACTAACTCATTGGTCACATTGCTTGCAAGGCTTATAGTGATGTGCATTACCGAGAGGGCCCAAAGATACCTCTCCGACAATCGGAGTGACAAATCCTAATCTCGAAATACGCCAACTCAACATGTACCTTTGGAGACACCTGTAGAGCTCCTTTATAATCACCCAGTTACGTTGTGACGTTTTGTAGCACACAAAGTGTTCCTTCGGTAAACGGGAGTTGCATAATCTCATAGTTGTAGGAACATGTATAAGTCATGAAGAAAGCAATAGCAACATACTAAACGATCAACTGCTAAGCTAACGGAATGGGTCAAGTCAATCACATCATTCTCCTAATGATGTGATCCCGTTAATCAAATGACAACTCATGTCTATGGTTAGGAAACATAACCATCTTTGATTAATGAGCTAGTCAAGTAGAGGCATACTAGTGACATTATGTTTGTCTATGTATTCACACATGTATCATATTTCCGGTTAATACAATTCTAGCATGAATAATAAACATTTATCATGATATAAGGAAATAAATAAAAACTTTATTATTGCCTCTAGGGCATATTTCCTTTAGTCTCCCACTTGCACTACAGTCAATAATCTAGATTACATAGTAATGATTCTAACACCCATGGAGCCTTGGTGCTGATCATGTTTTGCTCGTGGAAGAGGCTTAGTCAACGGGTCTGCAACAATCTGTATGTATCTTGCAAATCTCTATGTCTCCCACTTGGACTTGGTCCCGGATGGAATTGAAGCGTCTCTTGCTGTGTTTGGTCCTCTTGTGAAATCTGGATTCCTTTGCCAAGGCAATTGCACCAGTATTGTCACACAAGATCTTCATTGGTCCCGATGCACTAGGTATGACACCTAGATTGGAAATGAACTCCTTCATCCAGAGTCCTTCATTTGCTGATTCCGAAGCAGCTATGTATTCCGCTTCGCATGTAGATCCCGCCACGACGCTTTGTTTAGAACTGCACCAACTGACAGCTCCACCATTCAATATAAACACGTATCCGGTTTGTGATTTAGAATCGTCCGGATCAGTGTCAAAGCTTGCATCGATGTAACCATTTACGACTAGCTCTTTGTCACCTCCATAAACGAGAAACATATCCTTAGTCCTCTTCAGGTATTTCAGGATATTCTTGACCGCTGTCTAGTGATCCACTCCTGGATTACTTTGGTACCTCCATGCTGAACTTATTGCTAAGCATACATCAGGTCTGGTACACAGCATTGCATACATGATAGAGCCTATGGCTGAAGCATAGGGAACATCTTTCATTTTCTCTCTATCTTCTGTTGTGGTCGGGCATTGAGTCTGACTCAACTTCACACCTTGTAATACAGGCAAGAACCCTTTCTTTGCTTGATCCATTTTGAACTTTTTCAGAACTTTATCAAGGTATGTGCTTTGTGAAAGTCCAATTAAGCGTCTTGATCTATCTCTATAGATCTTGATACCCAATATGTAAGCAGCTTCACCGAGGTCTTTCATCGAAAAACTTTTATTCAAGTATCCTTTTATGCTATCCAGAAATTCTATATCATTTCCAATTAACAATATGTCGTCTACATATAATATCAGAAATGCTACAGAGCTTCCACTCACTTTCTTGTAAATACAGGCTTCTCCAAAAGTCTGTATAAAACCATATGCTTTGATCACACTATCAAAGTGTTTATTCCAACTCCAAGAGGCTTGCACCAGTCCATAAATGGATCGCTGGAGCTTGCACACTTGGTTAGCACCTTTTGGATCGACAAAACCTTCTGGTTGCATCATATACAACTCTTCTTCCAGAAATCCATTCAGGAATGCAGTTTTGACATCCATTTGCCATATTTCATAATCATAAAATGTGGCAATTGCTAACATGATTCGGACAGACTTAAGCATCGCTACGGGTGAGAAAGTCTCATCGTAGTCAACTCCTTGAACTTCTCGAAAACCTTTCGCAACAAGTCGAGCTTTGTAGATAGTTACATTACCATCAGCGCCAGTCTTCTTCTTGAAGATCCATTTATTCTCGATGGCTTGCCGATCATCGGGCAAGTCAACCAAAGTCCATACTTTATTCTCATACATGGATCCCATCTCAGATTTCATGGCCTCAAGCCATTTTGCGGAATCTGGGCTCATCATCGCTTCCTCATAGTTTGTAGGTTCGCCATGATCAAGTAACATGACTTCCAGAATAGAATTACCGTACCACTCTGGAGCGGATCTTACTCTGGTTGACCTACGAGGTTCTGTAGTAACTTGATCTGAAGTTTCATTATCAAATATCATTAGCTTCCTCACTGATTGGTGTAGTCGTCACAGGAACCGGTTTCTGTGATGAACTATTTTCCAATAAGGGAGCAGGTACAATTACCTCATCAAGTTCTACTTTCCTCCCACTCACTTCTTTCGAGAGAAACTCCTTCTCTAGAAAGGATACGAATTTAGCAACAAAAGTCTTGCCTTCAGATCTGTGATAGAAGGTGTACCCAATAGTCTCTTTTGGGTATCCTATGAAGACACATTTCTCCGATTTGGGTTCGAGCTTATCTGGCTGAAGTTTCTTCACATAAGCATCGCAGCCCCAAACTTTAAGAAACGACAACTTTGGTTTCTTGCCAGACCACAGTTCATAAGGCGTCGTCTCGACGGATTTTGATGGTGCCCTATTTAACGTGAATGTGGCCGTCTCTAAAGCATAACCCCAAAACGATAGCGGTAAATCAGTGAGAGACATCATAGATCGTACCATATCTAGTAAAGTACGATTACGACATTCGAACACACAATTATGTTGTGGTGTTCCGGGTGGCGTGAGTTGTGAAACTATTCCGCATTGTTTCAAATGTAAACCAAACTCATAACTCAAATATTCTCCTCCACGATCAGATCGTACAAACTTTATTTTCTTGTTACGATGATTTTCCACTTCACTCTAAAATTCTTTGAACTTTTCAAATGTTTTAGACTTGCGTTTCATTAAGTAGATATACCCATATCTGCTCAAATCATCTGTGAAGGTGAGAAAATAACAATACCCGCCGCGAGCCTCAATATTCATTGGACCACACACATCAGTATGTATAATTTCCAACAAATCAGTTGCTCGCTCCATAGTTCCGGAGAACGGTGTTTTAGTCATCTTGCCCATGAGGCACAGTTCGCAAGTACCAAGTGATTCATAATCAAGTGATTCCAGAATTCCATCAGTATGGAGTTTCTTCATGCGCTTTACACCAATATGACCCAAATGGCAGTGCCACAAATAAGTTGCACTCTCATTATCAACCCTGCATCTTTTGGCTTCAACATTATGAATATGTGTATCACTACTATCGAGATTTAATAGAAATAGACCACTCTTCAAGGGTGTATGACCATAAAAGATATTACTCATATAAATAGAACAACCATTATTCTCTGATTTAAATGAATAACCGTCTCTCATCAAACAAGATCCAGATATAATGTTCATGCTCAATGCTGGCACCAAATAACAATTATTCAGGTCTAAAACTAATCCCGAAGGTAGATGTAGAGGTAGCATGCCGACTGCGATCACATCGACTTTGGAACCATTTCCCACGCGCATCATCACCTCGTCCTTAGCCAATCTTCGCTTAATCCATAGTCCCTGTTTCGAGTTGCAAATATTAGCAACAGAACTAGTATCAAATACCCAGGTGCTACTACGAGCATTAGTAAGGTACACATCAATACCATGTATATCACATATACCTTTGTTCACCTTGCCACCCTTCTTATCCGCCAAATACTTGGGACAGTTCCGCTTCTAGTGACCAGTCTGCTTGCAGTAGAAGCACTCAGTCTCAGGCTTAGGTCCAAATTTGGGTTTCTTCTCTTGAGCAGCAACTTGTTTGCTGTTCTTCTTGAAGTTCCCGTTCTTCTTCCCTTTACCCTTTTTCTTGAAACTGATGGTCTTATTGACCATCAACACTTAATGCTCCTTCTTGATTTCTACCTCCGCAGCCTTTAGCATTGCGAAGAGCTCGGGAATAGTCTTGTCCATCCCTTGCATATTATAGTTCATCACGAAGCTCTTGTAGCTTGGTGGCAGTGATTGAAGAATTCTGTCAATGACACTATCATCAGGAAGATTAACTCCCAGTTGAATCAAGTGATTATTATACCCAGACATTTTGAGTATATGTTCACTGACAGAATTATTCTCTTCCATCTTACAACTATAGAACTTATTGGAGACTTCATATCTCTCAATCCGGGCATTTGCTTGAAATATTAACTTCAACTCCTGGAACATCTCATATGCTCCATGACGTTCAAAACGTCGTTGAAGTCCCGGTTCTAAGACATAAAGCATGGCACACTGAACTATCGAGTAGTCATCAGCTTTGCGCTGCCAGACGTTCTTAACGTCGTCAGTTGCATCTGCAGCAGGCCTGGCACCTAGCGGTGCTTCCAGGACGTAATTCTTCTGTGCAGCAATGAGGATAATCCTCAGGTTACGGACCCAGTCTGTGTAATTGCTACAATCATCTTTAAACTTAGCTTTCTCAAGGAACGCATTAAAATTCAACGGAACAACAGCACGAGCCATCTATCTACAACAAACATAGACAACCAAAATACTATCAGGTACTAAGTTCATGATAAATTTAAGTTCAATTAATCATATTACTAAAGAACTCCCACTTAGACAGACATCCCTCTAGTCATCTAAGTGATCGCGTGATCCAAATCAACTAAACCATGTCCGATCATCACGTGAGATGGAGTAGTTTTCAATGGTGAACATCACTATGTTGATCATATCTACTATATGATTCACGTTCGACCTTTCGGTCTCAGTGTTCCGAGGCCATATCTGTATATGCTAGGCTTGTCAAGTTTAACCTGAGTATTCCGTGTGTGCAACTATTTTGCACCCATTGTATTTGAACGTAGAGCCTATCACACCCGATCATCACGTGGTGTCTCAGCACGAAGAACTTACGCAACGGTGCATACTCAGGGAGAACACTTATACCTTGAGATTTAGTGAGAGATCATCTTCTAATGCTACCGTCAATCAAAGCAAAATAAGATGCATAAAGGATAAACATCACATGCAATCAATATAAGTGATATGATATGGCCATCATCATCTTGTGCTTGTGATCTCCATCTCTGAAGCACCATCAAGATCACCATCGTCACCGGCATGACACCTTGATCTCCATCGTAGCATCGTTGTCGTTTCGCCACCTATTGCTTCTACGACTATCGCTACCGCTTAGTGATAAAGTAAAGCAATTACAGGGCTTTTGCATTGCATACAATAAAGCGACAACCATATGGCTCCTGCCAGTTGCTGATAACTCGGTTACAAAACATGATCATCTCATACAATAAAATATAACATCACGTCTTGACCATATCACATCACAACATGCCCTGCAAAAACAAGTTAGACGTCCTCTACTTTGTTGTTGCAAATTTTATGTGGCTGCTACGGGCTGAGCAAGAACCGTTCTTACCTATGCATCAAAACCACAACGATAGTTCGTCAAGTTAGTGCTGTTTTAACCTTCTCAAGGACCGGGCGTAGCCACACTCGGTTCAACTAAAGTTGGAGAAACTGACAACTGCCGGCCACCTGTGTGCAAAGCAAGTCGGTAGAACCAGTCTCGCGTAAGCATACGCGTAATGTCGGTCCAGGCCGCTTCATCCAACAATACCGCCGAACCAAAGTATGACATGCTGGTAAGCAGTATGACTTGTATCGCCCACAACTCACTTGTGTTCTACTCGTGCATATAACATCTACGCATAAAACCTGGCTCGGATGCCACTGTTGGGGAACGTAGTAATTTCAAAAAAAATCCTACGCACACGCAAGACCATGGTGATGCATAGCAACGAGAGGGAGAGTGTTGTCCACGTACCCTCGTAGACCGAAAGGGGAAGTGTTAGAACAACGCGGTTGATGTAGTCGTACGTCTTCACGGCCCGACCGATCAAGCACCGAAAGCACGACACCTCCGAGTTCTAGCACATGTTCAACTCGATGACGTCCCTCGAACTCCGATCCAGCCGAGTGTTGAGGGAGCGTTCCGTCAGCACGACGGCATAGTGACAATGATGATGTTCTACCATCGCAGGGCTTCACCTAAGCACCGCTACAATATTATCGAGGGGGACTATGGTGGAGGGGGGCACCGCACACGGCTAAGAGATCAATGATCATTTGTTGTGTCTAGAGGTGCCCCCTGCCCCCGTATATAAAGGAGCAAGGGGGGAGGCGGCGGCCAGCTAGGGAGGAGGCGCGCCATGGGGAGTCCTACTCCCACCGGGAGTAGGATTCCCTCCTTTCCTTGTTGGACTAGGAGAAGGGGGAAGAGGAGGGAGAGAGAGGAAGGAAAGGGGGGGGGGCGTCGCCCCCTCTCCTTGTCCTATTCGGACTAGGAGGGAGGGGTGCGCGGCCCAGCCCTGGCCGCCTCTCCTCTTCACCACTAAGGCCCACTATGGCCCATTAAGCCCCCGGGGTGTTCGGTAACCCCTCGGTACTCCGGTAAAATCCCGATTTCACCCGGAACACTTCCGATATCCAAATATAGGCTTCCAATATATCAATCTTCATGTCTCGACCATTTCGAGACTCCTCGTCATTTCCGTGATCACATCCGGGCCTCCAAACAACCTTCGGTACATCAAAACTCATAAACTCATAATATAACTGTCATTGAAACTTTAAGCGTGCGGACCCTACGGGTTCGAGAACTATGTAGACATGACCGAGACACGTTTCCGGTCAATAACCAATAGCGGAACCTGGATGCTCATATTGGCTCCTACATATTCTACGAAGATCTTTATCGGTCAAACCGCATAACAACATACGTTGTTCCCTTTGTCATCGGTATGTTACTTGCCCGAGATTCGATCGTCGGTATCTCAATACCTTGTTCAATCTCGTTATCGGCAAGTCTCTTTACTCGTTATGTAATGCATCATCCCGCAACTAACTCATTGGTCACATTGCTTGCAAGGCTTATAGTGATGTACACTACCGAGAGGGCCCAGAGATACCTCTGCGACTCGGAGTGACAAATCCTAATCTCAAAATACGCCAACTCAACATGTACCTTCGGAGACACCTATAGAGCTCCTTTATAATCACCCAGTTACGTTGTGACATTTGGTAGCACACAAAGTGTTCCTCCAATAAACGAGAGTTGCATAATCTCATAGTTGTAGGAACATGTATAAGTCATGAAGAAAGCAATAACAACATACTAAACGATCAACTGCTAAGCTAACGGAATGGGTCAAGTCAATCACATCATTCTCCTAATGATGTGATCCCATGAATCAAATGACAACTCATGTCTATGGTTAGGAAACATAACCATCTTTGATTAATGAGCTAGTCAAGTAGAGGCATACTAGTGACATTATGTTTGTCTATGTATTCACACATGTATCATGTTTCCGGTTAATACAATTCTAGCATGAATAATAAACATTTATCATGATATAAGGAAATAAATAATAACTTTATTATTGCCTCTAGGGAATATTTTCTTCAATTATTTGGTGTTATTTTAGTACGAATTCTTGGATAGATCGATCAGAAAGAATAGCTTCGAGGTGGTTTCGTACCCTACAAACGATTTCTTCTTATGTTCTCCGCTAGATAGGAACTTTGGAGTGATTCTTCATCGCGCATTGAGGGATGGTTATATGATCCAATTATATTGGCATTGTTGAGAGATTGCACTAGCGGAAGTACAGACCCTAGGCCTCATTTTAAAGCATTGCAATACCGCTCGTGCTCCGTTTTATCAATTGCTACCTTGCTGTTTTTTATTGTTCTTATTACAAAAATCAATATCTACTATCCTTATTACACTTGTATCACTATCTCTTTGCTGAACTAGTGCACCTATACAATTTGCCATTGTATTTGGTGTGTTGGGGACACAAGAGACTTTTTATTATTTGGTTGCAGGGTTGTTTGAGAGAGACCATCTTCATTCTACGCCTCCCACGGATTGATAAACCTTAGGTCATCCACTTGAGGGAAAATTTCTACTGTCCTACAGAACTCTGCGTTTGGAGGCCCAACACGTGTCTACAAGAATAAATTTGCATAGTAGACATCAGTCATGTCTACATAGTTCTCGAACTCGTAGGGTTTGCATGCTTAACCTTCGATGATGATTTTGTATTATATGAGTTATGTGATTTGGTGACCGAATGTTGTTTGGAGTCCCGGATGAGATCACGGACATGAAGAGGAGTATCGAAATGGTCGAGCAATGAATATTGATATATAGGATGATAGTATTCGGACACCAGAAGTGTTTCGGGTAGTATCAGGTATTTATCGGAGTACTAGGGGGGTACCAGAACCCCCGGGGGGAAGATATGGGCCATAAGAGGGGAGCACACCAGCCCACAAGGGGTGGCGCCCCCCTAGGCATGTGGCCGAATTGGAGAAGGGGGAGAAGGGGTTTGCCCCCCTTCCTTCTCTCCTTCCCCCTTCCCTTTTCTCTCCGGCTAAAAAAGGAAGGGAGGAGGCCGAATTGGGATAGGACCCCAAGTAGGATTCTTCCTACTTGGGGCGCCCCATGGCTGCTCCCCTCCCCTCCCACCTATATATACGTGGGGAGGGGGCGCCTAGAACACACACCAACAATTGTTAGCCATGTGCCCCCCTCCATAGTTGACGCCTCCGGTCATATCTTCGTAGTGCTTAGGCGAAGCCCTGCGCGGATCACTTCACCATCACTGTCACCACGCTGTCATGATGATGGAACTCATCTTATTCCTCAACACCTTTGATGGATCAAGAGGATGGGGGACATCATTGAGTTGAACGTGTGCAAAACTTGGAGGTGACGCATGTTTGGTGCTTGATCGGTCGGATCTAAAAGAAGTTCGACTACATCAACCGCGTTATCAAACGCTTTCGCTTTCAGCCTACAAGGGTACGTGGACACACTCTCCCCCTCTCTTTGCTATGCATCTCCTAGATAGATCTTGTGTGAGCGTAGTTTTTGTTTTGAAATTGCATGCTACGTTTCCCAACAGTGGCATCCAAGCTAGGTCTATGCGTAGATGATATGCACGAGTATGACACAAAGAGTTGTGGGCAGTGATAGTCATACTACTTACCACCAACGTCTTATTTTGATTCGGCGGTATTGTTAGATGAAGCGGCCTGGACCAACCTTACATGACCATGTTCATGAGACCGGTTCCACCGACAGACATGCAACTAGTTTTGCATAAAGGTGGTTGGCGGGTGTCTGTTTATCCTACTTTAGTTGAATCGAATAGTACTTCGATCGGTACTTGTTGAAGGTTAAAACGGCAAACTTGATAAATCACCGTTGTGCTTTTGATGCGTAGGTAAGAACGGTTCTTGCTAGAAGTCCCTAACAGCCACGTAAAACTTGCAACAACAAAGTAGAGGGCGTCTAACATGGTCAAGACATGATGCGATATACATTATTGTATGAGATGATCATGTTTTCACTACAAAAAAAATACACTTTTGTGATGATATGTGTTTGTCACAGTAGGTCGCGTTTTTTGTCATGCATGTACATCCATGACGATTTTATGACAGAATCAAGATAGTCATACCTGTGTTGTCGTAGAAGTGTTCCATGACATTACCAAAATTATCATCACGGAAGTGTCCACTTCCACGATGATAAATCACGCGTCACAAAAGTGCTTTTGTCAAGGGTGACCGACATGTGGCATCCACCGTAACGGAACACCGTTAAGCTATCGGGTCCGGTTTTGGATCCGATAACCCATTAACAGCCCGGACCAATGGGGATTTTCCACATGTAAAATCATCATTGGCTCGAGGAAACACGTGTTAGCTCCGCGTAGGCACAGGTGTCACTCATCCAATGGGCGAGATGCGCCTATGATATGTTGACACGTGGACCGGCCCAAAAGTGGCCCATAAAGTTTAAGTGGGCTGGCCCAACTAAAGGCCCACAAGATTTTGCACACCATAATGGGTCAGCCCAGCTAAAGGCCCACGAGATTTTGCGGACCATAATGGGCTAGCCCAGCTAAGGGCCCACAAGATTTTGCGGGCCATAATGGACCGGCCCAGGTAAAGGCCAACAAGATTTTTGCGGGCCATAATGGGCCGGCCCAAGTGAAGGCCAATAAGATTTTTGCGGACCATAATGGGCCGACCCAGCTAAAGGCCCATGAGATTCGTCGACATTAATGTGCCGGCCCAACTATAGGCCCACAAGATTTTGAGGACCCTAGTAGGCCGGCCCATTAACTGGCTACCTTTTTTGGGCCAAATGCCGGCCCATATTTGATCCGGTCCATTAATGGCCTACCACGTTCCGGGCCTAATAATGGCCCATATGAGATCTGGCACGTTAAAAGCCTACCACGTTCTGGGCCAAATTATGGCCCAGACCGGGTCCAGCCCTTTAAGAGGCTTTGGGATAAATTATGGCCCATATCAGATTCGACCCGTCAACTGGACGCTATGCTTTTGGGCCCACTTGCTAAAGGCCCATTTTAGTAATTTGGCCTGATATTAGTTTCGGCCTATTAAGGGCCCGTTTAACATTTCGGCCCTATATTAATTTCAGCCAGTTAAAAGCCTGTCATATAGTTGGGCCTAACTACGGCCCGGTTTGCATTCGGCCTGCTCACAGCCGATAATCTGATTGGGCCAAAGAAGGACCTAGACAATTTTTGGCCTGTTAAAAGCCCGTGATTTGATTGGCACAATCATGGGCCGGGGTCCATTTCGGGTTGCTGCCGGCCCGTGAGCTGTTTGACACATTTCAGGCCCAACCTACTTCTCAGCCTCCTAAAAGCCCATTGAGTTTTCTTGCGAAAAGAGGGTTAGTGGTTTACTCGGCCTATTAAAGGCCCGAATCTACTAGTGGGCCAGTTTACATTTAGGCCTTTTAACAGACCAAGATGACGGGGCCCATGATACGGATTATACATCGTGATTGCATGGCGGCCCGATTATGTACCATAATTTTACGGTTTGGCCGGTTTACTGCGAAGATAGGATATATATGTTGGGGAACGTAGTAGAAATTCAAAATTTTCTACGCATCACCAAGATCAATCTATGGAGATTCTAGCAATAAGATAGAGAGAGAGGGAGTGCATCTTCATACCCTTGAAGATCATTAAGCGGAAGCGTTACAAGAACGCGGATGATGGAGTCGTACTCGCGGTGATTCAAATCGCGGAAGATCCGATGTTGCGCCGAACGGACGGCGCCTCCGCGTTCAACACACGTATAACCCTGGGACGTCTCCTCCTTCTTGATCCAGCAAGGGGAGAGGATAAGTTGAGGGAGAACTCCGACAGCACGACGGCGTGGTGTTGGTGGAGCTCGTGGTTCTCCAGCAGGGCTTCGCCAAGCACTACGGAGTAGGAGGAAGAGTTGAAGGAGGGAGGGGCTGCGCCAAAAGCAAGGGTGCTGCAGCCCTCCCACCCCCTCTCTATTTATAGGGTGAAGGGGAGAGGAGGCCGCCCCCTCTAGATCCCATCTAGAGGGGGGGGGGGGGCGGCCAGGAGGGGGAGACTTGCCCCCCAAGCAAGGTGGAGGCGCCCCCTTCCCCCTAGGGTTTCCAACCCTAGGCACCTTGGGCCCTTGGGAAGAGGCGCACCAGCCCACTAGGGGCTGGTTCCCTCCCATATTCAGCCCATTAAGCCCCCCGGGGCAGGTGGCCCCACCCGGTGGACCTCCGGACACCTTTCGGTGGTCCCGGTACAATACCAATAACCCCCGAAACCATTCCGGTGACTGAAACTGGACTTCCCATATATAAATCTTCACCTCCGGACCATTCCGGAACTCCTCGTGACGTCCGGGATCTCATCCGGGACTCTTAACAACATTCGGTAACCACATACTAATTCCCATAACAACTCTAGCGTCACTGAACCTTAAGTGTGTAGACCCTACGGGTTCGGGAACCATGCAGACATGACCGAGACGTTCTCCGGCCAATAACCAACAGCGGGATCTGGATACCCATGTTGGCTCCCACATGTTCCATAATGATCTCATCGAATGAACCACGATGTCGGGGATTCAATCAATCCCGTATACAATTCCCTTTATCAATTAGTATGTTACTTGCCCGAGATTCGATCGTCGGTATCCCAATACCTCGTTCAGTCTCGTTACCGACAAGTCACTTTACTCGTTCCGTAATGCATGATCCCATGACTAAATACTTAGTCACATTGAGCTCATTATGATGATGCATTACCGAGTGGGCCTAGAGATACCTCTCCATCATACGGACTGACAAATCCCAGTCTCGATTCGTGCCAACCCAACACACACTTTCGGAGATACCTATAGTGCACCTTTATAGCCACCCAGTTACGTTGTGACGTTTGGTACAGCCAAAGCATTCCTACGGTATCCGGGAGTTGCACAATCTCATGGTCTAAGGAAATGATACTTGACATTAGAAAAGCTTTAGCAAACGAACTACACGATCTTGTGCTATGCTTAGGATTGGGTCTTGTCCATCACATCATTGTCCTAATGATGTGATCCCATTATCAATGACATCCAATGTCCATGGTCAGGAAACCGTAACCATCTATTGATCAACGAGCTAGTTAACTAGAGGCTCACTAGGGACATATTGTGGTCTATGTATTCACACATGTATTACGGATTCCAGTTAATACAATTATAGCATGAACAAGGAAATATAATAATAACCATTTTATTATTGCCTCTAGGGCATATTTCCAACAGTCTCCCACTTGCACTAGAGTCAATAATCTAGTTCCCATCACTATGTGATTGTAATGAATCCAACACCCATGGTGTTTGGTCATATCTCACTTGTGAGAGAGGTTTATTAGTCAACGGGTCTGAACCTTTCAGATCCGTGTGTGCTTTACAAATCTCTATGTTATCTTCTAGATGCAGCTACCACGCGCTACTTGGAGCTGTTCCAAATAACTGCTCTACTATACGAATCCGGTTCACTACTCAGAGTCATCCGGATTAGTGTCAAAGTTTGCATCGGCCTAACCCTTTACGACGAACTCTTTTACCACCTCCATAATCGAGAAAATTCCTTAGTCCACTAGTTACTAAGGATAACCTTGACCGCTGTCCTGTAATCCATTCCTGGATCACACTTGTACCCCTTGACTGACTCATGGCAAGGCACACTTCAGGTGCGGTACACAACATAGCATACTGTAGAGCCTACGTCTAAAGCATAGGGGACGACCTTCGTCCTTTCTCTCTCTTCTGCTGTGGTCAGGTCTTGAGTCTTACTCAATACTCACACCTTATAACACAGCCAAGAACTCCTTCTTTGCCGATCTATTTTGAACTCCTTCAAAATCTTGTCACGGTACGTGTTCATTTGAAAGTACTATTAAGCGTTTTTGATCTATCCTTGTAGATCTTGATGCTCAATGTTCAAGTAGCTTAATCCAGGTTTTCCAATGAAAACCACTTTCCAAATAACCCTATATGCTCCAGAAATTCTACATCATTTCCGATCAACAATATGTCAACAACATATACTCATCAGAAATTCTATAGTGCTCCCACTCACTTCTTTGGAAATACAAGTTTCTCATAAACTTTGTATAAACCCAAAATCTTTGATCATCTCATCAAAGTGTATAGTCCAACTCCGAGATGCTTACTCCAGTCCTTAGAAGGATTGCTGGAGCTTTGCATACTTGTTAGCATCTTTTAGGATTGTCAAAACCTTCTGGTTGTATCACATACAACCTTTCCTCAAGAAATTTATTGAGGAAACAATGTTTTGACATCCTATCTGCAAGATTTCATAAATAATGCAGTAATTGCTAATATAATTCCAACAGACTCTTAGCATCGCTACGAATGAGAAAGTCTCATCGCAGTCAGCTCCTTGAACTTGTCGGAAAACATCTTAGCGACAAGTCAAGCTTTCTTAATGGTGATACTTACCATCATTGTCCGTCTTCCTTTTAAAATCCATCTGTACCCAATAGCCTTACGCCCATAAAGTAGTTCTTCCAAAGTGTCATGGAATTGTCACGTCAGATGTCCTAGTGAAAGGACTTAGTCATGGAGCCATCACAACTAGGAAGCTTGAAGGGGTTAATCGGGATAAGAGACACGAGAGGTTTATACTAGTTCGGCCCCTTACGATGAAGGTAAAAGCCTACGTCTAGTTGTGATTGGGATTATGTATGTCTCAATAACCAGGAAGCAGAATCGCTTGACCTTGCTCTCGAGATGTTGTTTCGTGTCCTAAACCGCCGTCGGGTCGTCCCCTTATATACTGAGGTCGACGCCCAGCGGCTCTACAGAGTCCCGGCCGGCTTATAGATTGTATCCGACTCGGTCTCTTAATCTTTCTTGCCTTACAATACAAGTTACATGATCAGGGCGGTTTAACACTACGGGCCTTAAGTCACCTCTGGGCCGTTGGGCCTTTACTAAGCCGTCGTCTTCAAGCTTGAGCTTCTGTCTTCAAGAATGCTTGTAAGTATAACCCGGCTCCTCTTGGCGGGTTATACTAATAGCTATATCCCCAACATTAGGCCCCAGACTGATTTGAACTAGTTCATGTCAGTCTTCAATATTTAAGAAAAAGTTCTCCGCCTCTTATTTAAGAAGATCCATGTAACCTGCCATGACGTCATCCTTTAAATTTGTGGTAACCTGCCATGACGTCACATGTCATAGATGTATGTTTTGTCCAACACATCTCAATGGATCTTTATCTTAATGACCATCCGAAAATCGAGGCGCCTTTGTAGTTGGATAATTATATTTTTCAGCCTCCTCGTTTTTCACGCCCACTTCACATGTTTTTCCTTATAAATAGACCCGACTAGGTCTTTCTTCATTCTTCCCTTTCCTCATCTTCTTCCTCTTGCCCCTACTGTCACTCGAGCCTCCGCCGCCGCCGCAACGCACCTTCGTCTCCGTCGACTTTGGCCACTACATCAACCTGAATCCGTCCAGAGAACGGCGGCACCCCTCCGCAACAGATCTACCGCTGTAAGTTTTCCCCTTTCTGCCTCTTAGATCAATGCTAGGGTTAGTGAGTTCCTCTGTACAACTCAAAGTTCATCTCAGTTCTTCGTGTTTCTTCTACCGTGGCTTCTTTTGATCCAACAGTAGCATAGATCGCATGCGGTAGCTGTTCCGCATCCATTTTAGGTACTAGCAGATCCTCTTTCTTTGTAAAGAATCCTCATTAGAACGCATAAACTCCTCTGTACCCTGTTTCTAGGTCTAGAAATTTTTCTTTTCTGAACCTTGGTTTGATCCAAAATAATTACCGCAAACTGTGGAACTTGTTTGTCCCGCACTTAGGAAAAATCCATAACTTGTTGAACTTGCTAGTCATGGCGGCTCTGACTGCCGGTTTAAGAAAGTGATAATCTGAACTTCTCCTGTTAGTTGAAATAACGTTGATGGCTTGAACACACTTATGTCGGCTTACGTAACCCGGATGGAAATATCCTTATACCATTAGGCCCCTTCATAAGTCGCCATAGTTCATTCCAGCAATACTTTTCCTGCCTGGCTTAAGTTTGAACCGGCCTTATTTATCTTGTATTTAGGTTTTCAAACATAATGGCGCCCAAGGCAGCTACCACTTGCAATTGGGTGAAATCCATTGTTATCGACAGCACCTTAGATGACTTTGTCAAAACCGGCTATCTGCCCAAGAAAGAAGTCATGCCTTACCGTGCTCCTCACCCGGACGAAGAAATCCCTCAGCCCAAAGACGGAGAGGTCGTTGTCTTTACTAATCATATGAACCGAGGTTTTACTCCTCCCAGTTCAAAAATTTTCAGAGACATGCTGAAGTTTTTTGACCTTCTCCAACAAGACATTGGACCCAATTCTGTGTCTAACATCTGCAACTTCCAAGTGTTTAGCGAAGTTTATCTTGGTGAAGAACTAAACTTGCTACTTTTCAGAGAGCTGTTCTATTTGAACCGCGAGATAGAGTGTGCCAGTGGTCAGAGCTTGGAACTTGGTGGGATTTCAATTCAGCGCCGCAGGGATGCGCTTTTCCCCTATGCCAACCCGCCAAGCCATCCAAAAGATTGGAACATGACGTGGTTCTACTGCAAGGACACCTCCCCGACTGACGAGAATCCTCTGCCCGGCTTTCGTGCCCTCCGGCTTGACACCAATCATCACTTGCTCGATAAGATTACCACCGCGGAACGCAGATCCCTCTCTCCTACTATAGCCAAGATTAAAGCTCTATTGGGGAATGGCTTGACGGGCATTGACCTGGTTCGAGTCTGGCTTGCCTGGCGGGTTATCCCATTAAGCCACCGCACCATCTTAATGTGTGAATACACTGGCGCCAAGAATGACCCCCTGCGCCATAGCCCTGACGACTTACCTGCTCATGTTGTTGATGACATGACCAAATCTCTTCTCAACGAGACTCTGGCGGATTGTGGCAGAGTGGGTCTCGCCCCGTTCTGCAAAGACAACCCGACTCCAAAGGTAGAAATCACTCTATAAAAATGTTTACCTTACTTTCTAAATGCTTCACCCGTATTCACAACATACTTAATCCTTGCAGGCGGGTGATAATTTTTGGAAAGTTAAGTATGATCATGAAGCAGCTAAGAAAGCCAGGAAAGAAAAGAGAGCCGCCAGGAAAGAAGCTGCCCAAAGGAAGGGCAAGAAAGCTACTGCTTCCGACTTGCTTTGGCTGTCAGACTCTTCTGAGTCAGAGGTAGCCCTTGACTCCCTTGGCTTATTCTTTAATCATCTTATTGACACTGATCATCAGCAAGAGGACACTGGGACGAGCCAGAGCAAGGCTGACGAGGTAACTATTCTTTCCTCCGACTTCGAGCCTTTGTCAAGACAGAAAATCTGCAGAGTGACCCAGAAAGTAAGATTTTCTCATCCTCTAGCTCATCACGATCCTCAATTTCTTTTGAAGCGGCAAATTCATGAGAGCCGGAGGCAGACCCGGACCAGCAAGGACGCAGAGCTCTCCTCTGGCTTACCAAATACTCCGAAGAAACGCCAAAACGAGGTTACTTCTATTTTAACTAAGTTTTACCCCTTAGCGGGTCTCTTTTGTCAACCACTCAATTCCTCTGACTCGGATTATCAGGATACCTCCCCTCCTTCCGGCGAGTCATTGTAGTCCAATCTACCGACTTTCAAGACTGTACCAGGGTATAACAATCCACTTGCTTTTGCAATTATTGCCATCTTCTTACTTCTATATTAATCTTTTGATTTGAATGTAGTGGTCAAGCTAAACCCAGCAAGAGGGTTAGGAAGAATAAGTCAGCTGATGAGAGAGTCGCCACTGATGAGCCGGCTCTTGAAACTATCATGCCGGAGCTAAGCATTCATGAGCCGCCACCTGAACCAGCACAAGATGTGCCACCTCCTGCTGACCTACCTACTGACCAAGGTGCTTCCGGGTCAGAAAATCCTCAACCTCCAAGCCCAACCCGGACGGCTGATCCTTCCAATACAGATGCTGGAATTACGGGAACTGGCCATGTTGACCCGGGAAGGCCAACCGTACTGGCCAAATGCTCCGCCAAGGAAGAACTTCTGGACCAGCGCCGAGTCAAGATGGACGTCACCAATTACAATCATATGAGTATTGGAGATATCTTCTCTGGTTATATGAGCCAAGTGCACAACAGCCGGACCCTCGAGATTGGCATGGTGAAGCAAATGCATCATAAATTCGAGGTATAACTTGTTTTGTCTTGTTCCTTATCCTTCAGTATATTAGTCCCCAAGTCTGCTGCTTAAGATACTTATGCTGTAGACTTAGAAATAAATTTGTCAACATAAAAAAGAATAAACTTCCGGCTTACCATGTAGTCCCCAAGGGGCGGCTTAACCAATATGGTTGAGCCGGCTCTTTATAGAGAGTCTTTTAAACAACAATATGCATTAGTCCCCAAGTGCCAAGTGTTATTGTTTACAAAATGCTTGGGACTTACTTCATATGAATCATCAAATAATTAATCGTCATAGAAAAGAAAAACTCTGCAAGACATTAGCCACCAAGTGCCAAGTACATTGCTAGCAAAGTGCTTGGGACTTAAATACGGCATAAACAACTTACTTGATTATGCCGTATAAACAATCAAGGCGGCTCTTGGTGACCAATGAACAAATAAAATTCAAGTTGACTCGTGGCTACCAAGAGTCAATGAATTCCGGCACACTCTATTGCCCGGCTTATAATATGAACACAACGGCAAGGCGACTTACCGAAGATGGCAGCGACCATTTGTGAGATATGGTGCTTTAACCCGGACAATTCTCCAGTGACTTCTTCAAGAGCCGTTTCTGCTTTTTCAGCTTGGCTTATCAATGCGGTCTTCTCATCCGCCCAGGCTTTCTTTTCAGTTTCAAACTCTTTCTTAAGTTTCTCCTGTTCAGAAACACTAAACTCGAACTTACTGTTGGCCTTCTCAAGTTCTGATTCTTGGAATTCAAGGCGGCTCTTCAAAATTGGTCACCTCCGATTCAAGTTGACTCGTGGTAGCCTGTACAAATTCAAGTTGACTCGTGGTAGCCTGTACAAATTCAAGTTGACTCGTGGTAGCCTGTACAAATTCAAATAAGCTATCAGTTCTGCCGCAACGGATCAATGAATTGAGAAGGTCAGCTGCAAGAGCCGGAGCGGTAAATGATCTAAGCCGGGCTAAGGCCTGGCTACCTGAACTAGACCCGGAAGATATCGCCATTGGTTATCCAAGTCTCAAGAAGATGGCACGTCATTTGAAGAGGCAGATTTCCTTGCCTGTGTCAAAGAGGTACGCCCCGTGGCGACTCTGATAGCCTCTGAAGTGGATCATACCAAGTACTAGGCGGGTTATGATGAACAAAATCGAAGGATTCTAACACCTGAATATGACGTGACCAGTCTGATTCCCCCAATCCGTAAGCATACCTTTGCTCCTGAAGTTGACCCGGCTGGTCTTGTTGATGATGAAGCAAAATTTGAAGCCTTAAAGAACATTGACTGGTCATCATCAACCTTCCAGGAAAAGGAGGACACAAGCGCGGAGAGGGCTAACCCGGACGCTTCCGGCCAATCTTGAGGGTGAAGCTCTCATGGCGACTCAGCACCTGGTGTTTTTTAAAAAAACAATGCAAACTATTTGGACTTAATAAGTCCTGTAATAGGGTAGAGATAACTCTGTTGTGGCCATGCCATCGTGCATGTTTTTGATGCGTAACATTTTTAAGCCGCCTTGTTATATTCATGCACATAGTTTGATCATTGTTGAAAAAATGCCCTTCAAATAAGCTGCTAAGTCGGTCAAAAATGTGATAAACATAGATTAGCTGGTTGATGAAAACACAACTATAATAAAATTTTCCACTGGCTCCACCGGTTCATATGACCCTGCTAATAATGATGAAGATCAGATATTTGGATACCCGAAAAGTACATCTATGTTTAAGGGTCGACGACTCATCAGTCGATATTGAACCGGGCTGCAAACATTATATTTATAGTTGTAAGCCTCAGGAAATAAATCTTTAAGCCAAATAACGGGGCTTCCAAAGAGAACTTAAACCAAAAAGAGAAGTAATAATGGCAAGGCCACTGATTCGAATACGATCAATGAACTGTCCCAGAGGGGTTTAAGCTAGGATTCAAATATGATCATGTAGCCCCCAATGGCTTTGGCATTGCGCCGATCAAGAGGGTACCGACAGCTGTGTTCTCTTTGGTTTGAATACGACCTATTTTTGAACAGGAATCCCCCTAATGACCTTGAGAGTTTTTTAATGACTCTGATTCGAATACGATCAAAGTTGGTTCCCAAATGGGGTTAAGCTATGATTCGAATATGATCAAGAAGCCCCCAAGTGAGCTCAGCAGTGTGCCAATCAAAAGGGTATCGACAGCTATGTTCTCTTTGGTTCGAATACGACCTATGTTTGAACAGGAAGCCCCCTAGTGACCATAATTATGAACAGCTAGATTTGAATAGAATCGTAAGCCGGATCAGAACAGGCTGAGCCGGATCAAATATGACCCGTCCCCGAACGATCATGTGATAAAAAGATGATAATAATAATGACAAATTTACCTTGTGAGAAGGAAAAAAGGACAGAGGTCCTGCTTTATTATTTATCATAATATATACATTGGCAAAATATGTACATTAGTGGAGCCTATGGCTCAAGTGTAGTAGGGCCAGAGATGAGCAATGTTCCACGGCCTCCGGGTCTCTTCCTCCAACTTACGTGAGTCTTTGTGCTCTCGAATGTCAATAAGGTAATATGACCCATTGTTCAAGTTCTTACTAACCACAAATGGCCCTTCCCAAGGTGGGGATAACTTATGAGCATCAGTTTGATCCTGGATGAGCCGGAGCACTAGGTCACCTTCCTGAAAAGATCTGGACTTAACTTGACGGCTGTGGTAACGGCGCAAATCCTGTTGATAAATCGCCGAACGGGCAGCTGCCAAGTCCCGATGTTCATCTAACAGGTCAAGAGCATCCTGGCGTGCTTGTTGATTGTCTTTTTCCACATAAGCCACCACACGAGGTGAATCATGACGGATGTCACTAGGGAGAACCACATCAGCTCCGTAGACCATGAAGAAAGGCGTATAACCCGTAGATCTGTTAGGAGTAGTGTTGATGCTCCATAATACTGAAGGTAACTTTTCAACCCAACAACCCGGCGTCCGTTGCAAAGGGACAAAGAGTCGGGGCTTGATGCCTTTCAGGATCTCTTGATTGGCTCGCTCGGCTTGGACATTGGACTGTGGGTGAGCTACTGATGAAACATCAAGCCGGATATGCTCACATTGACAGAACTCCTCCATGGCGCCTTTAGACAGATTAGTGCCATCATCAGTTATAATGCTGTGTGGAAAACCAAAACGAAATATCACCTTCTTCATGAATTGAACCGCCATGGCTGCATCACACTTACTGACCGGCTCTGCCTCGACCCACTTTGTGAACTTATCAACCGCCACCAAGAGATGAGTCTTTTTATCCTTGGATCGCTTGAAAGGCCCAACCATGTCAAGCCCCCAGACTGCAAACGGCCAAATAATTGGAATCATCCTCAACTCTTGAGCCGGCACATGAGCCCGTCTTGAGAACTTCTCACAACCATCACATTTACTGACCAGATCCTCTGCGTCTGCATGAGCTGTTAGCTAATAAAACCCATGACGAAAAGCCTTAGCCACAAGAGATTTTGACCCGGCGTGATGACCGCAGTCCCCTTCATGAATCTCACGTAGAATTTCTTGGCCTTCTTCAGGAGAGATGCAACGCTGAAAAGCCCCTGTAACACTGCAATGATGTAACTCGCCATTGATAATCGTCATGGACTTAGACCGCCGGGTTATCTGCCTGGCCAAGGTTTCATCCTCAGGCAACTCGCCCCGTGTCATATAAGCCAGATATGGCACCGTCCAATCTGGAATGACATGAAGAGCCGCCACCAACTGTGCCTCAGGGTCTGGGACAACCAAATCTTCCTCTGTAGGTAGCTTGACGGAAGAGTTATAGAAAACATCCAAGAAAGTATTAGGCGGCACCGGCTTACGCTGAGATCCCAGCCGGCTTAAGGCGTCAGCTGCCTCGTTCTTTCTACGGTCAATGTGTTCCACCTGATAACCCTTGAAGTGCCCCGCAATTGCATCAACCTCTCGGCGATAAGCCGCCATGAGAGGGTCCTTTGAGTCCCACTTGCCTGACACTTGCTTAGCCACTAAATCTGAGTCACCGAAGCACCTTACCCGGCTTAAATTCATCTCTTCAGCTATCCGGAGACCATGGAGCAAGGCTTCATACTCAGCTGCATTGTTAGTACAAGGAAACATCAACCGGAGTACATAACAAAACTTATCACCTCGAGGGGAAGCTAGGATAACTCTAGCCCCCGAGCCTTCCAATTGCCTAGACCCATCAAAATGAATTGTCCAATAGGTATTGTCTGGCTTTTCCTTAGGCATCTGCAACTCTGTCCAGTCATTGATAAAGTCCACCAATGCTTGAGATTTAATAGCCGTGCGTGGCACATATTTTAAACCATGAGGACCAAGCTCAATGGCCCATTTGGCGACTCGTCCTGTGGCCTCTCTGTTCTGAATGATATCCCCCAAGGGGGCAGAACTAACCACAGTAATGGGATGGCCCAAGAAGTATTGCTTAAGCTTCCGGCTGGCCATAAACACCCCATAGACAAGCTTCTGCCAGTGCAGATACCACTGCTTGGACTCAATCAGTACCTCACTAATGTAGTAAACCGGTTGCTGAACCGGGTACTCCTTGCCAGCCTCCTTGCGTTCCACCACAATAGCCACACTGACAGCACATGTGTTAGCAGCCACATATAGGAGCAATGGCTCCTTATCAATGGGAGCAGCAAGAACCGGCGGCTCAGCCAACTGCCTCTTTAGATCTTCAAAGGAAGTATTGGCAACATCATTCCAAGTAAAGCTATCCGTCTTCTTCATCATCTGATACAGTGGCATAGCCTTCTCCCCCTAACCGGCTTATGAACCGGCTTAAGGTGGCGATACGACCCGCCAAACGCTGGACATCATTAATACACGCCGGCTTGGCCAGGGAGGTGATGGCTTTGATCTTCTCCGGGTTAGCTTCGATGCCTCTGTTAGAAACCAGAAAACCCAAAAGCTTGCCTGCAGGCACGCCAAAAACACACTTGGCCAGGTTAAGCATCATCTTGTAAACCCGGATATTATCAAAGGTTTCCTTGAGATCATCGATCAAGGTCTCTTTCTCTCTGGACTTAACCACGATGTCATCCATGTAAGCATGAACATTGCGTCCAATCTGATCATGGAGACAATTCTGTACGCATCACTCGTAAGTCGCCTGGGCACTCTTGAGCCCAAAAGGCATTGAAACATAGCAGAAGGCTCCAAACGGAGTGATGAACGCTGTCTTCTCCTGGTCCTTAACAGCCATTTTGATCTGATGATAACCAGAGTAAGCATCCAAAAAGCTCAAGCGCTCACAACCCACCGTAGCATCGATGATCTGATCAATACGAGGGAGAGCAAAAGGATCAGCAGGGCAAGCTTTGTTTAAGTCTGTGTAATCTACACACATACGCCAGGTGCTGTTTTTCTTAAGAACAAGCACCGGGTTAGCCAGCCACTCCGGATGAAACACCTCAATGATAAACCCAGCCGCCAGGAGCCGGGCCACTTCCTCACCAATAGCTTTCCTTCTCTCCTCATTAAACCGCCGAAGAAATTGCTTGACCGGCTTAAACTTTGGATCGATATTAAGAGTGTGCTCAGCGAGTTCTCTCGGCACACCCGGCATGTCAGATGGCTTCCATGCAAAAATGTCCCGATTCTCACGGATGAACTCGATGAGCGTGCCTTCCTATTTGGGATCCAAATTAGCACTGATACTGAACTGCTTGGATGAGTCGCCTGGGACAAAATCAACAAGCTTAGTCTCCTCCGTCGACTGAAATTTCATGACCGGCGCATGCTCTGTAGTTGGCTTCTTCAAAGATGTCATATCCGCCGGGTCAACATTATCCTTGTAGAACTTTAACTCTTCCATCGCGCAGGCCCACTCAGCATAAGCCGCGTCACATTCTTCACATTCCAGAGCTACCTTGCGGCTCCCGTGCACCGTAATGGTTCCCTTATAACCCGACATCTTGAGTTGTAAGTACACATAACACGACCGTGCCATGAACTTGGCATAAGCCAGCCGCCCAAACAGAGCATGATATGGGCTCTTGATCTGAACTACTTCAAATGTTAATTTCTTGGCTCTGGAATCATATTCATCCCCAAATGCTACCTTTAACTCTATCTTGCCAACCGGATACGCCGACTTACCAGGTACAACTCCATGGAAAACAGTATTGGACTTCTTAAGGCTCTTATCAGTTAGCCCCATGCGACGGAAGGTCTCATAATAAAGGATATTGATGTGGCTGCCTCCGTCCATCTGCACCTTGGTGAACTTGTATCCACCCACTTGAGGGGACACGACCAGGGCTAAGTGACCTGGATTGTCAACCCGGGGAGGGTGATCCTCTCTACTCCATATGATAGGCTATTCAGACCATCTCAAGTAACGAGGAATTGCCGGCTCAACCGCATTCACGGCCCTCTTATGAAGCTTCTGGCCCCGTTTACACAAGCTAGTGGTAAACACATGATATTGCCCACTGTTCAGCTGCTTCGGATTGCTCTGGTATCCACCTTGATGCTGCTGCTGACTACCCTGGCCAGCCTATTGGTTATATCCACCCTGGTTTCCCTGGGAATTCTGAAAATTGGGATTTGACCCGCCGCCCGAGCCATGAAAGCCGCCACCACCTGAGCCGCCCGGGCCATTGTTACCTTCAAACATGTTGGAATTCTTGAATGCCTTCATAATTGTGCAGTCCTTCCACAAATGTGTAGCTGGCTTCTCCTTAGAACCGTGTCTCGGACAAGGCTCATTCAATAACTGCTCAAGTGTGGGTCCTGACCCGCTAGATCGAGGAGGTGGCCTTCCCTTGCGCCGCTGGTTATGACCCTGCGTATTGGTGTTAGCCACAAAATCCAAACTATCGTCAGCCTTACGTTTGTTACCTCCTTGACTTGCCGGGTTGTACTAGGAGCCCTTGTCGTTGCCGTTCCTCTTTCCCTTCCCTGTCTTCTCATCATCAGACTCGGGATCCTTGGTACTATCAGAATCGGCATACTTGACCAGAGCCACCATCAGCGTGCCCATATCATTGCACTCATGTTTGAGCCGCCCTAGCTTTTGCTTCAAAGGTAAGAAACGACAATTCTTCTCCAACATTAAGACTGCAGAGCCGGCATCCATCTTATCAGATGAATGTATTATGGCCTTAACCCGGCGTACCCAATGGGTTGTAGACTCACCCTCTTCCTGCTTACAATTTGTCAGATCCACAATCGACATGGGCTGCTTACACGTGTCTTTGAAGTTCTGGATGAACCGGGCCTTTAACTCCGCCCATGAACCGATTGAATTAGGTGGCAGGCCTTTCAACCAGGTGCGGGCAGTTCCATCCAACATCATGGTAAAGTACTTAGCCATTGCTGCATCAGAAACCTCCAACAGCTCCATAGCCATCTCGTAGCTCTCAATCCATGCCCCGGGCTGTAAGTCGGCTGTGTAATTCGGCACCTTCCTTGGTCCTTTAAAATCCTTGGGCAATCGCTCGTTACGTAGAGCCGGTACTAGACACGGGACTCCTCCAGTCCGGGCGGCTATACCTGCCTCAACAGAAGTCACCGGATAAACCAGATATGGCTGATAAGCCGTCAACTGAGCCACTTGTTCAGCCGCCCGTTCAGCCTCTTGCCGTAGTCTCTCTTGTTCTACCAAGTTAACGGCCTCATGACGTGGCGGGTTACCGCCACCTGGCTGGTCACTGCGTCTAACATTGCTGGATACGGCCGCTGAATCCATGTGCATGCTGTAACTCGGGCTTCGGTTGGACGAGGGGTCGAGTCGATCCTGTCCCGGCTGTATGAGTACGCCTCCTACTGTACTAAAGCCGTCTGAAGGAGTTCCCCGACCCGACGGGTTTCAACCACAGTTGGAGAGTCGCCATCAATTGGGAGAGCCACCAATTGAGTTGCTGCTGCTATCATGTTTTCTAATGGGTTGGAGCAATGACCCAGAGGGGTTGGTACGTACTGAGGTGGCGCCATGTTTACACGGGGAGGTCCCATCACTGGAGACTGAAACGGTGCTCCGTCCCTGGGTGTCGCAACATGGTCTGGCCCTATGCGTGGAGGGAGCCATGGCGGGTTGCCTGTCTGCGGGATGAGCCATGGTGGGTTACTGGGCCTTGCTCCTGGCGTGTTAAAAAGGTTCTGAGGGTCATAAACAGGGGGAAGTCGAGATTGGGCCTTCCGACGCCTTCTCCTCATGACCTCATTAGCCGCGTTCTGGTCTTGCGTAAGCCGGAAAGCATGCGCCTGAATCTGTTGAGCCTGAACGTCTAGAGTCGCCCGCTCTGCGTTTATCCTAACATCCTCTGCCGCCAGGTCCGCCTTAGCTTGCACCATATCCAACTTTAACTGTGCCACCTCTGCATCATGACTGGCTTGATCTGCTGGGCTAACTACAACGGTTAACAGGGTGGTCAGCTTGTCGGTGAGATCCATTAACACCTGAGCCCGTGAACGCACCGGGCCTCCTGCCCTGGCTGCCGCTGACCCGGAAGTTACGGCTGCTATAGTTGCAGAGTCTTGGATGGGTTGGGTGCCGGCCATGAAAATCCCGACCCTGCATGACGGCTCAAGACAATCCGGAATACTGCTGCCATCGGAACAGCCGCCGAGCCCGCCATACTGTAGTTGGTACAATGAATCCGTCTCGCCAGTGGACGACCACCATCAGAGTAGATGGCCGCCTCACCATCAGAGGCAGATCCTTCAGAGACCCCTCCGTGGATGCATCCCACGAAGGCACGCTTCACAGCCGGAAGAGCTCGAGCGGGTCTCACACGTTGAGCCATTTTGACGAGGTCGGTGCAGATGTCCGGCTCACGGCCCGACTCGCCGATCTTGCCGATGAAGATGTGGATTACGCCGAAGGGGACCCGGTACCCATACTCAATTGAGCCGGCCTCGGGGCCCCAGCCTGCATCGTCGATGTAGAGCTTGCCGCGACGATTCTTGGTCATCCAGCCCACAACGTATCCCTTGAGCCCTTCGAAGTTGCCCTTCAAGAACTCAAATCCACCATGCGCTAGCCCCACGGTGGGCGCCAACTGTCGTGGAATTGTCACGTCAGATGTCCTAGTGAAAGGACTTAGTCGTGGAGCCATCGCAACTAGGAAGCTTGAAGGGGTTAATCGGGACAAGAGACACGAGAGGTTTATACTAGTTCGGCCCCTTATGATGAAGGTAAAAACCTACATCTAGTTGTGATTGGGATTATGTATGTCTCAATAACCAGGAAGCAGAATCGCTTGACCTAGCTCTCGAGATGTTGTTTCGTGTCCTAAACCGCCGCCGGGTCATCCCCTTATATACCGAGGTCGACGCCCAGCGGCTCTACAGAGTCCCGGCCGGCTTATAGATTGTATCCGGCTCGGTCTCTTAATCTTTCTTGCCTTACAATACAAGTTACATGATCAAGGCAGTTTAACACTACGGGCCTTAAGTCACCTCTAGGCCGTTGGGCCTTTACTAAGCCGCCGTCTTCAAGCTTGAGCTTCTGTCTTCAAGAATGCTTGTAAGTATAACCCGACTCCTCTTGGCGGGTCATATTAATAGCTATATCCCCAACACAAAGTCTATACTTTGTTTTCATACATGGATCCTCTCTCGGATTTTATGGCCTCGAGCCATTCATTGGAATCCGGGCCCACCATCGCTTCTCATAGCTCGTAGGTTCATTGTTGTCTAGCAACATGACCTCCAAGACAGGATTACGTACCACTCTGAAGTAGTACGTATCCTTGTCAACCTACGAGTTTTGGTAGTGACTTGATCCGAAGTTTCATGATCAATATCATTAGCTTCCACTTCAATTGGTGTAGGCGCCAAAGGAACAACTTCCTGTGCCCTACTACACACTGGTTGAAGTGATGGTTCAATAACCTTATCAAGTCTCCACCATCCTCCCACTCAATTATTTCGAGAGAAACTTTTCCTCTAGAAAGGACCCGTTTCTAAAAACAATCACTTTTGCTTCCGGATCTGAAATAGGAGGTATACCCAATTGTTTTGGGTGTCCTATGAACATGCATTTATCAGCTTTTGAGTTTGAGCTTATCTGGCTGAAACCTTTTCACATAAGCGTCATAGCCCCAAACTTTTAAGAAACGACAACTTAGGTTTCTCTAAACCATAGTTCATATGGTGTCGTCTCAACGGAATTGTGTGGTACCCTATTTAAAGTGAATGCGGTTGTCTAATGCCTAACCGATAAACAATAGTGGTAATTCGATAAGAGACATCATGGTATGCACCATATCCAATAGGGTGCAGTTATGATGTTCGGACACACCATCACACTATGGTGTTCTAGGCGGTGTTAGTTGTGAAACAATTTCCCTAATGTCTTAATTGTGTGCCAAACTCGTAACTCGGATATTCATCTCTATGATCATATCATAGACATTTTATCCTCTTGTCACGACGATCTTCAACTTCACTCTGAAATTACTTGAACCTTTCAATAATTCAAACTTGTGTTTCATCAAGTAAATATACTTAGCATCTACTCAAATCATCTGTGAAGTAAGAACATAACGATATCCACTGTGTGCCTCAGCACTCATTGGACTGCACACATCAAAATGTATTACTTCCAACAAGTTGCTTTCTTGTTCCATCTCACTGAAAATGAGGCCTTTCAGTCATCTTGCCCATGTGGTATGATTTGCATGTCTCAAGTGATTCAAAATCATGTGAGTCCAAATGATCCATCTACATGGAGTTTATTCATGCATACATACCAATAGACATGGTTCACATGTCTCAATCTTTTCAAAAACAAGTGAGTCCAAAGATCCATCAATATGGATCTTCTTCATGCGTTTTATACCAATATGACTCAAGTGGCAGTGCCACAAGTATGTGGTACTATCATTACTATCTTATATCTTTTGGCACGAACATGTGTATCACCACGATCGAGATTCAATAAACTCATTTTAGGTGCAAGACCATTGAAGGTATTATTCAAATAAATAGAGTAACCATTATTCTCCTTAAATGAATAACCGTATTGTGATAAACATAATCCAATCATGTCTATGCTCAACGCAAACACTGAATAACAATTATTCAGGTTTAACACCAATCTCGATGGTAGAGGGAGCATGCGATGCTTGATCACATCAACCTTGGAAACACTTCCAACACATATCGTCATCTCGCCTTCAGCTAGTCTCCGTTTATCCGTAGCCTTTTATTTCGAGTTACTAACACTTAGCAACCGAACCGGTATCTATTACCCTAGTGCTACTAGGAGTACTAGTAAAGTGCACATTAATATAATGTATATCCAATATACTTCTGTCAACCTTGCCAGCCTTCTCATCTACCGAGTATCTAGGGTAGTTCTGCTTCAGTGACCGTTCCTCTCATTTTAGAAGCACTTAGTCTCGGGTTTGGGTTCAACCTTGGGTTTCTTCACTAGAGCAGCAACTGATTTGCCGTTTCATGAAGTATCCCTTCTTGCCCTTGTCCTTCTTGAAACTAATGGTTTTACTAACCATCAACAATTGATGCTCCTACTTGACTTCTACTTTCACGGTGTCAAACATCGCGAATAGCTCAAGGATCATTATATCTATCCCTGATATGTTATAGTTCATCACGAAGATCTAGTAGCTTGGTGGCAGTGACTTTGGAGAACCATCACTATCTCATCTGGAAGATAACTCCCACTCGATTCAAGCGATTGTAGTACTCAGACAATCTGAGCACATGCTCAATGATTGAGCTTTTCTCCCTTAGTTTGCAGGCTTAAGAAACTTGTCGGAGGTCTCACACCTCTTGACATGGGCACGAGCCTGAAATCTCAATTTCAGCTCTTGGAACATCTCATATGTTCCGCGATGTTTCAAAATGTCTTCAGTGCCTCAATTCTAAACCGTTTAACATTACACACTGAACTATCACGTAGTCATCAAAACATGTATGTCAGATGTTCGCAACATCCACAGACGACGCTCGAGGTTCAGCACACCGAGCGGTGCATTAAGGACATAAGCCTTCTGCATAGCAATGAGGATAATCCTCAGTTTACGGACCCAGTCTGCATAATTGCTACTATCAACTTTCAACTAAAATTTTCTCTAGGAACATATCTTAAACACTAGAACTAAAGCGTAAGCTACGACATAATTTGCAAGGACCTTTTGACTATGTTCATTATAATTAAGTTCATCTAATTATTTAATGAACTCCCACTTAGATAGACATCCCTCTAGTCATCTAAGTGATACATGATCTGAGTCAACTAGGCCGTGTCCGATCATCATGTGAGACGGACTAGTCATCATCGGTGAACATCTTCATGTTGATCGTATCTACTATACGACTCATGTTCGACCTTTCGGTCTCTTGTGTTCCGAGGCCATGTCTGTACATGCTAGGCTCATCAAGTCAACCTAAGTGTTTTGCGTGTGTAAATCTGGCTTACACCCATTGTATGTGAATGTTAGAATCTATCACACCCGATCATCACGTGGTGCTTCAAAACAACGAACTTTCGCAACGGTGCACAGTTAGGGGGAACACTTTCTTGAAATTTTAAGAGGGATCATCTTATTTATGCTACCGTCGTTCTAAGCAAATAAGATGTAAACATGACAAACATCACATGCAAATCATAAAGTGACATGATATGGCCAATATCATCTTGCGCCTTTGATCTCCATCTTGAGGCACAACATGATCACCTTCGTCACCGGCATGACACCATGATCTCCATCATCATGATCTCCATCATCGTGTCTTCATGAAGTTGTCTCGCCAACTATTACTTCTACTACTATGGCTAACGATTTAGCAATAAAGTAAAGTAATTACATGGCATTATTCAATGACACACAGGTCATACAATAAATTAAGACAACTCCTATGGCTCCTGCCGGTTGTCATACTCATCGACATGCAAGTCGTGATTCCTATTACAAGAACATGATCAATCTCATACATCACATATATCATTCATCACATTCTTTTGGGCCATATCACATCACATAGCATACCTTGCAAAAACAAGTTAGACGTCCTCTAATTGTTATTGCATGTTTTACGTGGCTGCTATGGGTTTCTAGCAAGAATGTTTCTTACCTACACAAAGCCACAACGGTGATATGCCAATTGCTATTTACCCTTCATAAGGACCCTTTTCATCGAATCCGATCCGACTAAAGTGGGAGAGACTGGCACCCGCTAGCCACCTTATGCAACAAGTGCATGTCAGTCGGTGGAACCTGTCTCACGTAAGCGTACGTGTAAGGTCGGTCCGGGACGCTTCATCCCGCAATGCCGCCGAATAAAAATAGGACTAGTAACCGTAAGCAAATTGTACAAACCATCACCCACAACTACTTGTGTTCTACTCGTGCATATAATCTATGCAATAGACCTAGCTCATGATGCCACTGTTGGGGAATGTAATAGAAATTCAAAATTTTCTATGCATCACCAAGATCAATCTATGGAGATTCTAGCAACAAGAGAGAGAGAGAGAGAGAGAGAGAGAGAGAGAGAGAGGGAGCACATCTTCATACCCTTGAAGATCGCTAAGCGGAAGCGTTACAAGAACGCGGATGATGGAGTCGTACTCGCGGCGATTCAAATCACAGAAGATCCGATCTAGCGCCGAACGGACGGAGCCTCCGCGTTCAACACACGTACAGCCCTGGGATGTCTCCTCCTTCTTGATCAAGCAAGGGGATAGGAGAAGTTGAGGGAGAACTCCGAAAACACGACGGCATGGTGTTGGTGGAGCTCGTGGTTCTCCAGCAGGGCTTCGCCAAGCACTACGGAGTAGGAGGAATAGTTGGAGGAGGGAGGGGCTGCGCCAAAAGCAAGGGTGCTATAGCCCTCCTGTCGGCGTACTAGAGTAGGGGTACCCTAGTATCCCGAACTCGTGCATGGGCAGTTGCAGCGCCCCACGGCAAGGCTTGCCGAACGACCGCCGGGGTCCTCCGTGGGTTCCCTTGGAGCCCCTTCAAGAACAAAGTATTTAAGATGAAGAGACAAGACCCCGGTAAGAGGAGCTTGCCGGGAAGGCCAACCAAGGCGCCACAAGAAACTTACCGCGACGCACCACACGTCCCGGCAAGATCCGGCGAGCGACAAGCTTCCGGACGCGACAAGACGACGACCCCGGCAAGGTACTTGCCGGGGGCCAGCTGCCACCCCATACCCGCGCTCCAGCGCACCCGCCCGCGTGTCGCCATGAGGCTTTCTCAGGGGCGCGTGGCGGGAACCTGTGCAGCCAGGGGTACGCGGTGGCAAGCGGAGATGAAGAGGAGGCCATCATGGCGAACGGTGGCACTCCTAACGGTCACTTTTTGCACTGTTTAGGCAACTCAGACGGGCATTCAATGCCCCTGTCCCCTGCCATCAGAGTTAGGTAGGATACACTGTGTCTACAATAGCGGTAGGTGCAGCTACCGCATTCTTTTTCCATTTCTACCCCTCTCGTCTACGTTGCCACCTGTCGGTGACCCCTTGAGAGTATAAAAGGAGGCCCAAGCGCAACGTAGAGGAGGTTCGGCTCATTGGAAACATCAGGAACACTCTCACGCTCGGTCTGGCAGCGCCCATCGCTCTTGAGCAAGAATTCAATACACACAAACAAGCAGCAGTAGGGTTTTACGCATCCGTGCGGCCCGAAGCTGGGTAAAACTGCTCGCGTGTACTGCCTCGATCCGCTCTTTGCGCGGCCCCCGCCCCCCTCCGAACCGAAAGGGGCCCGGTCCCCATAGGTGTTGGTGGATCAGTTTCCCCGACATCTTTGGCGCGCCAGGTAGGGGGCGTCGAGATTGTGCGAACCCGATCCGGCGTGCACGCGAGCTAAATCTTCATTGTCTTCGTCGACATGCCACCGAAGAAGAAGGATTCGGAGGTAGCTGTTCCGTCTGCGTCGCTTTCACCGCCTCCGGAGCAAACGGGTGGTGGAGTGGACGCCGGCGGAAGAATGGGCGTCGACGAGGGAGCCCTCAGTGCGGCCAAGTCCAAGGACAAGGCGGCACAGACCTCGGCGTCCATGCGCGCACCGCGCCCCTCTCAGGAGGCGCGGGACCAGCAGCGTCATGGTGTTCGCAGCGCCATACGTCCGCTGGGCCAAGATCAAGCTGGTGGTTCTCGTGGCGCTCAAGACCAACATGCACGTCAACATGCTGGCTCGAGCGAAGTACGGTCGCCTGGACGGGGCACTGCTCCTTCTAACGTGGTTAGGAGTCCGAGCACGCCCCACTCCTCGCACCGTTCACCTCCGCCGCCCACCACTCCAGCAGAAGCCTTGGCGCGAGCTCAACTGCTCCTAGACTATCCTCCGACGGCGGACAAGACCGACGAATGGAGGGCCACTATCCAGAGCCCCATCGGCTTCGCCAACGGCGACACTGCGCGGCAACCAAGCACCTCGCTGCCACGGCAGGATAGCCGGATGCGAGCCGATGGCAACAAGACCGGGGGAGGTGCGACTTCCATGCACTCTCCGCTACGAAGGCCAAAATCGCCGACTCGCCGGGTCCACCCCGACAGCGGCTCCACCGCGTCATCGGACCCGCGAGCTCGTCGCGACCAGCACCAAGTTCTCCATGAACAACAACAAGAAGACGCTCGAACCCGCATCGAGCGCCGAAGAGAAGCGCGACGTCAATCCGACAAGCGCGCTGGGCCCTCTGTTGACATGCATGCGCCAGGGGAACCAGGCGATCTGCCGTACGCGGTAGGTTGTCCTGCATTCACCCGTGAGCTGCGGCAAGTCCAGTGGCCCAACACAAAGAATTTCAAACCAGACGTACCAGAGAAGTACGACGGCAAGACGCATCCGTCGGAGTTTCTCAGCATCTACACCATCGCGGTGCAGGCTGCCGGGGGACGGGATGACAAGATCCTTGCCAACTACTTCCCGCTGGTACTCAAGCCCAACGTGAGGTCCTGGCTCATGCACTTGCCGGACAATTCCATCTCCTCTTGGGCAGATTTATGCCATCAGTTTGTCGGCGCCTTTACAGGCGGCCACAAGCCACATGGCCAAGAGAGCGATCTTCATCTGCTCGCCCAGAAGGAAGGAGAACCACTGCGCAAGTACATTCAGAGATTCAGCCATGTACAGCACAACATCCCAGACGTCCACCCCGCCGCGATCATCAGCGCGTTCCATCAGAACGTGCGAAACCGAAGGATGAGGGAGGAGATGGTGATGTGTAAGATCATAGACGTCAGCAAGCTTTACGCCCTGGCAGACAAGTGTGCACGCGCTGAAGAGGGGAGGAGGCTCCCCGGAGAGAGTACAGGAGCAGGAGGATCCGACAGTGAGGATGCCGCCCCGACAAGGAAAGGCCGGCGGCGGAACAACAGAAGGAAAAAGGGCAAGGAAGTGCTAGCTGTCGAGCAGACCGGTAACGGAGGTGGCGCCAAGGAAGCTAAAGCTGGTGGCTCCGACAAGGAGGCGCAGCCTGTGGCGGCCGCCGACAAGCAGGACGGCTCCGGCAAGCAGTATTGCAAGATCCACCGCACCAAGGGCCACGATCTCCAGAGTTGCAAGAAGGTTGAACAGCTCGTTGAGCTGCAGAAAGCTGAATATGAGCGACGCGACAAGGAGAAGGCCCAGGAAGGTGCTGGAGGAGCTGGCAAGAAACGCCCCGGCCGGGGAGGACGCCGCGGCAAGGCCAAGCAGCGGCAAGGAGATAGGCCTCCCCATGGCCGCGACAAGGATGAAAACGACGACGATGACGAAGACGTGGATGATGATGAGGCCGATGAGCAGGAATTTCAGAAAGCTACAGAGGTCCTGTGCGTTAACGGTGGTGCTTCTCTGCATACTTCGCACCGCCAACTCAAGCAGTGGATGCGGGAGGTTAATGCAGCGGAACCATCCGTAGAGTCATGCAAGCCTCTGAAATGGTCCAGCACGCCTATCATCTTCGACATTGAGGATCACCCTGATCGCGTAACTGCGGTCGGGTGCTTGCCGATGTTGGTTTCACCAACTATCCGCAACCTCAAGGTCACGAAGATGCTAGTTGACGGTGGGGCCGGCTTGAATCTGATCTCCTCCGCGGTCCTTCAGAAACTCCAGATCCCTGACAGCGAGCTCGAAGAGACCGGCACATTCCAAGGAATCAACCCGGGAAGGAGCAAGCCGAAGGGGAAGATCACGCTGCCGGTCACATTTGGCAGCGAGCTGAATTTCAGAACTGAGAGGGTCACATTTGACGTTGCCGATTTTCCATTGCCCTACAATGGGATCCTTGGCCGTCCAACGCTCGCCAAGTTTATGGCAGCCTCTCACTATGCATACAACATGCTCAAGATGCCAGGCCCGATAAGTGTCATCTCTGTCCCCGGCGACAAGAAGGATGCCCTTATCTGCGCCGACAAGATCTACCGGGAAGCAGCAGCCGCAGCTGATCACAACACACTTGCCGCTGAAGCTCCCGGGGGGAAGAGGAAGACAAAGTCCGGCAAGAGCTCTGATGCCCACTTCGGCAAGCGCACCTCTTCGGAGTGCTGCGCTACCGTCGAGGACGCACCATCGAGCTCCACCGGCAAGTGCAAGAAGACGATGGCAGCTCCACCCGAGACCAAGAAGGTGTCCGCCAAGGAGGACGGCACTGGTGGTACCTTCACCATCAGTGCCACGCTTGACCCCAAATAGGAAAGCGCGCTCATTGCTTTCCTGCGGGCGAATGTCGACGTGTTTGCATGGCAACCGTCTGATATCCCCGGTGTTCCCAGGAAAGTAATTGAGCACCACCTAGCCGTTTGTCCTCATGCTCGGCCCGTCAAGCAGAAAGTCAGGAAGCAAGCAGTGGAGCGCCAAGAGTTCATTGCAGAAGAGATCAGGAAATTGGAAGCAGCAGGCCTTGTCAGAGGAGTGCTCCGTCCCACGTGGTTGGCCAATCCTGTAGTCGTGCGCAAGGCAAACAGGAGATGGAGGCTTTGTATAGACTTCACTGATGTCAATAAAGCTTGTCCCAAAGATCCATTTCCCTTGCCGCGCATTGACCAGATTGTTGACTCCACAGCTGGATGTGATTTGCTTTCATTTCTTGATGCATATTCAGGATACCATCAAATCTTCATGGCAGAAGAGGATGAGGAAAAACCCGCATTTATCACCCCTTGCGGCACATACTGTTTTGTACGGATGCCCTTTGGGTTGAAGAATGCTGGTTCAACATTTGCAAGGGTAGTCCGTGTTGCTTTTGAGCCACAGATACACAGAAATGTGGAAGCCTACATGGATGATATAGTGGTCAAGAGCAAGGGCAAAGCTACCCTGATCCAAGATTTAGAAGAAACTTTTGCAAATCTACGCAAGATCAACCTCAATCTCAACCCCGAGAAGTGCGTGTTTGGAGTCCCTTCCGGCAAGCTTCTCGGGTTCTTTGTGTCTCAGCGGGGAATTGAAGCCAATCCCGACAAGATCAAGGCCATCGAGCAGATTGAAGCACCAAAGCGCGTCAAGGATGTACGAAAGCTTGCCGGTTGCGTGGCTGCTCTCGGCAGATTTATCTCTAAGTCCGCAGAGCGCGCCTTGCCGTTTTTCAAAATATTGAAAAAGGCAGGTCCGATGAAATGGACTCCGGAAGCGGAGGATGCGCTGCAGGACTCGAAGAGGTACCTGTCCTCCACTCCAATACTTGTCGCACCTAAGCCACAAGAGAAGTTGCTGCTGTACCTAGCGGCAACCAATCAAGTGGTTAGTGCTGCGTTAGTAGCGGAGAGGGAGGCGGATGATGAGCCAGCGACCGCGACAAGTGAATCCAGCGACAAGCCGGGGGCTTCTCCGACAAGCTCTGGTCCCGACAAAGATGAATCTGCGCAGACGTGCAAGGAGGTGCAGAAGAAGATGGTGCAGCGCCCAGTTTACTTTGTCAGCTCCCTTCTCCAGGGGGCTAGGTCGAGGTACTCTGGTGTGCAAAAATTGCTTTTCAGCCTTCTCATGGCCTCGAGAAAGCTGCGCCATTACTTCCAGGCACACGAGATCACAGTTGTCACTCGCTTTCCGCTGAAGAGGATACTGCAAAATCCAGAAGCAACCGGCAGGATTGTCGAGTGGGCACTGGAACTGTCAAGCTTTGGCCTCAAGTTTGAGAGTACTTCCACTATACAGAGCAGAGCATTGGCAGAATTCATAGCGGAATGGACGCCGACACCAGACGAAGAAATTCCAGAAACAAGCATCCCCGTCAAAGAGGCAAGCAAAGAGTGGCTGATGTACTTTGATGGTGCCTTCTCGCTGCAAGGCGCCGGCACAGGCGTGCTGCTTATCGCACCCACCGGAGAGCACCTCAAGTACGTAGTTCAGATGCATTTTCCCAAGGAGCAAGCAATGAACAATACCGCAGAGTATGAAGGTTTGCTTGCCGGACTCAGAATAGCGGCAGACCTTGGGATCAACAAGCTCATTGTCAGGGGTGATTCGCAGTTGGTAGTCCGCCAAGTAAACAAAAGCTATCAGAGTCCGTTGATGGAAGCATATGTTGATGAAGTAAGGAAGCTAGAAGCACACTTTGACGGCCTGCAAATGGAACACGTTCCATGAGCTCAGAACGATATTGCTGACGGCCTGTCAAAGTGCGCAGCACTAAAGTTACCTGTGGAACCAGGGATTTTTGTGCTCAAGCTGACTCAACCATCCGTAACACCGTCGACTGGACAGAGAAAGAAGAGGAAGTTGGTTTCTGATGACTACTTTCCGGCAGAGCTTCTCGAAGCCGCCGCCAAGAAGGTCCCCAAGATCGACACCAAGAGTGCTGAGGAGCAGTCTGCTCCGGCGAACCTCTTGGTTTGTTCTGTTGAAGCAAATGCTCCCGACAAGTTTTGCTCCAGCAAGCTTGCCGGGGAATATCACGCTCCGGCAGAGCCACAGGTTCTTGCCGTGGAAGCGGATGTTCCCGCAGCAACAGATACGCCTTTAGTCCTTGTTGTCGAGCCACAAGCTCCAGCATGGGCGCAGCAGATTGTCCGTTTCCTTCAGACAGGAGAGCTTCCCGAAGAGCAAGAAGAAGCGGAAAGAGTAGCCCGGCAGTCAAGTATGTACAAGTTTGTCGACAACACACTGTACAGAATAAGACTCAACGGTGTGAAATTGAAGTGCATTCGCCGGGAAGATGGACAACAGCTGTTGGCAGAGATACATGGAGGCATATGTGGTCACCACATTGGCGCAAGAGCACTTGCCGGCAAAGCATTCCGACAAGGTTTCTTCTGGCCGACAACCCTCCAGGATGCAACTGCACAAGTAACCAAGTGTGAAGCGTGCCAGTTCCATTCCAAACAGATACACCAGCCAGCTCAAGCTCTCCAGACGATCCCTTTATCCTGGCCATTTTCGGTCTGGGGGCTCGACATCCTCGGCCCCTTTCCTCGAGTTGTCGGGGGCTTTGAGTTCTTGTACATCGCCATCGACAAGTTCACAAAGTGGCCGGAAGTGGAACCAGTGAGGAAGGTGACAACACAGTCAGCAGTCAAGTTCTTCAGGACGATTGTTTGCCGTTTCGGGATCCCTAACAGGATCATCACCGACAACGGCACGCAATTTACGAGCCGCACCTTCATGCAGTACGTCCAAGATCTTGGCGCCAAGGTCTGCTTCACTTCTGTTGCTCATCCGAGAAGCAACGGTCAAGCGGAGAGGGCAAATGCTAAAGTGCTGTGAGGCCTCAAGACCAGAACTTTCGACAGGCTGCACAAGTGCGGAAGAAACTGGATCGAGGAGCTGCCGGTGGTTCTTTGGTCGATTAGGACGACGCCAAATCGAGCCACTGGCCAGACACCCTTCGCTCTAGTCTACGGAGCAGAGGCAGTTCTCCCCATGGAACTCGTTTACGGGTCACCTCGAGTGCTCGCTTATGATGAGCTCGAGCAAGAGCAGTTGCGCCAAGATGATGCGCTGCTCCTTGAGGAAGACCGTCTTCAGGTTGCTGTGCGGGCCGCTCGCTACCAGCAAGCTTTGCGTCGCTACCATAGCCGCAAAGTTAAAGCTAGGAGCTTCGAGGAAGGCGACCTTGTTCTTCGGCGTGTTCAGTCCGCCAAGAATTCCAACAAGTTGACGCCGAAGTGGGAAGGCCCTTATCGGGTGAAACGAGTCACTAGGCCCGGCGCTGTCCGCCTTGAGACCGAAGATGGCATTCCGGTGAGCAACTCCTGGAACATAGAACATCTTCGTAAGTTTTACCCGTAGGGCGCGGTTGCCGGAAGCTTTTCTGGCAACCACCTTTTGTACAAGTCTTGCCGCTGTTGCATGTAATCCTTTGTACAAAGCCGGGCGCAGACCCCGTGCACTAGTAAAGTTCATGTGCCCCGCACATCTTGTCAGTTTTTTTATGCTATGATAATCTTTCGCATATGTTATCTGACACTTTGTGCAGCACCAGACCCCGGTAAGCAATAACGAGCCCAAGGCTCCATATCATTACTTTATTTCTCTGTTTCTTTCTCAAAAGAAGGAAGGTTCCCTCGCCCACAAGGTTTACCGGGGGGGGGGGGAGGGAGAAGATAATGGTGTGGACTAGGTCGTTCAAGAAAGTTTCTCCTTGCCGGGAAGCAGACGACAGAAAAGCTAAGTTGCTAAAGTTTGAGCAATCAGTTTTTTTTAAGTTTTTGAGTTATTTTCCTTGAACGACCGTGCTTTGTATGGAAAACCTGTGCGCGGAGGAACCAACTCGTAGCTAGCTGCGCCCTTACTTTGTTTCGAGTCCGCTCAACAACTTAAGTGAGCTGCAACTAGTTGCGACAAGGTTGCTTGTCGGTAGCGACCCCGCCAGCAGGCTGCTGAAGTTCCGCACTCGGCGCTCGCGGCAAGGGTGCCTGCACCGGCAAGTTTCCCTAGAAAGCGTAGGGCAGAACCATACAAAGCCAAGAGTCGAGTAAAGGAAGTAACACAGCAATTTTTTGCCTAAGATAGAGTTATATTACAAAAATAACTTGTCACGCCTCTAATAAAGTGTTCCCATGACATGACTGGCAGCGACAAGAAAAGAAGAAAACGGACGGCCTAATCTACGCGACCGCCGTCAACCCTTTTGACCTTGTTCACCCTGTCCACAATGGGTGCGACGAGGGCCTTAAGTGCGTCAAGATCAGCGTCCGCCGGCAGCCTCTTGAGGACGTTGGTGAGGTTGAGGCCCGGATTGCGGAAGGCCACCTTCACCAGCACCTTCTCCAGAACTCCGGCACAAATCGAGCGTGACTCGTCGGCCAACTGCTTTGGGATCCGTTCTCGGAGCTGCTGGAGAGCCGTCGCCACGCCCTTGAAGAACAGAGTGAGTTTGGCGCTGGGTTGGAGATTCTCGTCGGAGGAATACCCGAAGCCTTCCACCCCCAACTGCACCAGCTCCTCTTCAATGACTGCAGCAACGTTCACGAGGCCCTCCTTCCAGAGCGCCACGGTATCTCTGAGAAGATTCTGGGTTTCGGCGGCCCTCGCTAGCAGCGCCTCGTTGGCCTTGATGTCCTTCTTCAAGTCTGCCTCCCGTTTCCTGGTGCTGTCCAACGTCTCCGTCAAGGCGGCCAGCTTCAGCGTCAGATCTGCGTTGGAATCCTTGGCGGCGCTCAGTTCCTTGCCCCTCTCGGCGAGTCAGCCCTGTAGCTCACCGTGGGCAAGGGCGTCCTTCTCGCGCTCTAGCTTGAGCGCGGCAAGCTCTTCGCCACCAACCTTCAGATCAGCTTCTAGCTGCGCCACCTTTGCCTCCAATTCTTTCTTGGCGGCCTCGGCAGCCGCAGCCGCATCCTTTGCCTCTTGGAGCGTCCCGCCAAGTGCCCTTTCGCGCGCGGCAAGCTCCTCTTCGTGGCTGTCGAGGTTTACTTTTCGCTGAGTCAGCTCGCCTTCTCGCGCGTACAACTTCTCGCCGGTGAGCCGCTGCTGCTCTTCAGCCTCAGCCTTCTCAAGGAGGAAGGCCTTCCGCTCCTCAGCAAGCTGCTCCCGCTCCTCTGCCAAGGCCCGGAGAGTTTCTTAGCGAAGACCCCGGAGCTCCTCCGCACGCTTCTCTATGTCCACGCTCGCCCTCGCGACAAGCGCTTCCCAGGACTCCAACTTGACTTGGCGGGCGCGGTAGAGCGCCAGCAGCCTCTGTAGCAGCCGCTCCTCCTCAGGCTCGCCGCTGCTGCTTCCCGGCGCGTCGACGATCGACAACCCGGCGGAGGCAAGCACCTCCCCATCCAGAGCTTCTCCTTCCATCGGCGCCCTGGAGCTCGACGCCCAGGGGAGCTTGATGAAGATGCCCTCGCCAGCCTTCAGATAGGCGTCGGGCTGGGGCTCCTCGGAGCCTGACGCTGCGGTAGCGGCGGAGGGATCGGCGGTCGGTGCAGCGCCTGACGCTCCTGCGGCCTCAGGGCCGTCAGTGCGATCGCCAGATCCCCCGCCAGCTTCCTCGGCGGCAGCCTTGGCGGCCTCTTCGCCGGCGGGCACGTCAGCGCCGGCTCCTTCTTCGGTGGCCGCGGCATCATCAGTATTGCCGCGTGCGTCCTCCTCACCGCCCGCCTCGGTCTCCATCGGATCCGCGGAGGGTGGGTCTGACGACCGGAGAAGAAGGAGAAATCAAACAAGTATCCGAGAAGAGAAATCAGCAGAAGACTACAAGGAAAGTTTCGGGCAAAAAGGACTACCTGTGCTAGGATCTGCTGTCATGACCACCACCACCGGGGGATAGTTGGCGCTGTCCCTTGCCAGAGACTCCCCCCTTGCCGGAGACTCCTCCCTTGCCGGAGATCGCTTCCTTGCTGGAGAACGCTCCCTTGCCGGGGAGTCCGCCCTTGGCGGCGTAGTCGAAGCAGACGACGAGTCGGAGGAGATCACCACGCCCTCCTGATGAAGCTGTTCTGCTCCTGCACAAACAAACCAGTGATCAGATGTCAACAAAGGAAAAGAGCAACCACGCGCACCCAGAAGCAGAAAGTAAACCATATGCTTACGCTGGGGGCTGCGCTGGGGGCTGCTCTGCGAAGTGATGGCCGGATCCGGCAAGGTGGTCTCGGGCGCGCCTCCTGTCGTCGCAGTGGGCTCGTCCTCGATGACCACCACCTGAGCCTTGGCCCTCTTCGCCGCCCTCTGGGCCAGAGTCCTGAAAAAGAAGAGCCCAGGGTAGATCAGATCCAATGCAAGACAAGATCAGCAAGTTGAAGAACTACAAGAACAAGCAAGGGAATCTTACTCTTCTTCTTCTTCCTCCTCGTCGGAGCTGAGCGCGGAGAGGTCGAAGTTCGGCCCACTTCCAGCGCGACGAGGTGGAGGGGTGGGATCCCTTGACCGCTTGGCGGGGGCTGCGGCGCCAGCCCAAGACGGCCCCGCTTCAGTTGTCGCTGCGGCGGGAGGCGCTCCCGCGGCAACCGTACTTGCCGCGGTAGAGTGTGTCGCGCGACGCTACGGCTGTTGGCCCACTTGCCACCCTGCTACGTCGCCAACCCTGTGGAGGCGCCTTCTTGGCTGCGTTGGGGGCTGCACTGCGGGCCCTGCTCGCGGCAAGCTCCTCGGAGATGGCGGGCCGCTCGCACCCTCGGCGGGCTCGTTCGACTCGGCGTCAGGCGCGGCGAGCTCTTCTTCCTCTTCGGGCTGCTCCCGTTCGGCAAGACTCATCACCAACGCCGCGTCCGCTTCCTCCACGGTGAACCCGAATTCACCCGCGGCCGCGGCTACCGCCGCCTCTTCCGCCCTGGTGGCGATGCGCTCCATCTCTTGATCAGTGGTGTCGCGGGTGAGGAGCTTCTTCTCGTCAGCATTGACCGCCACCTCCACTAGGCTGTCGAAGAACTGCTGCACGACGTCGCACAAGTTGGAGCGATCCTGTGCGAGTCACACAACAGCATCATTGCGCAGATGCGGTCGCGCGAGGAGTTGTTACGCAGAGGCACGACGCCTGCTGGCAACCTGAACCACTCGGGATGCTGCGGGTTGTGCTTGAATATTTCCTTAAGTATCCCGTCCAATTCTATGACGGTGAAATTGAAGTTGAGGCCTGGGCGCAACCTCATGATGTCTGCCGGGCCTCCAAATTCCCAGGAGGGTCTCCCCCTCGCCTGCAGAGGGGCGATGCGGCGGCGGAGGAAATCTGCGCCGACAGCTCCTATAGTCAACCCGGCAAGCCTGAGGCGCAAGATCCGGGTGGTGGCGATCTTCAACTTGTCATCGTCTGCGGACAGGGCGCTCCAATCATTGCCTCGCACTGCTGGGGCTTGGCGCAGGGCGGTGAACGGCTGCGGGTTCTCCTCTACAACCCAGCACCAGTTTGCTCTCCACTCATCCCACTTGCTGCGGAGCTCCCCCTCCAGATAGGTCTCCTTCTTGCCGGCTCGCGAGATCCAGGCGATCCCCCCGGCAAGGGTTTCCCCTCTCTCGACACGGGGCATGAAGAAATGGCGGAAGAGAGCCACGTTGGGGTGGACTCCGACAAAGTTTTCGCATAGATGGGCGAAAACTGCCATGGTCAAGACGGCGTTGGGGGTAAAATCAAGGAGGTGGAGCCCGTAGGTGTTCATGATATCACAGAAGAAATCAGAGAATGGCGGGCAGAGCCCGCAGTAGAAGAACACGGCAAAGAAAGGGTACCCGCCAACTGGAGCTTCTTGCGAGGTGATGGCGGAGAGTACCTTTGTGCGCGGATGCGCCCGTGTCTCCGTCGACCAGAAGAGATAGTACCACTCCCTCAGATCCTTTCCGGAGAGCTTGGGGAGGAAGGTGGCCCGCTCTTTCCGCAGCGCCTCAAGCCGCTGCGCTTCGGTCGACTTCACAGCTTTCGCGGCCTTCCCCTTTCCGGGCTTCGGAGCCATGGCGGAGGCGGTGGGGGAGATCGACAGCGCTGGTAGTGGTGGCCGCGACGGAAGCGGAGCGCTGCTCTCTTTCGACTTTGGAAGCGGAGGAGGGCGGCGGAGGTTTCTGAGATTGCAGCAGCGAATGACGAAGATAGGGGAAATACCCCTGTTTCCCCTGCTTATAAGGAGGAGGGGGCGGACGTTGCGCTCTTTCCGAATAAAGAACCACCCACGATCTCCCCCACGACGCCGTGATTGACGCGTGCCGTTGCGGGGGGTGCGGTGGATATGGAGTTAGATTCGGCATACCCCAGGCCCGCGCGTGCCCATGCCCTGTTTTGGGCCTGGCCCAACAGCGCTCGACACCGTGTATGGCCCAGGCCCGGGGGCTCCTGTCGGCGTACTAAAGTAGGGGTACCCTAGTATCCCGAACTCGTGCACGAGCAGTTGCAGCGCCCCACGGCAAGGCTTGCCGAACGACCGCCGGGGTCCTCCGTGGGTTCCCTTGGAGCCCCTTCAAGAACAAAGTATTTAAGATGAAGAGACAAGACCCCGGCAAGAGGAGCTTGCCGGGAAGGCCAACCAAGGCGCCACAAGAAACTTACCGCGACGCACCACACATCCCGGCAAGATCCGGTGAACGACAAGCTTCCGGACGCGACAAGACGATGACCCCGGCAAGGTACTTGCCGGGGGCCAGCTGCCACCCCATACCCGCGCTCCAGCGCACCCGCCCGTGTGTCGCCATGAGGCTTTCTCAGGGGCGCGTGGCAGGAACCTGTGCAGCCAGGGGTACGCGGTGGCAAGCGGAGATGAAGAGGAGGCCATCGTGGCGAACGGTGGCGCTCCTAACGGTCACTTTTTGCACTGTTTAGGCAACTCAGACGAGCATTCAATGCCCCTGTCCCCTGCCGTCAGAGTTAGGTAGGATACATTGTGTCTACAGTAGCGGTAGGTGCAGCTACCGCATTCTTTTTCCATTTCTACCCCTCTCGTCTATGTTGCCACCTATCGGTGACCCCTTTAGAGTATAAAAGGAGGCCCAAGCGCAACGTAGAGGAGGTTCGGCTCATTGGAAACATCAAGAACACTCTCACGCTCGGTCTGGCAGCGCCCATCGCTCCTGAGCAAGAATTCAATACACACAAACAAGCAGCAGTAGGGTTTTACGCATCCGTGCGGCCCGAAGCTGGGTAAAACTGCTCGCGTGTACTGCCTCGATCCGCTCTTTGCGCGGCCTCCGCCCCCCTCCAAACCGAAAGGGGCCCGGTCCCCATAGGTGTTGGTGGATCAGTTTCCCCGACACCTCCCACCCCCTCTCTATTTATAGGGTGAAGGGGAGAGGGGGCCGGCCCTTCTAGATCCCATCTAGAGGGGGGGGGGCGGCGGCCAGGAGGGGGAGACTTGCCCCCCAAGCAAGGTGGAGGCGCCCCCTTCCCCTAGGGTTTCCAACCCTAGGCGCCTTGGGCCCTTGGGGAGGGGCGCACCAGCCCATTAGGGGCTGGTTCCCTCCCATATTCAGCCCATTAAGCCCCCCGGGGCAGGTGGCCCCACCCGGTGGACCTCCGGACACCTTTCGATGGTCCCGGTACAATACCGATAACCCCCGAAACCATTCTGGTGACTGAAACTGGACTTCCCATATATAAATCTTCACCTCCGGACCATTCCGGAACTCCTCGTGACGTCCAGGATCTCATCCGGGACTCCGAACAACATTTAGTAATCACATACTAATTCCCATAACAACTCTAGCGTCACTGAACCTTAAGTGTGTAGACCCTACGAGTTTGGGAACCATGCAGACATGACCGAGACGTTCTCCGGCCAATAAACAACAGCGGGATCTGGATACCCATGTTGGCTCCCACATGTTCCACGATGATCTCATCGGATGAACCATGATGTCGGGGATTCAATCAATCCAGTATGTCGGGGATATACCCCGCGGTATGACCCGACCGGAGTTATGACCCGGCCAGACTTGGCGATTCACCAGAAGACCCGGCTGGAGCTAGGCGACTCACTGGCGATCTGCCTGGACATGGCGGTTTACATATAACCCGCCTGGACATTGTGACTCACTGGAGACCCGGCGGGTGGGTCAAACGGACGACAAGGCCCAAGGCCTAGTAGGCCGGTTCATGTGATGGTGGGCCGACTTAAGAAGAAAGGTGTAAGGAATATTTCCCTTACAAGGAATCAAGACCCGGACTTGTATTCGGCTTGTAGTAGAAGATAGGCTAGTCCTAGTTCTACTAGGACTCCACATGTAACCCGCCCCCTCTAACTTATATAAAGAGGGGCAGGGCTCCCCAAAGAAGAAACAAGAAACAAGAAACAAGAAACACGAACAATCTCTAGGGCTAGACACAAAGAGCCGGCTTACCGGCAACTCTCTCATGATCATAATGAGACCTAGCCACAAACAACATGTAGGGTTATTACCGGATGATGTTTCCCGGGACCTGAAGCTGTCTAAATCCTTGTCTTGCGTGTTGCTCTCTCGTCCCGATCAATCCCTCTCAAGCTACCACATAGATGCGTTGGCCTCGCGACTAAGTCCTTACACTAGGACATCTGCCGTGACAATTCCACGACAGTAGGCGCCCACCGTGGGGCTCGCGCATGGTGGTGTTGAGTTCTTGAAGGGCGCTATCCCAGGGATCGAGAAGCTCCGCCCAGCTTATTGAAGAAGTTTCGGTCGACTTGTCAAAGAGTTCCAGCTGGCTCACCGAAAAAGTTCCGACCGCCTTGACGAAAGGTTCCGTCTAAATCGCCGAAAAGGTTCCGACCGCCTCGATGAAAGGTTCCGTCTGAATCGGCGAAAAGTTCCGACCGCCTCGACGAAAGGTTCCGTCTGAATCGGCGAAAGGTTCCGACCGCCTCGACGAAAGGTTCCGTCTGAATCACCAAAGAGTTCCGATTGCCTCGACAAAAAGTTCGGTCCGAATCGCCGAAGGGTTCCAGCCGAATCGCCGAAACGTTCCGTCCGAGTCATCAATGAATTCCGACTTAAGCTACAGAAAAGTTTCGAATTATCAAGAGGTTCCGGTTCAAAAGTTCCAGATTGTCAAAAAGTTCTGGCCGGATTATCAAGAGGTTCCGGTTCAAAAGTTCCGGCCGGATTATCAAGAGGTTCCGGTAAAAAGTTCCGGGTCATCAAAGGTTCCGGCCGGATTATGAAGAAGTTCTGGTTCCAAAAATTCCGGCTCAAAAAGTGCCGGCCGGGTTATGTGGAGAGCTCAGGCACTAGAAGACACAGAACCAATTAATTATTTTGTCAAAAAAAAACAAAAGCAGCACTATGCATTATCCAGCGCCAACATCCGGCACAAAATACCAGGTGATATCCATCCAAGTTTGTTTTATTATCACATGTTGTTTTTGTCAAAAGAATAAGTTTATCTTTGCCTTGTCTGTAATATTGTTTATGCAGGGCAATTATTTATGACAAAAAGTAATATTATACTGCGGAGGTGAAGGCACGCCAACATCTTTTGGCACAGGTGGTCATCTTTACTCTACGGACCCCCGCACCAGCTTACAACGTCGTGGCAGTCTCTCGCGACCACACCGGCTTACAACACCGTGGCCGTCTCTCGTGACCGCGCCGGCTTACAATGCCGTGGCCATCTTTTACGACCACGCCGGCTTACAACAAGGAGGACAACTTACCCACACCGGTTTACAACACCACGGTTGATTCATCTGTCTGAGCCGCCTTTGATGTTGCGGTCGTTTTTACGGTCCGTCTCTCGCGGCCTGGTCTACATCAACACACCGGGCCACATTTTTCTGGATGAGCTGTTTATTGAGTATGAGCAAGTCACTACTTGGGAAGCCCGGTTTCTCTTCCAACAAATTGGAGGAAAATTATCATATATTATCAACCGCCGTCTGCACTGGATGGCTCAATGGATAGGTGCACAAGTCGCCGGCACTACGGTTTGGTTAACTTCAAACAACCAGTTGGAAGGAACCATTGGCCGAGTTGCTGACACGGTCCATACGGGATCATTTATAACCCACCGCAATCACCTCAACCTTCTGTGGATAATCACTAGCCTAACATATCAGGTGAAATCCATCCAATATATTTTATATTACATATTATTTTCTTCAAAACAGCAATTACTTTGGTTTGCAAGTTGTCCCATGCAGGATTCAAACCGGTCTATATCATGGTTAATTATGGAGAATCTCAAGCCAACTCCTCAAGTCATCTTGAGACTCGGGGGCTACAATGATATGACTCGGAAAAATTAGCCGGTTTCAATGAATTCAAGAACTCCGGGTCATTAAAGGGAAAATAACCCGGGCACCGGAGATTACTGCTAGATCGATGAAAATTTAAAAGCTGTCAGAAGATTTCTGGCTCAAAATAAGGACTCTGGTCTAAAATCCGGTTCAAGAGACATCTTCCTCCCACAAAGCACTGAAGCTCTTAAATCCGGTTCAAAAGCCGGCCCAGGGTACATTTGTCCCTCACAAATTTTCGAAGCTCTCAAATCCGGTTCAAAATACGGCTCAAGGTAAATTTGTCCTTCACAAATTTTTAAAGCTTTCAAATCCGGTTTAAAGTTCCGGTTCAAAAAGCATTAATCTCTCGCAAGTTCGAGTTCTTAGAAAAATTAAAGGTTGCCAAAAGAACTTGCTGCCATGATGCACGGTTTAAACTTGGGTATCCGGCCTTACGACTTATCTTATTATGATCACTTGGGGGCTTCTTGCTCATCGAGCATAGCTATCAGTACCCTCTTGATCGGCGCAATGCCAAAACTTATATGATCACTTGGGGGCTTCCTGTTCAAACATAGGTCATATTCGAACCAAAGAGAACATAGCTGTCGATACCCTCTTGATTGGCATACTGCCAAACCCACTAGGGGGCTTCTTGATCATATCTGAATCATAGCTTAACCCCTTTGGGGTCTGACGTGGGTCGTATTCGAACCAGCGTCATTAAACAACTCTTATGGTCACTTGGGGGATTCCTGTTCAAACATAGGTCGTATTCGAACCAAAGAGAACATAGCTGTCGATACCCACTTGATCGGCATCGCCAAAGCCACCGGGGGCTATATGATCGTATTCGAATCTTAGCTTAACCCCTTTGGAACGGTTTACTGATCGTATCCGAATCAGAAGCCTCAAAAAGTTTTATTCTATCTCTTGTAAAGTTTATTGTAGCCACAATTACTTAACTTGAGACCTTTTGGGGATTATATCCGAAATGTATATAAGTGTTTTATGATTAACCCGGCTTGACTTTTGACTATAAGTCGCCAGCTTATGACAACCATCATTTATATGGAAGCATTGGCTTCTAAGGATTGGGTTATCACCCTTACTACATAGATCATGTAAACCGGCAGTACAAATTCAATATCACAGTGGTTATATGTGAGGTATTATGACCCGCCCTGCGGTAAACCGCCAAGGGTTCTTGTGATCTATTTGTGGACAGGATAAGACTACATTTGGGTGGTTACCCGCCCGGGTTTTGACGATAAGTCACCAGGGCATATGTTGTTTAAACTCTTTGTAGGATTTGCAGAAATATGACATATAAATGATTAAGTTCAAGCTCATTACCAAAGTTGATGCTTCAAAATGATGATCCGTTCTGGATTTTTCTCAAAGGCTATAAGCCGCCGGGTTATAAAAATTCCGGCTTACAATGGAGGTGTATTAAATCGCCATCGGCCAAGAGCTGCCGAGTATTTAAACTCCAGATTTACTTGTCAAGTGATGAGGTATTCAAATCTTTAATAGCCAAAACTGGCTAGATTTTCATGATGATATTGAATGATTGAGGTTTTCATACCGGATTATATTATTTAAATCTCGAATAGCCAACATGGCTGGATTTCTATTGTGATTATCAATAACCAGTGCTATGATTGAGGTTTTCAAAGTCGCTTTAGCGCAACGGCTATTATTTTTATCAATGGATATGATTTATTCTACAATGGAAGGAATAGTCCCGAGTCGCTGCAGGCTTACGACCCGACACTTGGGGGCTATATTATTCAGATTGGGATTATATCAAATATGCAAGTCCCATGTCACTGCCAGCATGCACCATGGCACTTGGGGGCTAATGTAAAGTCATTTTTTGATCAACTTATTGAAGACCCGACTCATCCCATTGTAATGAGCCGGCCCTTGGGGGCTACCAATTGCTCCTGTCAAAAATTCAAGGTACACAAGCATTAGTCCATTATATTGAACGGTCCACTGTTTAGTTGGTGGAGTACAAAGCTCTTAACCTTGTGGACGTGGGTTCAAGCCCCACGGTGGAGACTATATTATATGATGTTATTATCAATTATATACAAAGTCCCAACTCAGTATTATCTTACTAAGCCGGCCCTTGGGGGCTACACATTGCTATTCAAATTTACATGGTTATATCTACAAAGTCCCTGTTCATTATTTGCATAATGACCCGGACCTTGGGGGCTACACTGGTTGAAGTTTTCATGAGCATAAAGCAATTACAAGTCCCAGGTTGCTGCAAGCATGACAACCCGACACTTGGGGGCTACATGTGTGGAATATTCAGTTTATATGATTGAGATGAATAAACCGGATTTCTTCAAGGTTGCAACATTTATTGGAGCAAGTCTTAAACCATCAGTTTGTTCTGCTCAAGACTTTGGGGCTACAGGTAATATGGATATAAGGGAGAAAAAAATCTTCAAATTATCAGTTTTGAGCAAATCAGGAGGATCAATTACATAAACCGGTGTCAACAACAATTATGACCCGACATCATCTGTTTTATAATCAGGCAGTTTTTGGTAATGATAAACCGGCAAGTTTTACATCTTCAAGCCGGCTGAATATCACATGAGTATTTGAAGACCAAAATTATTTAACCCGGCGCCTTGGAAGCCGACTCAAGTGGATTATTCTTCACAATATTTTTCTGTGAGAAACCAAGATCAACAAATTGAGTATGAAGCTAGCTTATTTGACCTGGATTTTCTAGATGAAGGAAATGACAATTGGACTTAAGGATAATCAGGTCCTGTCTCAGGAGAATATTTAACCTGGAGCGCAAGGAATCAAGGATGATCAGGTGCTGGTTTACAAGAATTTTTAACCCGAAGCACAACCTGTCAAAGTTGTTCTGGTGTTTATTTTGCAGGATTAGTTTAACATGGATAAATCCAAATTAAATTGGGGGCTAATGTCGAGGATATACCCCGCGGTATGACCCGGCCGGAGTTATGACCCGGCCGGACTTGGCGATTCACCAGAAGACCCGGCTGGAGCTAGGCGACTCACTGGCGATCTGCCTGGACATGGCGGTTTACATATAACCCGCCTGGACATTGTGACTCACTGGAGACCCGACGGGTGGGTCAAACGGACGACAAGGCCCAAGGCCCAGTAGGCCGGTTCATGTGATGGTGGGCCGACTTAATAAGAAAGGTATAAGGAATATTTCTCTTACAAGGAATCAAGACCCGGACTTGTATCCGGCTTGTAGTAGAAGATAGGCTAGTCCTAGTTCTACTAGGACTCCACATGTAACCCGCCCCTCTAACTTATATAAAGAGGGGCAGGGCTCCCCAAAGAAGAAACAAGAAACAAGAAACAAGAAACAAGAACAATCTCTAGGGCTAGACACAAAGAGCCGGCTTACCGGCGACTCTCTCATGATCATAATGAGACCTAGCCACAAACAACATGTAGGGTTATTACCGGATGATGTTTCCTGGGGCCCGAAGCTGTCTAAATCCTTGTCTTGCGTGTTGCGTCTCTCGTCCCGATCAATCCCTCTCAAGCTACCACATAGATGCGTTGGCCTCGCGACTAAGTCCTTACACTAGGACATCTGTCGTGACAATTCCACGACAACAATTCCCTTTATCAATCGGTATGTTACTTGCCCGAGATTCGATCGTCGATATCCCAATACCTCATTCAGTCTCGTTACCGGCAAGTCACTTTACTCGTTCCGTAATGCATGATCCCATGACTAACTACTTAGTCACATTGAGCTCATTATGATGATGCATTACCGAGTGGGCCCAGAGATACCTCTCTGTCATACGAACTGACAAATCCCAGTCTCGATTCGTGCCAACCCAACACACACTTTCGGAGATACCTGTAGTGCACCTTTATAGCCACCCAGTTACGCTGTGACGTTTGGTACACCCAAAGAATTCCTACGGTATCCGGGAGTTGCACAATCTCATGGTCTAAGGAAATGATACTTGACATTAGAAAAGCTTTAGCAAACGAACTACACGATCTTGTGCTATGCTTAGGATTGGGTCTTGTCCATCACATCATTCTCCTAATGATTTGATCCCGTTATCAATGACATCCAATGTCCATGGCTAGGAAACCATAACCATCTATTGATCAACGAGCTAGTCAACTAGAGGCTCACTACGGACATGTTGTGGTCTATGTATTCACACATGTATTACGGTTTCCAGTTAATACAATTATAGCATGAACAATGGACAATTATCATGAACAAGGAAATATAATAATAACCATTTTATTATTACCTCTAGGGCATATTTCCAACAATATATACAGTAAAATAACCGCATCATCGTGAATAAGAAAAAACCTAGACTATACAATAAATAAATTACGGCATATTACATCCACTAGGCATCAAAGTTCTCCACTATGATAATAAAGCACAAGCAGACATCAGATTACATACACTGGGCATCAAAGATCGCCACCAGTGCAAATAAACACGCTGACAAAATAATATACAAAACCGACAACACTTCAATAGAGTTCAAGAAAGGTTAGCCCTGCTAGGGAGCTACAGCACAAGCAGCTGAGCAAGCTGATGAGACTACGCTTGTTTAACACTTATATCCTCCTCACTCTGAAAGATAAACAAGAGACAGATGACAAGTTTTGCACATAAAAGTATCAGTGCTGACAATTCATCACATTTCTTACTGATGAATAAAGTGACACGGTTTAAAATTGCATTAACACAATATGGTATTGTTCACGTCAAGACATGGCAGGAAATGACATTGTGGAGGAGTTGGCAGCTTCACGACACCACTGGATTACAGATGAAGAACTCATAAGTATCAATGGTTAGTGTGCTGTCAATTTATCCCATTTCAGATTGGCAAATAAAGAGATGGTTTAAATAATAGTAGAATGATATGACATTGTTCATAGTTAGGACATTGCAGAATATGACATTGTGCTGTAGTGGGTAGGTTCACCACACCACTGGATTATGGATGAAGAACAGAAGCATACATGCAGTGCAAAAGAAGATCACTTGCTCTGTATAGTTTAATTTACATGGTATGAAGAAGGAACTTGGTTGTACAACTGAAAACTTAAATTGAGAAGGACAAACTTTTCTTTATGAACTACATAATAAACTTTAAACATGCAATTTGATGCAAACACCAAAAATAAACAGCTGTTGCAGTCATGCCTAACCAAATATACACAACAAAGTTTGAAGGCTTGAGAAGGACAAACTTACATTATTGGTGAAGACATGCTCTATAAAGCCCTTGTCCATGCTGATGGGGGGGGGGGAATTCAAGAAGTTTACCACATAATCTTCTTCATAAGCATTGCCTTTATTCTACATTTTGTTAAGAGTAAATATAGATGTGATAATATAAGAAAAAATGGAGAATATTTAAGATAAGATGAAGAGTGATGCTACATAACCAAGTAGCCATAAATGTAAGTACAACGATATAGGCAAAAGGTACAGCCAAGAGCAATGCATAGCTAAACTTCTTCAATGCCACCGGTGTTATCCAACCTTATGGTAAGAGTAAATATAGATCTAATGTGTAGAAAATGGTGGGCAAAGGAAAATAAGCTGCAGAGTGATGGTACATGAACAACTACCAGTCAATATAAGTACACTGATAAAGGACAACAAGTACTTACAATAACAATGCAGAGCTAAAAAATTGCATTGGCATTGGATATATTCTACACTAATGTAACCATTTATATAGATCAGATAATTTGGAGCGAACAATTGATAAGCAAGCTATCATGCATACTGCTATCACATAATGAACTAGGTATGTATGCAAGTACAGTGATACATGACAACAGGTACTAACAAGAGCAAAGCAGCGGGCAGCATATTTGCGATATCCTGTCATTCTTTTCAAACCGGAATTCTTCTTCGAGAAGATTTCCTGCAAAAAAGATCCGTAAGGCACATGCGGAAAAGTAGAAGTTCAAATTTTCATGTGATTTCATAGACAATACCTCATCTTGGGAACGAGGCCAGTGCATAACAAGGTTTTTCCATTCAATGTCTTCTAAATTTAGCACAGGAGACTTCACCGGAAATTCGTTTATAGACTTGCCATCAAAGTGTGATTTCCTTATGTAACACCAATACTGCTGCAATGCTTCCTTGAAAAGCACAAGCAAGCTTTGCTCGTCATGACTATCCAGATTGACCCTCGCCTACTTACAACAATGTAATGTAAATCATTGATGTGTTTAGTCAGCAGAAAACAGGAAAATAATAACCATGAATAATAGTACTTACACGTAAGTTGGACAGGAAGATGTGAAAATGGTGTTTGTCTTCACTATAATCTTCCCATGATGGGAATATATTCACGTAGTCCCTAACAACATTGAAAGCATTGTCTTTTAAACTGGGAATAACTGGAATGGGTTCTGTAAGTGCATCTAGTGCCACCCCTAGTTGGTTTTGGAGTATTGACGATAAACCTGGTCGAGGGACTAATGTGTTTGTGAGAATTGCAGGATAACACAGGTAATAGTCCCTCATTGATTCGGTTTACCTACCGGAGATGACCCCTAAAAATGTGTGAAGACATTGAAGACAATGGTGGTCTATGAAGCTATTCACGTTGAAGACTATGACATGAGAAGACATTGCATGAAGACTATGGAGCACGGAGACTTAGTTGTTTCGTTGTTTGCTTTTCTTCTTTGTTGAGTCATAGGAACCACCACACTATTAAGTGGGGTCCAAGTGAACAAAGTCAGAGTGACTAAAGTGATGCTCAACCAAATCCTATGTCTTCGAGCGAAGACAATGAGAGCAAATCTTATCCAGAGTCGGATGAGTTAGCTTTACTTGTAGCCCAAGTCAAGCTGCCGCGTGTGTTTGAAATCTGACCATTGGGACACGTGTCAGTTCCTTAGTGACCCAGGGTCATTTCGGACAAATCAGCTCGGGTTGCCCAGTGGCTATAAATAACCCACCCCCTACACCATAAATTGGTGGCTGCTCAGAGTTAGTGCACGGCTTTTGTCGTTTGTGAGCAACCCACCTCCGAAGCATTTGCGAGAGAATCTGTCACACACAATATGCGATACTATCCTAAAGAGACTCGAAGGTCCCACCAAGGATAGAACCGCATATTGAAACGCTTTTGCAAGGTGGATATCATTACATCAACATTACATAATAGATGGGATACATACAAGAGGCAAACAATGCCACATGAATACAACATCACAAAACATAAGAGCATCATCCGACTACAGATGAAACACAAACAGAAACTCAAACGACATCCACCCTGCTAGCCCAGGCTGCCGACCTGGAACCTATCCCCTGATCGAAGAGGAAGCAGAAGAAGAACTCCAAACAAGCAAGCATCACTCTCGCGTCATGATCATCGCATAATCTGTACCTGCAACTGTTGTTGTAGTAATCTGTGAGCCACGAGGACTCAGCAATCCCATTACCATGGGTATCAAGACTAGCAAAGCTTAATAGGAAAGGAAGGGGTAAAGTGGTGAGGTTGCAGCAGCGACTAAGCATATATGGTTCCTAACATACGCAAATAAGAGCGAGAAGAGAGCAAGCGGAACGGTCGTGAAGCTAACAATGATCAAGAAGTGATCCTGAACTCCTAGTTACGTCAAACAAAACACAGAAACCGTGTTCACTTCCCGGACTCCGCCGAAAAGAGACCATCACGGCTACACACGCGGTTGATGCATTTTAAATCGAATCTGGTGTCAAGTTATCTACAACCGGACATTAACAAATTCCCATCTGCCTATAACCGCAGACACGGCTTTCGAAAGATTATACCCTGCAGGGGTGTCCCAACTTAGCCCATGATAAGCTCTCGTGATCAATGAAGGATATACCTTCTCCCAGGAAGACCCGATCAGACTCGGAATCCCGGTTTACAAGACATTTCGACAATGGTAAAACAAGACCAGCAAAGCGGCCCGAATGTGCCGACAAATCCTAATAGGAGCTGCACATATCTCGTTCTCACGGCACACCGGATTGTCCAAACTTCCAGTAGGCCAGCCCAGAGTTGCCCCTGGTGGCCACCGGCGGCTGACAGGTTGGACCAACACTCACGACGAGCACTGGCCTGGGGGGGATAAAATAAAGATGACCCTCGAGAGTGCGACTCCCAAGGGAAAAAGGGCTAGGTGAGGCAAATGGTAAAACCAATGTTGGGCCTTGCTGGAGGAGTTTTATTCAAAGCGAACTGTCAAGGGGGTCCCATAAATCACCCGACCGCGTAAGGAATGCAAAATCCGGGAACATAACACCGGTATGACGGAAACTAGGGCAGCAAGACTGGAACAAAATACCAGGCATAAGGTCGAGCCTTCCACCTTTACCAAGTATATAGATGCATTAATAATATAAGAGATATTGTGATATCCCAACCAAAATCCTGTCCACCATGGAGAAATCTTCAACTTCACCTGCAACTAGCAACGCTATAAGAGGGGCTGAGCAAAGCGGTAACATAGCCAAACAACGGTTTGCATAGGAAAGGTATCAAAGGTTAGATGTTCATGGCAATTAGGGAGGCTTGGTAAATAGGTGATAGGTAGCATAGCAAAGCGATAGAACGAAGCAACTAGCATAGCAATGATAGTAGTGAGATCCAGGGTAGCGGTCATCTTGCTTGAAATCCCGCAAGGAAGAAGAATGAGTCCATGAAGAAGACGAACGGATGAAGCCACGAAGACAAACCAAGCGTAGACGAACGAATCCTCACGATCGCAACGGAAACAGGAACTATCGAAAAGAAGCACACAACATAGTAAACACACCACACATGAACAAGACATGATGCACAACCAAGCATTATGCAAGACAAGACTACATGAAGCTACTCATGGCAAGAGATGATGCATACAAGAGCAACACATCAAAGCAAGTTTAAATGAGGCCGGGAACAACATATAACAATTCCGGTAAGTCCTCAGATGCATATTTCGAAATTGGTCCAGATCTGAATAAACCTTATAATTCAAGTTGTTAAACACCAAGTTAAGATGCACAAAGATGATCTACATGAGATTCTAGTCAAGTTACATATAAAGTTTGTTTAATTCGGAGCTACGACCTAGAAGATATGAGCAAAACAAGTTAAACATGGCATTGATGCAAAATGCATCCAAACATCAAGAAAACACCTCAAAACAAGGATGCAACATGATAATATGAAGCTACATGCAATTCTAAGCAAGTTTCATATAGAGCACACTCAAAACGGGGCAACGGTTCAACACACACACATGAAACAAGTTTAAAGGACAAGCTGTCCAAAACAGCAACTAGGCATATTGCAAGCACCAAAACAACATGCTACAGTACCTCAAAATAAAAACAAAAGACATGAACATGATGTACAGGTAAAGCATAACAAAACATGAACACTGAGCTATCTCCAGAAATCAGTAGAACATGCTCAAACACACATGGCAAGATTGCAAATAATAACAGTTCAGGCTTTGCAGAAAATAACATCAGGTTGCAATGTTTAGAGCTATCAAACAACATGTTACAGGAACTTATTATGGCAAGCGAAGGCATGGCATGAATCTACTAATAGCATAGATCAAAAGTCCCTTACTGACCATAAGCCAAAAAGGATCAGAAAATATGATGGCACCCATGTAAACATAGCAAGTTATAATACAGATTCAAACATGGCAGGAACAACGATACGAAGACATGTAGATGAGCTTGTGCAACTCACTACAGAGCAAAACATGGCATGGAAAGGCAACCAATAGTAAGAAGGCATGTTTATGAAGCTAAGCATGGCAAGAGCAAGTTCATAGCATGCAAGGATCAACTACAACAACCTTGGCAAAATTGAATAACATGTAAACAATCTGCCAGGAAACATTTTGAAGCAAAAGTAGAGCACGAAAAAGATATGCTAGACTACTCCATAATTTCAACCAAGGGCAGGGATGGATAGAGCATAACCATATGTTCAAAACACCCTTACTGAAGTATCTCAAAATATGCATGGATCTCTCTGTAGCATCATGTCATGGCATCACAATAACAGCAGAACATGAACTAAAATCAGCAATATCACGAAGCCTAGTTTGCATGTTTGTGCTAGTCACCACATTGATCACAAAAATACATGGTAAGCACCTCTGTAAAGAAGACATGGCATAGTTCAAAACACATGTAGACATCAACCTCCTAGGATGCACACATCAATCATGGCAAAAATGACAAAAGAGCAAGTTATTACAGTTTCAGCAGATTAACATCATGAAGCACTCTTGCAACGATGATTCAGGCATCTAGATGAGCTCAAATGAAAATGATGCAATGTAATGAAATGATGTACTCGTTGAGACGAACAATTTGACATATTACACGCACAAGACGGAGCTACGGATGCAGAATTACGATGTGATGAACATGGCATGATAATGACAAAATATTCGGGACTTAGTGGAATTTCGACCTCGGGGAAAAGTCAACCGCGGCGAGGATTTCGCCGGAATCTCGCCGGAGAGGAGGGAGATGGCCGGAGACGGGCGGATCCAGCGAGGGGGCACCGTATCTGGCCGGAGCACGGAGGTCGGCGCACGCAGGCGCGCAGGGCGCCGGCCATGGAGGGGGGCCGCGAGCTCGGGGGCTCCTCTCCCAGGAGCTCGCGCGGAGGGGCGAAGGAGAGGCCGGGGCTGGCGCGGGCTCCGGCGAGGACGGAGGCGCGGGCCGGCGGCGGAGCTGGCGGCGCCTGGCGAAGGGGAGGC
>NC_041383.1:466231838-466234475 GCF_002162155.2 Triticum dicoccoides | reverse complement strand
GGCGGCGGCGCGCGGGCTCGCACGGGCCCGCTTCAGGCCCCGCGGGCCACGGCGGTGGGAGGCGCGACGGGACAGCTGGCGGCCTGGGATTCCGCGGGCGGCGGCGGCGGACGACGTCCGGTGGCGGGCGGACATGTCCGGCGCGGAGAGGGGAATATTTAGGGTTTGATGGTGAGAAATCATCCGCGAATTTTCGGGGGGAGGGCATATTTATAGATAGAGGGAGCTAGGAGAGTCCAAAGGAGGAGCAGTTTTCACCCACACGATCATGATCGAACGACCGAGAGCATGGAGGGGAGTTTGCTGGGTTTTGGGCCACTTTGGAAGGGTGTTGGGCTGCAAAGAGAAAGGGGGGTTTCGGGCTACGCGGTTAACCGTTGGAGTATCAAACGACCTCCAAATGGCACGAAACTTGACAGGCGGTCTACCGGTGCTATACCAAGGCCACTTGGCAAGACTCTGTCCATTCCGAGAATGTTTAACACTCGCTCACAACGAGAGACAAAAGGGGAACACCGGAGGACATAGAAGCGCCGGATTTGAAAACGGACAACGGGGAAAATGCTCGGATGCATGAGACGAACACGTATGCAACATGAGATGCACATGATGACATGATAAAATGCAACACGCAAGCAAATGACATGGCAAAGACGGCGAATAATTGGTGGACACCTGGCGCATCGGATCCGGGGCGTTACAACACTGCTCCACTAACAAGAGATCTCGTCCCGAGATCTTAGGACCGAGACGGAAAGGAAAAGTGGATGAGGTGAAACAAGAACTCAAGAGAAGAAGCAAAGAATCGAGAGCACTTGAGAAGAAGAGAGGAACGACGAGAATGACGAGAATCGAAAGCTCACAGAATCAGATAGACTATGAAACCACTCCGGTTAAACGAGATAAGAAACGAATAAGACTGAAAGAATTTAGGTAGCACTCCGGCTGAACATGGAAAGAATAGAACACGAGCTTGAGAGGATGGAAAGATACTTGATGAGGAACAACACAAAACCTCTGGAAGAATTGAAATAGTGGAATGAAAAGAACTTAGAAGGAAGGATTGAACGTGGTTGTTGAGAAAATCAACAACGAAAAGAATAAGCTTGTTTTGGACTTATGGATAACATCTCAAGATCATAAGGTGATAACCGGCCACGAACGGAAAAGATAGAATAGCTGAGAGGAATGAAGAAATGCAAAACTCCACTCCAAAGAATATGGAGAATTAATTGCACTTCGAGATGCAAGAAGGAAGATACTTGAACTCCACCGACAAAATCTTGATAAACACTTGAAGAATGAATTAAATCATGACGAACCACCATGAAGAACTCCGGTGACAAAAGATGAAGAGATAGAATTGAAGGATGAAAGAATAAGATGAGCCTTGCGATGATTTAGATGGAGTTTCCGACAAAATGGCTGAGGAAAAATTTGAACTCCGGAAAAGAAAAGATGAACACACTTGGAACTAGAATTTATTCATCAAGAACAAACTCTGAAGGAAGGCATTACTCACTTGGAAGAAATAAGAATATGATTTATTATATACTTATCCTTCATCAAATTAAATTGATGACATGGATTTTGCATATTACTTATTCTTCTTGCAAAAGGGTTGAGAAGTGACATATCACAAACTTGAGAAGGTCTTCATGAACCACCGGTAGGATTGGAAAGAACGAATGAAATTTATACGATAATCAAGGAAAAAGAATCTTGAACGAACCACCATAAGAATTCGAAAATGACTGATGAAAGAGAAAGAATCACCGGGAAGAAACAATATGTTTGAGGGGGATTTAGATGCCAAAGGACAAATAGATCAAGAGCTGATTAAAGAACACTTGAACGAAGCACCGGGATAATTGGATAACGGTAACTGAAATGTGAGGACGAAGAATTCTTCTGGAACGCTGGCCTCTGGTGAAAAGAAATGGAAAAACAACTCCTGACATACTCCGGATGGGTAAGAAAGGAATATCTGACAAATAGAATAATTCGATAGGATAACATGAAGCTAAAACCATGAATCTTCGAGAGAACAGACAAGATTTAGAGGAAACTCTACATCGGTCTTCAAATGATGATGAGAAACACCAACAAAATTGCTGAGATACTCCGGGAGAATGAAAAGCAGAGAGGTTGATCCAACAATGAAATTTTTTTTGAACGCGATCTTGGAGAAGACATTTGACTGATGGGATCCATTCTTACGTCACGCTTGAAAAGAACTGAGAATAACTCCGGGGGAATTAGAAGAGTCAGGTAAGATCCTGGGAAAAGACCTGTGGGTTAGGGCCCACTAAAAAAACACCGTTGAAAAGGGATGTTGAAGAGGTAGATGATGCACCGGAACAATTGAAATATTTGAATGAGGTGACAACCTCGAATTAATTCAAACACAGACGAATATCCTGAGTTGTCTTCCGAACTCCGTAATGATAAACTGGCAAGAGGAGAACGAGCAGGGAAAACACTTGAGCCGAGGAAAAGAATATAATCACTACCGAAAAATTAGAATTGAATCCACCGGAAAAAAAGGGATGAAGAATGTCCACCGAGACGAAAATGCACCGATTGAAATGATTGAGGGAAGACTGAAGAGGCTCCACACGAATGAAATTGATGGTC
>NC_041383.1:466182846-466231511 GCF_002162155.2 Triticum dicoccoides | reverse complement strand
ATGGTCGAAACAGACTCATGCTCCATGAAGAAAAAGGGTGGGAGGGCGGGAAAACAAAGGTAACTTGGAAGGGGAGCCAACGAATATCTTGAAGAGAAAACACCGGTTGAAATCGTTGAGGAAAGAAAACAAAGACTTCGCACGAGTAGGATGGATACTCAATTACGGACTCCGATTCCGAGAAGAAGAAGGGTGGGCGGGTGGGAAAAGAAAACAACTGAGGATTGAACTTGGCAACGATGAAGAGGCTCGAGTCAACTTGACGAGAAATGCACCGGATGAAAAAAAGCTGAGAACCAACGATCAGAAAGCCAACTGCATGATCCTAAGGAAAATTTTGAAGGGGAAGAGGAGTAATTCAAAACACCAACGTCAAGATTCCTTACCAGAGCAACGAAGGGGCTGAGGAGTAAAAAAATTCCTACTCTCCGATATAACTAGACTCCGAAAACAGTTTTCTTCTAGACTCAAGAACGGCCAAACTACATGATCAATCAAGGGGGCTCCTAGGGTCGGTCGAGGCTCTGATACCAACTTGTCACGCCCAATATGCGATACTATCCTGACTCGAAGGTCCCACCAAGGATAGAACCGCATATTGAAACGCTTTTGCAAGGTGGATATCATTACATCAACATTACATAATAGATGGGGATACATACAAGAGGCAAACAATGCCACATGAATACAACATCACAAAACATAAGAGCATCATCCGACTATAGATGAAACACAAACAGAAACTCAAACGACATCCACCCTGCTAGCCCAGGCTGCCGACCTGGAACCTATCCCCTGATCGAAGAGGAAGCAGAAGAAGAACTCCAAACAAGCAAGCATCGCTCTCGCATCATGATCATCGCATAATCTGTACCTGCAACTGTTGTTGTAGTAATCTGTGAGCCACGAGGACTCAGCAATCCCATTACCATGGGTATCAAGACTAGCAAAGCTTAATAGGAAAGGAAGGGGTAAAGTGGTGAGGTTGCAGCAGCGACTAAGCATATATGGTGGCTAACATACGCAAATAAGAGCGAGAAGAGAGCAAGCGGAACGGTCGTGAAGCTAACAATGATCAAGAAGTGATCCTGAACTCCTACTTACGTCAAACATAACACAGAAACCGTGTTCACTTCCCGGACTCCGCCGAAAAGAGACCATCATGGCTACACACGCAGTTGATGTGTTTTAAATCGGATCTGGTGTCAAGTTATCTACAACCGGACATTAACAAATTCCCATCTGCCTATAACCGCAAGCACGGCTTTCGAAAGATTATACCCTGCAGGGGTGTCCCAACTTAGCCCATGATAAGCTCTCGCGATCAACGAAGGATATACCTTCTCCCAGGAAGACCCGATCAGACTCGGAATCCCGGTTTACAAGACATTTCGACAATGGTAAAACAAGACCAGCAATGCCGCACGAATGTGCCAACAAATCCTGATAGGAGCTGCACATATCTCGTTCTCAGGGCACACCGGATTGTCCAAACTTCTGGTAGGCCAGCCCAGACTTGCCCCTGGTGGCCACCGGCGGCTGACAGGATGGACCAACACTCACGACGAGCACTGGCCGGGGGGGGATAAAATAAAGATGACCCTCGAGAGTGCGACTCCCAAGGGAAAAAGGGCTAGGTGAGGCAAATGGTAAAACCAATGTTGGGCCTTGCTGGAGGAGTTTTATTCAAAGCGAACTGTCAAGGGGGTCCCATAAATCACCCGACCGCGTAAGGAACGCAAAATCCGGGAACATAACACCGGTATGACGGAAACTAGGGCAGCAAGAGTGGAACAAAACACCAGGCATAAGGCTGAGCCTTCCACCCTTTACCAAGTATATAGATGCATTAATAATATAAGAGATATTGTGATATCCCAACCAAAATCCTATCCATCATGGAGAAATCTTCAACTTCACCTGCAACTAGAAACGCTATAAAAGCGGTAACATAGCCAAACAACGGTTTGCATAGGAAAGGTATCAAAGGTTAGAGGTTCATGGCAATTAGGGAGGCTTGGTAAACAGGTGATAGGTAGCGCAGCAAAGCGATAGAACGAAGCAACTAGCATAGCAATGATAGTAGTGAGATCCAGGGTAGCGGTCATCTTGCCTGAAATCCCGCAAGGAAGAAGAACGAGTCCATGAAGAAGACGAACGGATGAAGCCACGAAGACGAACCAAGCGTAGATGAACGAATCCTCACGATCGCAACGGAAACAGGAACTATCGAAAAGAAGCACACAACATAGTAAACACACCACACATGAACAAGACATGATGCACAACCAAGCATTATGCAAGACAAGACTACATGAAGCTACTCATGGCAAGAGATGATGCATACAAGAGCAACACATCAAAGCAAGTTTAAATGAGGCCGGGAACAACATATAACAATTCCGGTAAGTCCTCAGATGCATATTTCGAAATTGGTCCAGATCTGAATAAACCTTATAATTCAAGTTGTTAAACACCAAGTTAAGATGCACAAAGATGATCTACATGAGATTCTAGTCAAGTTACATATAAAGTTTGTTTAATTCGGAGCTACGACCTAGAAGATATGAGCAAAACAAGTTAAACATGGCATTGATGCAAAATGCATCCAAACATCAAGAAAACACCTCAAAACAAGGATGCAACATGATAATATGAAGCTACATGCAATTCTAAGCAAGTTTCATATAGAGCACACTCAAAACGGGGCAACGGTTCAACATACACACATGAAACAAGTTTAAAGGACAAGCTGTCCAAAACAGCAACTAGGCATATTGCAAGCACCAAAACAACATGCTACAGTACCTCAAAATAAAAACAAAAGACATGAACATGATGTACAGGTAAAGCATAACAAAACATGAACACTGAGCTATCTCCAGAAATCAGTAGAACATGCTCAAACACACATGGCAAGATTGCAAATAATAACAGTTCAGACTTTGCAGAAAATAACATCAGGTTGCAATGTTTAGAGCTATCAAACAACATGTTACAGGAACTTATTATGGCAAGCGAAGGCATGGCATGAATCTACTAATAGCATAGATCAAAAGTCCCTTACTGACCATAAGCCAAAAAGGATCAGAAAATATGATGGCACCCATGTAAACATAGCAAGTTATAATACAGATTCAAACATGGCAGGAACAACGATACGAAGACATGTAGATGAGCTTGTGCAACTCACTACAGAGCAAAACATGGCATGGCAAGGTAACCAACAGTAAGAAGGCATGTTTATGAAGCTAAGCATGGCAAGAGCAAGTTCATAGCATCCAAGGATTAACTACAACAACCTTGGCAAAATTGAATAACATGTAAACAATCTGCCAGGAAACATTTTGAAGCAAAAGTAGAGCACGAAAATGACATGCTAGACTACTCCATAATTTCAACCAAGGGCAGGGATGGATAGAGCATAACCATATGTTCAAAACACCCTTACTGAAGTATCTCAAAATATGCATGGATCTCTCTGTAGCATCATGTTTACATGGCATCACAATAACAGCAGAACAGGGACTAAAATCAGCAATATCACGAAGCCTAGTTTGCATGCTTGTGCTAGTCACCACATTGATCACAAAAATACATGGTAAGCACCTCTATAAAGAAGACATGGCATAGTTCAAAACACATGTAGACATCAACCTCATAGGATGCACACATCAATCATGGCAAAAATGACAAAAGAGCAAGTTATTACAGTTTCAGCAGATTAACATCATGAAGCACTCTTGCAACGATGATTCGGACAACTAGATGAGCTCAAATGAAAATGATGCAATGTAATGAAATGATGTACTCGTTGAGGCGAACAATTTGACATATTACATGCACAAGACGGAGCTACGGATGCAGAGTTATGCTGTGATGAACATGGCATGATAATGACAAAATATTCGGGACAGTGGAATTTCGACCTCGGGGAAAAGTCAACCGCGGCGAGGATTTCGCCGAAATCTCGCCGGAGAGGAGGGAGATGGCCGGAGACGGGCGGATCCGGCGAGGGGGCACCGGATCCAGCCGGAGCACGGAGGGCGGCGCACGCAGGCGCGCAGGGCGCCGGCCATGGAGGGGGGCTGCGAGCTCGAGAGCTCCTATCCCAGGAGCTCGCGCGGAGGGGTGAAGGAGAGGCCGGGGCTGGCGCGGGCTCCGGCGAGGACAGAGGCGCGGGCCGGCGACGGAGCTGGTGGCGCCCGGCGAAGGGGAGGCGAGGGGCCGACGAAGGAGGCGAGGGGTCGGCCGGAGGGACGCGGCGGCGGGGCGCCGGTGGCGGCCGGGTAGGGCGCCGGGCACGGGCGGAGCTGGCGGGACAGGCGGCGGCGGCGCGTGGGCTTGCACGGGCCCGCTTTGGGCCCCGCGGGCCGCGGCGGTGGGAGGCATGATGGGACAGCTGGGGTCCTGGGTTTCAGCGGGCGGCGGCGGCGGACGACGTCCGTTGGCGGGCGGACATGTCCGACGCGGAGAGGGGAATTTTTAGGGTTTGGCGGTGAGAAATCATCCGCGAATTTTCGGGGGGAGGGCATATTTATAGATAGAGGGAGCTAGGAGAGTCCAAATGAGGAGCGGTTTTCGCCCACACGATCGTGATCGAACGACCGAGAGCATGGAGGGGAGTTTGCTGGGTTTTGGGCCACTTTGGAAGGGTGTTGGGCTGCAAAGAGAAAGGGGGTTTTCGGGCTATGCGGTTAACCGTTGGAGTATCAAACGACCTGCAAATGGCACGAAACTTGACAGACGGTCTACCGGTGCTATACCAAGGCCACTTGGCAAGACTCGGTCCATTCCGAGAACGTTCAACACCCGCTCACAATGAGAGACAAAAGGGGAACGTCGGAGGACATAGAAGCACCGGATTGCAAAACGGACAACGGGGAAAATGCTCGGATGCATGAGACGAACACGTATGCAAAATGAGATGCACATGATGACATGATAAAATGCAACACGCAAGCAAATGACATGGCAAAGACGGTGAATAACTGGCGGACACCTGGCGCAACGGATCCGGGGCGTTACAGAATCCTTGCAAGGACAAAGCCCAAACCACCCAGAGCCCAAAGAGTGTTTGGCATCACTGAAGTATTTCTGTTCGCGTGATCTGAAGATTTGTTACACTTGAGGACTGTGAATCCTCCAGCCGGTTAGGCGTCGCGTTCTGAGCATCCAAGGGTCATTGTGGATTGCCGGTGAACAAAGTCTGTGAAGGTTTGGAAGTCTACCTTGAAGACTTACCAGAGTGATTGGGCGGGGACTAAGTGTCCTTAGCTCAAGGGGAATAAGGTGAAGACGTGGTCTTCTAAGTTGAATCTCGGCCTCCGTAACCAGACGTACAGTTGTCACAGCAACTGGAACTGGTTGAACAAATCTCTTGTCCTCCCCAAGCTACTGGTTCTATCTCTCACTTCTCTTTACTTACAGTTTGTCTCAATGAAGTCATTGTCTGCTTGCATTATCTGTTTGACTTCACTGTGTGACTACTTGTTCTGATTGGCTTCATACTATCTTCCATCCTGATCCTTACTACCTAGCTGCTAATAGTCTTCATGCTTTGACTTCATTGAATACTTGACTACGACTTGCCTAGTGTAGTTTACCTTCCGCTACATACGAATAGTGTCATTTCTATTGCTTGTCTTCAAAACTCCCATGTTTTGAAGACTTCCATAAAAATCGCCTATTCACCCCCCTCTAGTCGATAACCAGCTCTTTCAATTGGTATCAGAGCAAGGTACTCCCTTGTTCTGTGTGATTCAGTTTAACCACATGGAGTTTTAGCTATGCCGACTGCAGGGATAATCAAAGTCTCGCTGCTTGCCCCATCTTCGATGGCACTGAATACCCCTACTGGAAGAATAAGATGCGCATGCATCTTAAAGCCATTGATGTCGATCTGTGGTATGTCGTCAAGAATGGCGTTCCCAAGACTGGTGAAGGTGTCACCCCTGCTGATGTTAAGAAGTTCATTCAACTGGACTCTACTGCCAAGAACATCCTATGTGGTTATCTGACCAAGGGACAGTATGGCCATGTGAGTGCTTTGAAAACATCAAAGCTAGTCTAGGACTGGCTCGCCAAGGTCAACGAAGGCGTCTCAACTCAGTGACATCAAAGGATCAGTCTTCTTCGCAACCTCTTCAACCGCTCCAAGAGACACGACAATGAGAACGTCCAACTCACATTTGATCGCCTCACTGATATCACAAATGAGCTCCAAGCACTCGGCGCCACTGAGATCACGAAGCATGAAATAGTCAAGACACTACGGAGATCACTTGACATCTCATTTGACGCCTTAGCTCTGATGATTCAAGAACGCCCTGATTTCAAGACTCGATCTGTCTGACATACTTGAGAGGCTCAACACACATGAGTTTTAGCTATCTGAGAAACGAGATATCTATGGCCCCAACTATGGCCGAACTCGCGCTTTGAAGGCAAAGGCTGTTTCCTCATTTGAAGAAGAATCTGACTGTAGTTCTGGTGATCCTGAAGACATTGGAAAGGAGCTTGCTATGCTTGTGAAGAAGTTCCAGAAATTCACCAAGAAGAAAGGCTTCAGGAAGTCTTCACGATCCAGCTCAAGAAATGATGAAGCTTCCACCCATGACCACAAGAAGAGAACCTGCCACAAGTGCAAGAAACCTGGTCACTACATCTCTGAGTGTCCACAGTGGGACAATGAGAAGAAGAAGAAGAAGAAGAGCAAAGAATATGATTCTGATGACAAGAAGAATAAGAACTCCTCAAAGTCTTCTTCCAAGTCTTCATCACACAAGAAGAGCTCATCTGGCAAGGCTCGTGCTTTTGTTGGCAAGGAGATGTATTCAGAGGAGGAGTCTGCTTCTAAGGAGGCGGGGGTGGAGTCTGAGGAGGAGTCCGACTCTGGTGTTGCGAGTCTGGCTCTAGCTACAGCTTATGTTGCCAAGTCCATCTTCAACACTGAAGACAATGGCTCTGTCACCTAAGCTGATGATAATGACAAGGACGACTCGGCTCCCACCTACTGCTTCATGGCACGTGGTGCCAAGGTAAAATCACGCGATGCCTACTTTCAAACATCAAGTGAAGATGACTCTAATGGTGAATCCAAACCTAGTTACAAAACACTTGCTAAAATTGCAACTGAACAACAGAAAGCTATGGAACATATTCAAAAACTGTTAGACAAAAGCGATGACCTGTTGGACGCGGAAATGACCTGATCTCAGTCCTTAGTTGAAGACATCAAAAATATTCATGTTAAGTACGAAGAACTTGAAAGTCATCATGAAACGATCACAACAACTCATGAAAAGCTTTCCTACGATTATCTTCAAAGGAAGCAAGATCTTGAGAAATTGAGGGCGATTCATGAAGATCTTCAAAAAGAGAACGAGTCACTTTGCGCTCAACAGATCAGTCCCGCTCAGGAAGGATTTGAACCACCATGTCTAAAATGTATTGAGCATGATAACGCTGCCTCTATTGCTGAATGTTCTACTGCTACTACTGTTGCAATATTTTCAACTGCCAATGTGGTAACTAACCCCTCTGTTGAGGATACCACTACTATTGCTGATGAGAATGCTAGGTTGAAGACATTGCTTGAGACAGGGATGTACAAAAGTCTCAAAGGGCATCCGACATTATGTGATGTCCTCAAAAAGCAGATTCTGAACCGAAACCCTAGGAAAGAGGGTGTTGGGTTTGAGAGGAAAATGAATGTCGATGGGTCTTACTGGAAGCCTGAGCAGTACCCCAAAACCACATAGGTTTCTGCAAAGGAACCTTCAGTAGATCCATCCACCTTATCTGGTTTCACTTGTGCTAACCCTATTATCATTGATGAATCTTTTGATGCAAACTATAAACTGTTTAAGAATCAGAATGGCGAAGTGTTTGCCAGGTATATTGGTACTAACTGCAGGAATGGGCCACCTATGAAGAAGATACGGGTACCCAAAAGTTGTCTTGAAAATCTTCCAGTGAATGTCATCATGACACCACCTGGGAAGACGACAAACCCCATACCAAAGGCTTCATATGGTCCAAAAGCTTCATACAGACCGAGGACTCATCTGAGTCACCCTAACGTCAATGTTTTGCAGGGAAATCATACTCAGACCCATGAATATGAGCGTGTTTCCTCAAACCGCTATGTTCATAGAACAAAGAACTTTTCTGCTTATTCCTATGAGTATTATTCACCTCCTACAAGGCTATTTACTAGGGCTCCAAAGCCAAAATTTTCAGATGCTGCACTTAGACTCATTGCTTCTAAGCCACCCCTGAAAATGTGGGTGGTTATGAAGACTTAACTCTCTTTTGCAGGGAAAGGTCTCCAGCCGGAAATCAAAGGCGTCCAATGCTAATGCTGGGGACCTTAAACATCTTGTGGGGCGCAAGATAAAATGCCCAAATGGTCTTACTATGTATTTCGTTCTGGGATTCCTTGACACTCATCCTATCTATCCTAACCAAGATCTGAATTTCCATGTTCCACTTGTTCGTCAAATGTTTATGCTTCACAACTCTCTTGGTGAAGCCTATCCCCCAAACTGCACTGTTGGCTATGACACCTCGTACTTCAGAATGGATTATGGATAGTGGATGCAATAACCACATGACTGGCGATCGAAGTCTTCTGATGGATTCAACACTACATCCATCAGACAAGAGTCACATCACATTTGCTGACAATGGTAAAAGCAAGGTATTGGTTCTAGGTAGAGTTGCAATATCAAGGGATCAACACATGGATAAAGTGATGCTTGTTGAATCCCTTGGTTTTAACTTAATGTATGTCTCAATGCTTTGTGACTTAAACATGATTGTGCTATTTGGAAAATATCGTTGCCTTGTTCTAATGGAATCTGAAAGTCTCTAGTCTTTGAAGGGTATCGGAAAGATGATCTGTATATGGTAGATTTCTCAATAGGACCACATATAGCCGTATGTCTTCTAGCAAAAGCTTCAGAGTGCTGGCTTTGGCATCAAAGGCTAGGGCATGCTGGCATGAGGAACTTGCACACTCTCGCGAAGAAGAAGCATGTCGTGGACATCGAAGGCGTCAAGTTCAAGAAGGATCATCTGTGTGGTGCCTGCGAAGCTGGAAAGATGACTAGGGCCAAGCATCCCTCGAAGACAATCATGACTACATCTCAACCCTTCGAGCTGGTACACATGGACTTATTTGGCCCTACTCACTACTCTACTCTCACTACCACTGCTTGCCCCTATGGCTTTGTCATTGTTGATGATTATTCAAGATATACTTGGGTGCATATAATCCTCTACAAGAATGAAGTGCAGGATGTCTTGAGACGCTTTGCCAATCGTGCCATGACGAACTATGGCGTCAAGATCAAGCATAACAGAAGTGACAACGACACTGAGTTCAAGAACACCGGCCTCGACCTTTATCTGGATACTATGGGCATCACTCATGAGTTCTCTGCTCCGTACACACCTCAGCAGAATGGCATCGTGGAGCGCAAGAACAGAACCCTTATTGAGATGGCTCAAACGATGCTTGATGAGTACAAGACTCCACAGAAGTTCTGGCCTGAAGCCACTGATACTGCATGCCACATCATCAACCGTGTTTATCTTCACAAGTTTCTGAAGAAAACATCCTATGAACTCCTAACTGGTAAGAAGCCAAATGTAAGCTACTTCAGAGTATTTGGTGCTAGGTGCTGGATCAAGGATCCACATCACACTTCAAAATTTGCATTGAAAGCACATGAAGATTTTATGCTTGGTTACGGAAAGGATTCACACTCCTACAGAGTCTTCAACCTCTTTCACTATAAAGTGGTTGAAACTATGGATGTGCGGTTCGATGAAACTAATGGCTCGCAAAGAGAGCACCTGCCAAATGTGCTAGATGAAGTACATCCTAGTTAATCAATCAAGCAAATGGGAATCGGAGAGATCATACCTTCTAAGGCTCAGACTGAAGAGGGACTTATCATTTCTGCACCTAATCAACGTGAAGACAATGCTCAGCCTGAAGACAATCCTCCAAATGATGACATTGATCAGCAAGAGCAAAATCTTCGTCCTGTTCATCCTCGTGTTGCAAATGAAGTATAGATTGAGAAGATAATAGACATCATCAATGCACCTGGTCCACTCACTCGTTCAAGAGCAACACAAAGAGCAACACAACTAACAAACTTTTGTGGGCATTTTGCATTTGTCTCAACCTCTGAACCCAAGAAAGTTGCTGAAGCCTTCATGGAACCTGAATGGATTCAAGCTATGCAAGAAGAGCTTCAACAGTTTGAGCTGAACAATGTGTGGGAATTGGTCAAGTGTCCTGATCCTCGTAAGCACAATATCATTGGCACCAAATGGATATATCACAACAAGCAAGATGAGCATGGTCAAGTTGTCAGAAACAAAGCTCGTCTCGTTGCTCAAGGATACACTCAAGTGGAAGGGATTGACTTCGATGAAACATTTGCTCCGGTGGCTAGGCTTGAAGCCATTCGCATACTGCTAGCCTACGCAAATCATCACAACATCCTTCTGTATCAAATGGATGTGAAGAGTGCCTTTCTTAATGGAAAGATTGAAGAAGAAGTATATGTTGCACAACCTCCTGGCTTTGAAGATCCAAAACATCCTGATATGGTATACAAGCTCAACAAGGCATTGTATGGCCTCAAACAGGCCCCTCGTGCATGGTATGACACACTCAAAGACTTCCTGAAGAGCAAAGGCTTTAAACCTGGTTCACTAGATCCTACAGTCTTCATGAAGACATATGATGGTGAATTATTTGTGTGACAAATCTATGTGGATGACACTATCTTTGGCTGCACTAACAAGAAATACAGTGATGAGTTTGGTCACATGATGCAAGAGCAATATCAGATGTCCACGATGGGCGAGCTGAAGTTCTTCCTGGGTCTCCAAATCCGTCAGCAACGCAACACGGCATTTTCATATCTCAAGAAAAATATCTCAAAGATTCCCTGAAGAAGGTTGGAATGCAAGACTGCAAAGGATACACGACGCCAATGCCAACCAAAAGTCATCTGGGTCCCGACGCCAATGGTAAAGAGTTCGATCAAAAGGTATACCGCTCCATGATTGGCTCTTTACTTTATTTATGTGCATCTAGGCCAGATATAATGCTTAGTTCTGCATGTGTGCCCGATTCCAAGCGGCACCAAAGGAATCACATCACTTAGCCGTGAAGTGAATTCTTCGATATTTGGCTTACACCCCAACACTAGGATTATGGTATCCAAAGGGCTCAGAGTTTGATCTAGTTGGATTCTCAGATGTTGATTATGCTGGTGACAAGGTTGATTGCAAGTCCACATCAGGCACATGTCACTTTCTGGGACGATCTCTTGTCTGTTGGTCTTCAAAGAAGCAGAACTGTGTATCTCTCTCCACTGCTGAATCCGAATACATTGCTGCTGGGTCTTGCTATGCTCAGGTTCTCTGGATGAAGCAAACTCTCAAGGACTATGGTATCCACCTGAAGAATGTGCCACTACTGCGACAATGAAAGCGCCATCAAGATTGCCAACAAACCAGTTCAGCACTCGAAGACAAAGCACATTGAAATTCATCATCACTTTCTCAGAGATCATGCCATGAAGGAAGATATTGACATCATTCACATTAACACTGAAGAGCAATTGGCTGATATCTTCACAAAGCCCTTGGATGAGAAAAGGTTTTGCAAGTTGCGGTGTGAGCTAAATATCTTGGAATCCTAAAATGTCCTGTGATTGGACACACATCCTAACACTTATGCATTTTGATGACTTAGATGTGCAACACACGAAGTAATGTATATCTTCAATCAGTGAAGACATACACTCTAAGTGTGAATACATTAATGAAGAATTTGACTTCGGAGCGCCACGATAATTGTGCGCCGTGTCTGGGTCTAATACTTCCTATATGGTGGGTAACGCCACCACAAAACTTTTGTTTGAAGTGTTTCTCTTGGCGTTATGATTGCAAAGTCTTCACATTTGATTTGTCTTCATCCTTGACTTATGTTCAGGTTTATCATCATCTTGTTGATTTGGTCTTATACTAGTTATATACATATTTGTGTTCTGTCCTCTACAACATTCACTTATAGCTATGACTTCTTGCTGAATTTTTGATCCAAGTGAATGTGATCGGACCCTAACCTATCTATGCTTCTACCTCAACTCTATCTGTCCAAATCATATGCATTCTGTTGAAAACTCTCGATTGTCTTCACTGAGACCTTGTCAGCTGAAGTCAATCTGACAAAGATTTATATCTGTTTTTAATGCTATGTCCTTTTTGCCTGAAAGCCGGAGAATTCGGAACGACCACCCTGACAATCCAGGCGTGCGTGGGAACATGGAACAACTTCCAATGTGTTGCATGCTTGCCACGTGCCCTTCAGATGTGAACCGCCAGGGGCACCTGCATAATTGCGTTGTGCCGTCCCTTTCCTTATAAATACCCGTCACATCACGGTCAAAATCTTTCTTCCACCTCGCCACCTCTCGCAAACCCTAGCGCCACCGCTAGCTCTCGACAATGCCAGCGACGAAGCGCTTAGCTGCCACGACCTCACCGACGCCGTCCCCACGCCGACCGCGGATCTCGTATTCTCCGCCGCCGCCATAGGTGTCTTCGGTCGCCAAGTTAGGGCACGGGAGATCGAACTACTCGGCCTCCAACTTAGCTCTGTCTAGCAGTTCTTCGTGTGGTAATTAAAACTCACTTTTTACCGTCTTTTTGATATGGTAGATTCATCCTTCTTTACCAAGAGTGGTTTCTATACTTCAAAAGTTGAATGTATCCCGTTTTGCATCTCATATTATGCCTAGTATTTTCACTTATGCTTCTCTACAAGTTAGATTCCTCACTTGTACTTATTCTTGGATTCGTACAAATCTGGAACCAACTCACAACAAATAAGTGAATGTCTTCGCGTTATGAGGTCAATGTCTTCAAACTGATTTATCTTCAAAATCTTCTGAGAATGCATATGACCTCTTCCCCTTCCCTCGCACCTCTAATGCTATCACAGGTACATGTCCGTGGGAGAATCCCTTGGTTCTCATAGTCTGCATTCATTTGCATAATTCTTACAGAGTCACATAAATTCTCCTAAAGCCAGTTCTTGTCTAACCAGCCGTCGGAAGCCTTTGCTAGTTTTGAAGCCATTCAGTTTAAGCTTCATGGCAACTGAGAAGTCAGCTAGAAAGGGTGACAGACAGCATCGTGGAAATACATCCAAAGACTTGCCGCCAGATCTGCACGAACTGTACAAGACAGACCTAGAAGAAACCTATGGTGAACGCAAGAATCGAATCCAATGGATTCGAAGATATTGGACAGAGGAATGGTTCAAGTATAGATTTGTCACTGCCGAGTATGCCGAGAAGAATGCCATCAAGCGACCTTGGGGAGATATCCTATACAAAAATCTTCCTCCCAGGTCCAAGACTGAAGCTATTGATCAAGGCTTCTATCCGTGCATGGTTCACGGACCTCGGCCAGAGATTGCTGACCTATCTTCTCTGATGTGGTGTCGCGAAGACAATCTGTTCAAACGCAACTTCAAGTTCGCCAAAGACTCTGCTGTGAAGAACAAGAAGGAATTTGGACTTGACTTCAACCCTAGTCCGTCTGCTCCTCGGGAAGATGGCACCCGTGAAGCCAATGAAAACGCCCCTTCTACAACCTCGAAGGCCTCATCACTCACATTGCCGTCCAATGTGCAAATATGGATCACTCTGCTGATGATGCTGATTCTGATGATGCACCATCTCCTCCTCCTAAGCCACAGAAGCAGAAGAAAACTAAGGCTTCAAAACCTTCTACTGCTTCAAAAGCTTCACGTCTGAAGATCTCTCTCGCATCCCCAAGAAGAAAGAGAAGCCCCAGAAGAAAAATGTTCAGAGTTCAGGTCAAGCACTAACACCAGCTGCCGTTCTGAGGAACGAGACTGAAGCCATTGATCTGTCAACAGATGATGAATGTGGTGATGATGCTCTTGAGCAGCTGATTAAGAGCAAGCAAGAGATGGAGATCTTCAATGATCTGCCCCTCTTCGATGTGAACATTCTGGATAACTTCATTGATGAGTGGTTTGACAACCCGAATCTCAGCTTTGATGATCTTCAGCTCCCAATTGGCATCAGCGTCGCCTTTCAAGGCGCCATTGCTCCTGAGCTGGCTCTGGCTCGGCGGATTATTGAACTGAAAAACAAAATTGACTATGAGAAAGACCAGTTCAAGAAGCACGTGGCCAAGCTCAGTGTGGCTGATGTTCAAAACTTCAAGCTGATGTTGCATGACCTCAAGGAGGCATTTTGCAAGAAGCGCGAAGAAGCCAAAGGTTCATGCGAGAAAATGAAAAATCTAGCTGCCAAGTGTGTTCAAGCTTATAATGAAGCTAAGAAGCGCAAGGCACTTGGGCATCCTGGCATAGACCCCAAGCTGGCTGCCAAAAGGAAGAAGCCTGCTGTGGCCTAAGCTGAAGCATCAAGGCAGGAAGAACCTCGCATTGTCTTCCCTGCCAGTAAGACAGGCTCGAAGCCTAAGGTCCCCATAGTGGCTTCAGAACTGAAGAAAACCAGGGCAGCTGAAGCCGAAGCCAGAAAGCAAAAACTCAAGAACACCACGAACGATGCTCCACCAACCAAGAAGAGAAAGACCAAGAAGAAAGATCGGGCTGCTCCCATAGAGCCCATCGTTGTCGAGCCCATCTCTTTTGCTCGTCCTCCATCCGAACACCAAGAGCGTCAGTTGATAGTTCATGAGCCTGCTTCCACAGAGGCTCCTGAAGCTGAAGAAGTTCCAGTCGTTGACCCCATCACGGCTGGAGACAATGTAAATGATGATGAAGTCCTTCCTCAGATCGAGCGCCAAACGGTATCATCGCCTGTTCTCACGAACAGCAAACTCATCAGTATTGGTCGTCCTTTGACGCCAATCTCTCAGGATGCCTCATGGGCTGAACACTCCCAACCAGTAACTCCAAGTCAAGACTCACCGCAAACTCCCCCACCTCAAGTCACCAATCCGGTGCTTGATGATGATGACGACTATGTGGTCCATCCAACTCCTACTCCAAAGGCGTCGCCCGCATTTCACAGGCTTTGCAAAGGACCAAGGCCACAAGTCGCTTCATCGAGCATTCCAGAAGGATAAGTGCAACCCAACTTGGCAGCACAGCAAGTGTTTCATGAAGCCACTCCTACCTCGAATGTCTTTATGTCTGAAGCCATTGCTGCTGACGACATACCGGCTGCATCAGCCGATGAAAATCAAGAACCCCGTCAAGAAGAAGAACGTGTTGCCACACCCCCTACCAACCAAGAAGATGTTCTCAAGGAGAACGTGTCTGTGCCCGACCCTCCAGGTACTCAAGTGGAGGTTGAAAATACTGAGGCGGCCACCAATAACACTAATGAAGCCAATGACATAGTCATGGCTGAAGCTAATGTGGCGCCTGTAGTAACCACCATGCCTGAAGCCAATGATGCACCTGCACCAAATGTCCAGCCTGACGCCCTTGCAAATGCCATTGCTCCTGTACCGCCACCAAGGCCACACACCATTGAGCAAGCGTTTTATCAAGGCGAGCTTGTCACTGTCAGATGGCCAATTCTGGTTCCTCCGCCTGCTCCCGGACCTTAGTTTGATTATCATGTGGAGCACATGCCAAAGGTTCAGAAGCAAAAACCAAGGCTGCCAAGGTTTCTAGGTACTGCATCTGCACCAGGATCATTCAACGTCAATGGCTTCATTGCACACAACACTTTCTTTGATAGCGCCAAGAACCCATATTCCAAGCCAAGAATATCATCTGATCGGTTCTGGAGTTATCAGCAGCGCAGTTATTACTCTTGTGTCCTATACGATCAAGGGCGCATATTTCCTCATATGCGCCTGGACTACGAAGCCATTGCTGGCCTGCCTTGCTTAGAAGAAGCCCTCGACTGTTTCAGAGATGCAGGCCTTCTCCAGTTTGTGACTGATAGAGAACATTGGAATGAAGAGCTTCTGCTGCAATTCTATGCAACTCTCCACATTCGCGGCTACAATAGGGATCCGAAGACATGGGTCCTTGAGTGGATGACAGGCAACGTACACCATGAAGCCAAAGCTCTTGATCTCATTGAGCTTACTGGCCCGTCCACTCCAGGTGACCTATACGAACCTGGTTGTCAGCATCACCGCAATGCATTGGAAAGCATCTTCCAGAAGCCTGAGACCAATATGAGCCAAATGCTGAGTATGATGAAGCCCCTGCCGTAGGATGCTGAAAATCCCAAGGAATTCTTTGTTGAAGACCTAGAGTATCTTCCCCGCACCATCTATCACATTATCAGGCGAACTCTTTGGCCCATCAAAGGACATTCTTCCTCAGCTAAGCTTGAAGGCTCAATGAAGACTTTGGTCTTCTATATTCTCAATGGCATCAGCTTCAACGCTCAGGATTTCTTCATTCGCCAATTTGCTGCCTCAGGCTCAGATATATTTGGTCTGAAACTCTATGCTCCATGGGTAATGCATCTGATCAAGCTTCACTCTGCTGTTGACTATCAGCCCTCTGCACACAACCATCTCATATTTTTGCCAGAGGTTGATATGTCCGTCGAAGCTATATACCCAGAGCCTGCCAAGGAGGCAATTTATCTTCATAATTTCGATCGTCAGAGTTTCTCTCAGCATGTTGAAGGAGTTCATGCTGCCACTTGTGTTTATCCTTTGGCTGGAAATACTCGTGCACCTCGTCGTGCCCGCACTGAAGCCACTGAAAGCACAATTGCTCCAAGGCCTCACAAGAAATCTCATGTGCTTAATGACCGAGAGCTTCTCGTGGCCTTGCATCCGAAACACGATAATCATCATTTTTGGCTAAAGCGTTAGATGTACAGCCTCTTGGTGGATGTTAATCGCATTCGAAATCTTGCCACCAAGAATGCGTTTGTCACTCATGAAACCTATCGGAGGTCTTGGAAGAGTCTGACATTGCTTAGTGCTGAAGCTGATCTTCAAGACGATGGCTTCACAAAGAGATTCAAGTTTGATACCACTCCTCCCAGGAATGATGTCTTGCGTCGGACTCCATCACTCGAAGATTCTGAGTACTCCTCCTCCGCGGCAACTGTTAATGCCAGAGTTCTTGATGACGCCGATGATGCTACTTCACCACCTCCAACTTCAGCGCGTATCAACACTGTACCAAGTTCGTCTGCACCACCAAACCTCAACGACGACCATGCTGCCTCACCTACTCCTCTTGGGAACGAGTAGAGACTATGTCTTCATACCTTTTTGGTCCTTACTGACAAAAGGGGGAGAAGCATATGTTGATAGTCTTCAAGCGGGTCCACATGGGTGGTTGCTATACTTTTGCCAAGTGATTAAAACTCTCGCTTTTGATACATTTGGTTCTTTGAGTTGTAACACTTAAACTTGATGGTCGTCTCCTACTTTTTCTCTATTCTGTGATGCGATGATAAATCCCGCATGTGCGATGATAAATCCCGCATGAAGTCATTCTACAGACGTCCATTTTTCATTATGCATGTCATTATTCTTGTTACATCTATTCATGCATGATGTGTTGTCTTCATAAGGTGAAGAGGATCTCCACAAGTACAACCTGCCATGTGCATTTGCAGTCCAACGCAAAACATTTATATGCACATCTTCAGGGGGAGCCTTTTTGCCACCTATGAAGACAATATCTTAATCCTTTTCACATACTTTTATCCCCGTTGAAAACTTCAACCAGTTTGTCATCAATCACCAAAAAGGGGGAGATTGTAAGTGCATCTAGTGCCACCCCTAGTTGGTTTTGGAGTATTGATGACAAACCTGTTTGAGGGACTAATGTGTTTGTGTGAATTGCAGGATAACACAGGTAGTAGTCCCTCACTGATTCGGTTTACCTATCAAAGATGACCCCTAAAAATGTGTGAAGACACTGAAGATAATGGTGGTCTATGAAGCTATTCACATTGAAGACTATGACACGAGAAGACATCGCATGAAGACTATGGAGTGTGAAGACTTAGTTGTTTCGTTGTTTCCTTTTCTTCTTTGTTGAGTCATAGGAACCACCGCACTGTTAAGTGGGGTCCAAGTGAACAAAGTCAGAGTGACTGAAGTGATGCTCAACCAAATCCTATGTCTTCGAGCAAAGACAATGAGAGCAAATCTTATCCAGAGTCGGATGAGTCAGCTTTACTTGTAGCCCAAGTCAAGCTGCCGCGTGTGTTTGAAATCTGACCGTTGGTACACGTGTCAGTTCCTTAGTGACCTAGGGTCATTTCGGACAAATCAGGTTGGGTTGCCTAGTGGCTATAAATAGCCCACCCCCTACACCATAAATTGGTGGCTGCTTAGAGTTAGTGCACAACTTTTGTCGATTGTGAGCAACCCACCTCCGAAGCATTTGAGAGAGAATCCTTGCGAGGACAAAGCCCAAACCACCCAGAGCCTAAAGAGTGTTTGGCATCACTAAAGTCTTTCTGTCCGCGTGATCTGAAGACTTGTTACACTTGAGGACTGTGAATCCTCCATTCGGTTAGGCGTCGCGTTCTGAGCATCCAAGAGTCACTGTGGATTGCCAGTGAACGAAGTCTGTGAAGGTTTGGAAGTCTACCTTGAAGACTTACTAGAGTGATTGGGCGGGGACTAAGTGTCCTTAGCTCAAGGGGAATAAGGTGAAGACGCGGTCTTCTGAGTTGAATCTCAGCCTCCCTAACCAGACGTACAGTTGTCACAGCAACTAGAACTGGTCAAACAAATCTCTTGTCCTCCCCAAGCTACTGGTTCTATCTCTCAATTCTCTTTACTTATAGTTTGTCTCCATGAAGTCATTGCCTGCTTGAATTATCTGTTTGACTTCACTGCGTGACTACTTGTTTTGATTGGCTTCATACTATCTTCCATCCTGATCCTTACTACCTAGCTGCTAATAGTCTTCATGCTTTCACTTCATTGAATACTTGACTATGGCTTGCCTAGTGTAGTCTACCTTCCGCTGCATACGAATAGTGTCATTTCTATTGCTTGTCTTCGAAACTCCCATGTTTTGAAGACTTTCATAAAAATCGCCTATTCACCCCCCTCTAGTCGATAACCAGCTCTTTCAGGTTCCAATCTGCAGGAACTAACAGTCTCTGCAGTTGGGATAGGTCTTCGGCCGGTGGACTTGTTGTACTTTTTGCTGGAGTGGGATTTTTCTGTGGCAAGGCTGGTGCTATGGCAACTGAAATTGGTATACCTTTTGCTGGAATGCAGGTCCTGTGTGATGGGGCTATTGGTGTGGCTAGTGAAGTATGGGTACAGTCAACTGGAGTCGATCCTATGTTTTGTGTCACTAGTTGTACAACCAATATAAGTGGGGTGCCGTCTGATTTCTCCGGCACCACCACGTTTTTCAAGGACTTTGCTGGTGCTCCTTCAGGTTCGGCAATCACCCTCTTCCTTTTTGATGTCTGATGCACAAGAACAACATTTGAGTGAAAAAACACGGTATGATGACAGATGGAATATGTATTGATAATGGATGTGCATGGCATCTCGACATATATGATGAGTAAACTAAGCAGATGGCGGTGCAACAAAGTAGAAGAAATGCAAGACAACATATGCAAGATACGCGCAATCAATAAAACCTTGCCAAATTAGAACAGGAACCTTGATGGGTGAACAGGACAGGCCATATGCCTTTGACTCCTCGAGGTTAGAATAGTCATTAGGATCATATTCTAAACAAGAATCAACAGGTGGGAGCGTATGAGTTTCATTGCATCCAGAATGGCACTCAATGCCTTGGTGCCAATTTTGTAAGTCATTGTAGTGTTTAGCTTTAAGAGTGGACTGCTGCTAGTGCGACACAAAGCAGCTACATAGATCATAGTGTAGATATAATGGGAAAACTGTAAGCATAAGAGTAAAATCAGCAAAGTGGAATTTGTTGGAATATATGTGCTAGTATTGCCGGTACGGCTAGAAAGGCTTCGGATACCAGCTCTTTTCAACTAAAAGTGCGGTACTATTAATATTAGTATAAGTCTCAAAGGCGACACAACTCCCCGCATTTCCTTGCTATTCTTATAGGATTCAAGTGGGCAGGCCACTACAAATTCTATTCCTATGTTTACAAAATCCTACGAATCAAAGAGGCCCGAAGAGTTCAAAGTTTCCATCACAACCGACGGTATAGACCTCTACACTTCAAATGGCCCTGCTCATCTTCACTACAAGGAACATACTGTACTACTATCATACTCCCTCCGTTCCAAAATATAAGTCTTTGTAGAGATTTCCACTATGGATCACATATAGATGTATCCAGATACATTTTAGAGTGTAGATTCACTCATTTTGCTCCATATGTAGTCCATGGTGGAATCTATACAAAGACTTGTATTTAGGAATGGAGAGAGTACTTATTAAAGAAGAACGGAAGCGGAACATGCTAAAGAAGAGCAAGCAGATTTTGGATAATAAAATGTTTGTTGCGCAGTGCCCACACATGATGGACCAGAGTGCATTAAGAAAGCAACTCCCTGTTGTCTCTCTATATGTGGTGCACATGCTTTTTGAAAGTAAAGTGGGAACATTAGTTGATCAATTAAATGTTATCTATTTTAGTAATATCAGCATCATATTAGATTCGTACTTGAGAAACAAGTTTGGAATTATGAGTGGCACGCTGTTTAGCTTGATGGATTCAGGAGCAGTGCTAAGCAGGTACGATGATGATACTGAATATAAAGGCATGTCTACATGCAAGTCGCGTGACTTTTGTCATTTGGGTCAATCGACCATTTCAGGTGGTTGGATGAAGATCCTAAGTCTCCTAACCCTTCTTCTTCCTCGTCTCTGATTCTTCCCATATAGAACACCGCACGGGCCGCCGACCAGACCACCGGCCCCCACCACCTGTGTTCCTCCGCCACCCCCACCCCCACCCCCGCCCCCACCCGCATCGAGTTTTCTTCATTCGGTGAGGCCCCACCACCGCCCCCACAACCACCATCCCCACCCGAGCCCCTTCGTTCGCACCGGCGAACTCCGACGAGCTCTGAAAAATCGACTGACCCTATTTTGAAATTTAGTCTACTGTGATTTAACTAGTGTGGAATATAAAAGGGGAAAACCATAAGCATTGGGAGTATAGTGTTGAGCGTGCCATGGCAGATCTGAAGGTGCAAACCGGACAAAGGCAACTTTGCAACCAATGTTTGCTTTCAACTAGCAAGTAAGTGATGGACAAGAAATCAGAGTAAAGCAGTGGCGATCTATTTTCTTGTTGCGATAAATAACTTGAGCAGATACGAAAGAGTACTGCCTCTGGTGCGGCGCCGTGTATGCATCTGCTGAGAATTTGACGGTGCTGCGGTAGCGATGGCTGTCGACAACATGGAAGCAGATCTAGGAGGGTAGATGGTGGCGGCATGGTGCGGTGGACGAGACGGTCGTAGGAGCAACACCAACAAGGTGGGCGACGATGGGGATGAAGCGAGAGGACGGGATGCAAGGACTCGGTCCGAAGTCGTGGATGAGAAAGGTCGATCTCTTGTAATGGACGGCGGCATCGGGGTATCAGCTCCGGCATGGTGGAGGAGGACGGCGGTGGATGGGGTGGCGGACGGAGGAGGCTGGGGTGGAGAGAGTGTTTTGGCACCCACAGAGTACGAATGGGGAAATGGAGGTAGAGAGGAAGGGGGAACCATGTCTTCAGGGCGTGCTTGTCTCAAATGCGAGGAAATTTACAAACTTAGCTCCCGTTTCAAATTTCCTACATCACAGCAATATTAGTCGGTTGGGGATAGGACGGTAATCTCGCATACACCAAATATTTGCCGACGAGTGTTTGTTTTTGGCGCCCACTGTGTATGAATCGGGGAGGGAGTCGATTTCGGCCGAGGACACACTGTGTTTTGGCGCCCACCGTGTATGAATCCAGGTGAGAGGCGGTTATGTCATGTTTGAGTGAAATTACAAACCTACCCCTATCGAGACCTATAGAAATCAAGCAGATAGGCTTTGCGTGGCCGGGATAGGCAGTAGTAATTTCCATCTCGCAGATTTTGGTTTCGGGCAGTTACTGCGACTTTCCCCGCTTCGTTCAAATTTTGCAGAGTGCATGTTTACCATGCCAACTCAATTCGAATCCCGTTTGTATTCTATTTTTTTCGCACGGGATCCATTTTCGTTGGAATAAAATTCTATATACATCATTTTTTATATATACTTTCAAAAGCACAACAAAGAATTCTGCTCCTTTATATGTATAATATGATTTACAAATACAATGATCTCAAAATCATAAGGTTGAATTCAAAAAATTAAACCAAATTATGTTCTACTAAAATGTATGGATTAGTAATATCTACATATTAAATAACATAGATGCGCGTGAATTCGTATGAGTATGCATGTTTGATAGATCAATTTTGGTTCGAGTATGGATTACATGTATCATCATCTCGAATTCAAATATTTGAATCCCTTTTATGTTCACTCCTTTCACGCCCATCTCTCTGGCATGCATGCTCCTTCATGTAGCTATCACTCTCTTTTCTCCAGCTCACCCGCACGCTCACTTCATGTTTCTCCTATCCTCGCAAACATGGTCTCTCGACGTCTCCCTTGAGAAGTGTCACACTCTCCCTATCATTATACATTACACGGTTTTCATTATCTCTCACGTCTCTACCATTCTCTGGTATCACTAGGTACCTAAGCTTTATTTTTCACCGCCACACACATTGTCTCCACTCGTCTTTCACTTTGTCTTTCTCTCTATGGGATTCTCTCACACACCCTATATGTATCTAGATATGACTCATACCACTAAAATTACTCTCTCTCTCTCCCTCTCTCCTGTAGACACAACATTTGTTGCGGTCTCCTTTTCGTCTCCATTCCAGACTGACATTATTCATTTCTTTACCAATCAGACAAACTCCCCCTCTCTGTCTCTCTCTCTCTCTCACACACACAACTCCTGCTTCCACTCCCCTTCCCGACTACCATCTCTCTCTCACACACAAAACTCTCACTTTCGCACCCCCGTCTCGTATTTCTCTCACAAACATTTATCGACTAGCCTCTAGATAGGTTTATACACCCGCACACTCGTGCTTCCACTATCGCATACATGTATCTCTCCCGCTCCTTGTATCTATGTAGATTTTTCTTCCCTTCTTGAGACATGCCCTCTCGATCAGGCACACACACACTATTGCCTCATTTTAAGCTGATACCTCTCGCACACACACTCTTTGTTTCTTTTTCACACATGCACTCCGTCCTCCTCCTCTCTCCCTCTCTCTCTCTCTCACACATGGGCTTTTTGCAAAAACTAGCAAGATGCCCATGTGTTGCACGGAACATCAAGATGCATTTGTATGAGTAGTTTATCTTGTGGGAGAAAAGGATGAACGAGGGAAGGCCTTATTTGCAAATATGGAGAGAGGTGTGGGTATCTTTTTGCAAAGTTGCCATAGTTTCCTTCATATCCGTCAGATATAGATCGGACGCCCTATATTGCAGGATGGCAGGCACACGATCGTCATCGACTATGGTTTTTGTAAGAGTAGGGATAAAAACAGAGTTGGTGATGATGGTGGGCCTGCCATCCTGCAATATAGGCCGTCCGATTTATATCTGACGGATAGGAAGGAAACTATGGCAATTTACCCGCACTCCTCTCCACATTTGCAGATAAGGCCTTCCCTCGTTCATCCTTTTCTCCCACAAGATCTTGATGTTCCATGCAACGCATGGGCATCTTGCTAGTAAGAGTAGAAATTAGACATATACCACTTCTCGAATCTTGAAACCAACAACATTCCTCCCTTATCTCATCAAAACCGCCAAAGGAATATATTTTGAGTGAAACATAACATATTTTTAGTGATATACGTATTTCAAAACTAGACTTTTTTTCTATCAAACCGGTGAATATGTATTAATCTACCTGATCGTGTTGCAACGCACTGACACATTGCTAGTAGTTATTATAATTTTTTGGACATAAAACAAACGGTGGAGTACATATACGAAGAGAAGAGGTGCACCCACACAGTCGGTCTCTCGCTGTCTCGCACACATGAGTGTTACGTCAAGGCAACGTTAACAAATAAACCTAAAACCCTAGGTGCACGATTGCTGCATTTGCGGGTACCGGGTACATGGTGGAGCGCACCTTTGTAGGAATAGTCAGCTCGCGTGATAATTCGATCCCTAGGAGTTGATGGTCGGGACCACATGTGAACGACTTGGAGGCCGTGGCTCGCCAGTTGACACAGATCGAGTAGCCATGTTCAAAATATCATTTTAGCGGGGTTAAGAGTTCCGATTTTCAATGGTGCGTTATAAGTACTAAGTAGTTTTTAGAATGATTGGTATGGAGCGAAAATGGAATCCATAGTACTACGTACCTCCTTGGCGTATGGTTGTATGGGTTTATATTGCGAGATGTTGAACCTGGTAGTTCTAGGGCAAATACTATGGTTTAGATTTAGATGTTGGTTTTCAGTAATGAAAATCGGAAGGGGGAAACCCTTCTTTGATTAAAAAAACTACTACCTCCATTCTGGTTTACTAGTCCCCATCGTATTTTGGATCAAAGTTTGTCCACGGATTTTACTTGTAAAATGTGAATGGAAAACGAGATTTTGTTATACCCAAACGAAAAAGGACTGGAGGGAGTGATTGCTCTGACACGAACGCGACCTCTCATAGTGCAGGCATTGAACCGGTGCGCCAGCCAAGAGGGCCCCACTTGCTGTAGGCCTGGCTGAACACACCTCCTCGCTGCATGCAACCGGCTTTAGACTGCCCTGCCTGCCTTCATTGAATCCGCGCGTGTGCCGGCACGTCCTTCCGCGAGCCGGACAACATTTTAGAACACAAAAAATGACCAAAATATAATTAATTACGCATGGTCTTGACTTGTTGTGCTCGCACTAGTAGCAGGGACTAGAGGTTTTTCTTTATTTATAACTCTCCTCAATTTTTTTGGCTTTGAAGTGAATCATGGTGTGGACATTATGTATGAATGTGCAGATATCTGTGAACATGAGTTTGATGTCGAAGTTGAACTTGGAATATCGGGCTTGCGCATGAACTATACCATGTACAATGCTTCGTCTGTTATTGTTTGGAAAGTAATTGTTGTTATTACATGACCCGGAAAAATATTATTTTGTGCCACATCAGTAGATGCACGGACATCACAACAAGCATGCTGACTGGATAAACATTTAAACTAGCTATTATGAAGGAAATTTTGTATTGACAATAGTTTTAGATAGCAGGAGACGCCTAGCCTGCTCTGCCTCTGCTAGCTTATTTCTAGATTCTTCCATCTCTTCTTTGGCTTGGGTGAAGAGAGCATCTGACTGCTCTTTTCGCTTCTTCAGGAACTCAGCTACATTCTCAAGGGCTGCTACACGCTTTCTTTCAGCCTTTACTAGACCCACGAGGACACGAACAGCTGACGACTCCACCTGGCTTGTGCATAATCCAACATCATCTGGGAATTTCCACCTTGTGTCTAATCCAGCATCATTAGGGAACTGGCACCTTGTGTGTAATCCAACATCATTTTGGAAACATGATCTCGAGGTTGACCATACCTCCCTCCTCGTAGGAACTGCATCCTGACATGAAGTTACTTCTTTTTTAGATCAATACTCAGAGCAACTCAGATACATTTAGTAGAAGCCAGATAAACAGAACTCGGAGAAGTGAATTCAAAAGGAAAAAAAATATAAAAACAGACTACAAGGTGAGAACACCCACTTCCTACATAAAGCTAAAAACGAAAGCATTAGGGTGATTAAGACTCTTCTTATTACACATCAAAGAACACGAGGCTTAAGAGAAACAGAAACTACAACATATACACATCTAAGAACACAAGGCTAAATGAAAGTAATTGAAAGGGTGTTACTTACCAAAGCTCATTTTACAGGTTCGGTGCAGCTCCTCTTTAACTTGCCACGCTCCTTGAAGATGTCCCCAATATCCCGTGTTTGGTCTTTATTGCCCCTCTGCATGTTCGCACTCGTCGTTTTAAAATCTCAACATGGCAAGAAAAATATACTACTAGTAATACTCGCGCATCTTGTGGGAAACATTAAAGCACTCGTCTGCCATGTTAGAGCATCTCCAAAAGAATCACAACGCGCGGCGCTTTAAAAAAGCATTTATAGTGCTGAGATCGAGAGGTAGAGATAGAGAGTAGAGACTAGAGAGTAGAGGATAGTTCTCAGCATAGATAGATAAAAAAATTAGATTATTCAACTACTCCTTGTCGTCCGACTCCTCCTCGGTGATGTCCTCCTCAGATGTCTGACTGTAGGCGTGAAGATACTGATCATCGTTGGATTCCTAGGGTGACGCTGCTCCTAGCTTCATGTTGAATTGAGCGTCCGCTTTTCGCCTACGCTTGTCCTCGCGATAGGCGGCTCGCTCTGCCCTCCTCTTATCCCTCTCCGCCCTTCTTTGCACGCAGAACTCGTGCTCGCTGATGATGTCCTGCGGGAAGCGTTGGCGCCACAGCGCCATGGCTTCCTCGTCCATGTCGGCGATCCAGAGACGGTGCTCCCACCTCCGGTTGTCGCGACGATCATTGTCGGTGATAAGCTGTCACGCCAAATATGCGACACTATCCTAAAGGAACTCGAAGGTCCCACCAAGAATAGAAGCGCATATCGAAGACACTTTTGCAAGGTGGATAACATTACATCAACATTACATAATAGATGGGAATACATACAAGAGGCATACAATGCCCCACGAATACAACATCATCTTACATAAGAGCACCATCCGACTATGGATGAAACACAAACAGAAACTCAAACGACATCCACCCTGCTAGCCCAGGCTGCCAACCTGGAACCTATCCCCTGATCGAAGAAGAAGCAGAAGAAGAACTCCAAAACAAGCAAACATCGCTCTCGTGTCATGATCATAGCATAACCTGCACCTGCAACTGTTGTTGTAGTAATCTGTGAGCCACGAGGACTCAACAATCCCATTACCATGGGTATCAAGACTAGCAAAGCTTAATGGGTATGGAAAGGATAAGTGGTGAGGTTGCAGCAGCGACTAAGCATATATGGTGGCTAACATACGCAAACAAGAGCGAGAAGAGAAGCAACAGAACAGTCATGAAGCTAGCAATTCTCAAGAAGTGATCCTGAAACTACTTACGTCAAACATAACACTACAAAAAAAAGACACATCCGTGACATTTTGGGCCGAACCAATTTTTTTCCTGTCATACATATGACACTTCTATGCCGATAATTGTGACAAAACCCGGTATCATCATAGATGTGGTGGGCTCCTACTTCTATGACAAAAAAATATGACAGAAAATGGGCTTTTCTTCCTGGGCGGGCCGGAGACGCAGCTGCATGACATTCTTTGGGCCGTCCATGATGGAAAAAACCGTGGTAGAGGCGAGGGGGAGGAAAATTTCGGGGAGTTGTCGGTTACGGTGGGAGGTCGGGGGCCGAGCGATGCGTGTTTCTCTCGTATGTACGCACGTGTGTGTGCGAGGCGTTGGCTCTAACTGAAGCCGAGCGAGGCATTGGGCTCTAACTGAACCCAAGCGATTACACTGCAGGCGACGCGTTACTGAACCCAAGCGATCGATCGGTGGCTGTTAACTGAACCCGATGGAGCGATTCCTTTGCTACTGCTGCTAACTGAAGCCCATCGATTGGATGAACAGTGAGCGTTGCAGGGGGGTTTGGATGAACAGTGAGCGGTGGCGTTGCCTCTGGATGAACAGGAACCCGTGGTGTGGAGGGCTGGATGAACAATAGATGGTGGAGGGGTGGTGTAACGCCCCGGATACAACTTTCCATATTCGTAACTCCAACTCTTGCCTTTTCCGGAGATGCTATATGTTATTTCCTCCGTGGTTGGGTTTTTGTCTGTTGTTTTGCATTTTGTTCTTGTTATGCATCTCATCTCATGTCATCATCTGCATTTCATCCGCATGTTTTTCAAAACTTGCATCCGTTCGGGTTCCGCCGGTTCTCTCCGTTGTCCGTTCCGAGTCCGGACACACTCGCACGCGCCCGCGGCACCTCCGAAATATTATTTTATAAGTGGCATAAAAATGTTCTCGGAATGGGTTGCAACTTGTCGTGCGGTCTTATTATAGTGTAGACAGGCCATCTGCCAAGTTTCGTCGCATTCGGAGTCCATCTGATAGCCCAACCGTTAAATGTATAGCGGTACCGTTGCCGGTACCTTCGTCAGACGTTTCGGTGTCCGAAACTGCCGCCGGGCTGCAACTTCTCTTCTCTCCTCTCGGCCCAACTCCTCTTCACAGCCCACTAGCCCACCTACCTAACCCCCCTCCGGTCCGGACCATCCGATCGAGATCGAATGGCTCCGAAACAGAGCAAAACACCTAACCCTAGCCCCCCTGCCTTATTTAAACAACCCCCCTTGCCAATTTCGGCCTTCTCCCATCCTCCTCCTTGTTTTCTGCGCCCCCAATCATCAGCGCCGCCGCCCACCTCCATTTCCGCGCCTCCCCAGCCGCCGGCCGCCACTTGTCGCCACCAGATTGGCCGCGCCGCCAGCCAGCCGCCCTCCAGCCAGTGGCAAAGCGCCACGTTGCCCCTGCCTCCCTCCTCCTCCCGCAGGGCCCGCCGGAGCCCATCGCAGGCCCGCCCCGAGTCAGATCCGGGCCGGGACGAGCCTGCGCGAAGCCGTCGTCGCCCGCAACTCCCTCGCACCCCGAGCTCCATGCCCGATCCCCGCAGGCGACCAGCGCCTCGCCGCCGGCGACCACCAGGCCGATCCTGCTCCTCTCTCCTTCCCCTGCCTGTGCTTCTTCCTCTTCCTCTCTCAGAGCTCTCTCTCCACATGTTCCGCAGGACCCCGGAGCCTCGTCGTGCCGCTGCATGGAGTTCACCGGATCTCGCGACCCCCGTCATTCCTGCACTCGGATCCGTGCCGCCCCTCGCCATCCTCGTCCACCTCCGGCCGGATCCGGTGCCTAGGGACCAGATCTGCCCATTCCCGCCATCATCCCATGTCGCTGGAGTCCCAACTCCCGTCGGAGTTCATCCGTCCGCCGCCTGTGTCCTCTGCTTCCAGGACGGGGCGCCCGCTCGTCCGCGTCGTCGCGTGTTGACCGGCCCCAGCCCCCCTCGTTCGGCCTAGCAAGGCCCAACAGCGACCGGCCCAGCCAGCGACAGGAGGGCCCAGCCTCCTCCGCGGCCTGCCCGCACCGCCCTCAAGCCAGCCGGCCTGCTTCCCCTGCCACCTCACCGAGCTGGGCATCAACCCATGGGTGAGCAGCCCCCCAGCGCCTCTTGTTTTTTTACTGTTGGGCCTGCTCCAGTTACAGTTTCAGCCCAGTAGTGTTTTTTTTCCAGTCTCTGCGAATTTAGCTATTATCCAGGATTTACTGTTTAACAGATTGCACCCTCATGTTCATGCATATAAAAACTCATTAACCGTGCATCATATGTAAACAATATATATATGTAAAATGCTTAGAATTTTGTGTAGATTAATAATTTGCCACTTTCATCCATGTTTAAAATGTTTAAATTGCTGTTTGATTAATTTTGCTTAAATGCCATGCTAAAATGATTTATTTCATAACTAAATAACCGTAGCTCGGAATTAAATGTTCTTTATATGTAAATGGGGTGGAAAAATGCCTAGTTTAACATGGTGCACTTTATTTTCCTGTTTAACAACTCTAAAATTATGTAATAGGCAGAACAGTACCAAATCTAAAATATGCATATGGGGTTCTTCCGGAATTGTTGTTTGTTGTTCCGGCCTCATTTAAACTTGCCTAGATGGGTAGTTTTATTATGTTTCACCTCTTGCCATGTTTAATAACATTTAATATTGTTGTGTACCTAAACGAGAGTGAACTAAATAACTCGATATGGTGTTTCGTTGATATGCAACTCGTTGCATATTGAGCTCCACTTAAATTGTAGTATTGTTTGTTGCACTTTGCCATGCCATGCCTCATTAAACCCGACATGCATCATACTTGGTTGTGCATCATGCCATGATTATGATTGTGCGTTTACCATATTGTTTGTTTCTTTCCGGTGTTGCTTCTTAGTTCCGGTAATGTTGCGATTGTGAGGATTTGTTCGACTACGCCCGTTCATCTCCTTCATGGACTCGTTCTTCTTCCTTGCGGGATTTCAGGCAAGATGACCGCTACCCTGGATCTCACTACTATCATTGCTATGCTAGTTGCTTCGTTCTATCACTATGCTGCGCCACCTATCACCTGTTTATCAAGCCATCCCAAATTGCCATGAACCTCTAACCTTTGACACCTTTCCTATGCAAACCGTTGTTTGGCTATGTTACCGCTTTGCTCAGCCCTCTTATAGCGTTGCTAGTTGGAGGTGAAGTTGAAGATTGCTCCATGGTGTACAGGATTTTGTTGGGATATCACAATATCTCTTATTTTAATTAATGCATCTATATACTTGGTAAAGGGTGGAAGGCTCGGCCTTATGCTTGGTGTTTTGTTCCACTCTTGCCGCCCTAGTTTCCGTCATACCGGTGTTATGTTCCCAGATTTTGCGTTCCTTACGCGGTCGGGTGATTTATGGGACCCCCTTGATAGTTCGCTTTGAATAAAACTCCTCCAGCAAGGCCCAACATTGGTTTTACCATTTGCCTCACCACCACCTACATTTCCCTTGGGAGTAATTAACCCAAGGGACATCTTTATTTTAGCCCCCCCCAGGCCAGTGCTTGTCTAAGTGTTGGTCCGAACTAGAGCCCTTTGCGGCGCCCCCTCAGGGAAACTTGAGGTCTGGTTTTAGTTGTACGGATTGCTCATCCGGTGTTTCCCTGAGAACGAGATATGTGCAGCTCCTATTGGGATTGTCGGCGCATCGGGCGGTCTTGCTGGTCTTGTTTTACCATTGTCGAAATGTCTTGTAAACCGGGATTCCGAGTCTGATCGGGTCTTCCTGGGAGAAGGTATATCCTTCGTTGATCGCGAGAGCTTATCATGGGCTAAGTTGGGACACCCCTGCAGGGTATAATCTTTCGAAAGCCGTGCCTGCGGTTATAGGCAGATGGGAATTTGTTAATGTACGGTTGTAGATAACTTGACACCAGATCCGAATTAAAACGCATCAACCGTGTGTGTAGCCGTGATGGTCTCTTTTCGGCGGAGTCCGGAAAGTGAACACGGTTTCTGGGTTATGTTTGACGTAAGTAGGAGTTCAGGATCACTTCTTGATCATTACTAGTTGACGACCATTCTGCTTGATCTCTTCTCGCTCTTATTTGCGTATGTTAGCCACCATATATGTGCTTAGCCGCTGCTGCAGCCTCACCACTTTACCCCCTTCCTTTCCTGTTAAGCTTTGCTAGTCTTGATACCCATGGTAATGGGATTGCTGAGTCCTCGTGGCTCATAGATTACTACAACAACAGTTGCAGGTACATGTTATGTGATGATCTTGACGCGAGCGCGATGTTTGCTTTTCTTGGAGTTCTTCTTCTACTTCTTCTTCGATCAGGGATAGGTTCCAGGTCGGCAGCCTGGGCTAGCAGGGTGGATGTCGTTTGAGTTTCTGTTTATGTTTCATCCATAGTCGGATGTTTCTCTTATGTATGCTGATGTTGTATTCGTGTGGCATTCTATGCCTCTTGTATGTATCCCCATATATTATGTAATGTTGATGTAATGATATCCACCTTGCAAAAGCGTTTCAATATGCGGGTCTATCCTTGGTGGGACCTTCGAGTTCCTTTTGGATAGGCTCGCATATTGGGCGTGACAGGTGGTCGTGGAGGGGTGGTTGAACAGGACCCCGTGGTGTGGAGGGCTGGATGAACAGTAGACGGTGAAGGGGTGCCCGTGGACGAGTGGTTGAACAGTAGCCGATGGAGTAGCGCGTGGTGAAGGCTAGATGAACAGGAGCCCGTGGAGGCTGGAGGAGGTCGACGGTAGCCCATGGAGGCTGGAGGAGGTCGACTGTGGAGATGAACAGTATCCCCTGGAGTCCCATTTTGCGGTATGCCACACCCCTCCCCCCCGTTTCGACCGTAGCGCTCCAACACAAGTCCGTTTCATCCATTTTGCGGTACGCCACACCCCTCCCGATCAACAGGACCCCCGTTTTGACCGTAGGAGGTCTGTTTCGTCCGTTTTGTGGTACACCATACCCCTCCCGATCAACAGGACCCCCATTTCGACCGTAGGAGGTCCGTTTCCTCCGTTTTTTGGTACGCCACACCCCTCCCGATCAATAGGACCCCCGTTTCGACTGTAGGAGGTATGTTTCCTCTGTTTTGCGGTATGCGCGACTAGGCGTTTGAGACCCCGCCCGTATGTACACATATGTGACCGTATTTTCTTTCTTGCACCCTGGCCGCTGTACACACGTGTACATGCTACGTGCGTGCCTCTACTACGACAAGTGCGCGCCTCTACTATGACACGTGTGCGCCTCTACATTGACCATTATGTACGTACACGTTCGCGACCAGGATGACAATGCTACGTACGCTTCGACCAGGTGGGTCCCGACTGTCAGGCACTTCCTTGCCTGCGAAGATGTAGTTGGTGGGTCCCAGCAGTCAGGGGGCGAATCATTTTTTTTGCCCAGACGCACTTCCTTGCGTGTGAAGGTGTAGCTGCTGGGTCCCAGCAGTCAGGGGGGGGGCAAATTGTTTTTTGTTGTTGCCCGAACGCACTTCCTTGCATGCGAAGGTGTAGTTGCTGGGTCCCAGCAGTCAGGGGGGCGAATCGGTTTTTTGCCCGGATGCACTTCCTTGCGTGCGAAGGTGTAGCTGGTGGGTCCCAGCTGTCGGGGGGCGAATCATTTTTTTTTCGAACGCACTTCCTTGCGTGCGAAGATGTAGCTGGTGGGTCCCAACAGCCAGGGGGGCGAATCGTTTTTTTTCTGGACGCACTTCCTTGCGGGCGAAGATGTAGCTCGTGGGTCCCAGCTGTCAGGGGGCGAATCATTTTTTCACGAAATACGGTGGCCCGTCTGGTGGGTCCCTGCTGTCAGGTGGAGGAATAATTATTTTGCGCGTAATAAGGAGGCACTTCCTTGCGGCTGCCGTGGACCCAGCTGTCAGCCTCTCCACGTATAGTCCACGTCCGATGGAAGTCATTCCTTGACCACGTTGACCACGCCGCACCGAGAGCACCACGGCGGTGGACGACGGCGAGGCCTAGGAAGGGGACGAGGCGGAGCCGGGGAAGACGCGGCAGTGGATGCACACGCGGAGAGGACTACAAGGGTTCACTGGTTCGGCTGCGCTGCCGTCGCCGCAGAATAACAGGGGGTGTGGGTCAGTGGGTGAGTGGAGGGATGGACTGGCCAGTGGTGGGAGTAGTAGGGGGCGGTGAGGCCTCCGCGGCAGCACAGCCGGCCACGGGAGGCAGGAGCAGGCGGCACGACCGGCGCTGCTTTGGGCGGCTGGAGCAAGAAGACCAGAGGTTGAAGAAGCACGACGGCCGTTGGATGGACATCATACGGTCACTGCAGCTTGAATCGTTTATATTGACTAAGTTGACAAAGCCCTTGGTACTTCAACTTAGTAGGCCCATGGATCATCTTCCGAAATGGTGCGCCCCAGATGTCAGGGGGATGAATCATTTTTTGGGCGGGTGAAGCTAGAATATCCGAGATTGAAGAAGAAGCACGGCATCCGTTGGATGGACATCCAACGGCCACTGCTGCTAGAACCGTGTGTTGACTATAAGTTGACAAAGCCTTGCATACCCGTCAACTCTGTTTTATTTAGGGGACGCATCAACTTAGTAAGGCCAGAAGTGTGTGGCAGAGAACTTATAGCCCATTTGAGATTTGTAAGAATGTGTAGCCCATTTTTGAATTCTAATGGAATTTACTACAGCCCATTTACAGTTTGTTAAAAGTACAGCCCATTTCAACCAACGGTTCAAAACAGAATTCAATAAAATTTCCCACATTTTGATGGGATCCGAATATTTTTATCCCGAAATTTTAGTCAGATTAAATACAATTTCAATATAAATTTATATTGCGTAAAAATCCAACGAAACATTCCACTCGCAACAATTAATGAAATTAAAATTTTCAATATTCCAAAAATAATATTTTATAAAGTAATCACTGTTTGGTGCATTTTTTTATAGTTACTACCCAGTTTTTATAATTACATCCCATTTATTATTTCTTAAAGCTCATTTTCTTGTTAAGCCTAATGCATCCCTCCTAGGAAAGATTTGCAGCCCAGCGGGGCGGAGAATAACAACTTGACCTTGCCTGGGTATTCCTAAAAAAAGTATAGCTGGGCTAGCCATTTTCAGCTTAAAAAAATTAATATTTGGGCTGGATATCTGGCCTGGGCTAGACGGGCCACAGCCCGCCCAGTTAATACCTGTAGCGATGTTTTCGTTGTTGTTCAGAGGGGAAAAATTAATATCTGGGGGTAAACATCGAAAAACTCTGCAGTGCTCACACCTCAAAAACAAAAATACTGCTCGAGCTGCTTGGTCCCAGCTGTCGGCCGCTTCTTGTGCAATTCTCTCGTTTATTGACTACTCCCTCCTTTTCGGTTTATAATGCTCAATTCAAAAATCTCACCAATCAAGGTAGATGGCGAGTGGTGGAATACTTTTTCTAGTTTTGGAAAAGCACCTAATTAATGCTCTTGTTATCCTCAACAAATTATGTTTATCAATGCATTAATTGCAATGCATGCATGCATAAAGTGCATGCATTGGTCAATTTTCTCTTAATACTTGCATGCAATGATTTAATGCACACCATTGAACTGAATGACTACTTTGATGAGACCAGCATGCGTTTTGTGCGGCGCATCCAGGAGTCTGAGGTGAAGGAGGCTTTAAAAAGGATGAACGGAGGCAAGGCGATGGGCCCTGATTGTACCCCCATTGAGGTGTGGAAAGGTCTCGGGGACATAGCGATAGTATGGCTAACCAAGCTTTTCAACCTCATTTTTCGGGCAAACAAGATGCCAGAAGAATGGAGACGGAGTATATTAGTACCAATCTTCAAGAACAAGGGGGATGTTCAGAGTTGTACTAATTACCGTGGAATTAAGCTGATGAGCCATACAATGAAGCTATGGGAGAGAGTCATTGAGCACCGCTTAAGAAGAATGACAAGCGTGACCAAAAATCAGTTTGGTTTCATGCCTGGGAGGTCGACCATGGAAGCCATTTTCTTGGTACGACAACTTATGGAGAGATATAGGGAGCATAAGAAGGACTTGCATATGGTGTTCATTGACTTGGAGAAGGCCTATGATAAGATACCGCGGAATGTCATGTGGTGGGCCTTGGAGAAACACAAAGTCCCAGCAAAGTACATTACCCTCATCAAGGACATGTACAATAATGTTGTGACAAGTGTTCGAACAAGTGATGTCGACACCGATGACTTCCCGATTAAGATAGGACTGCATCAGGGGTCAGCTTTGAGCCCTTATCTTTTTGCATTGGTGATGGATGAGGTCACAAGGGGTATACAAGGAGATATCCCATGGTGTATGCTCTTTGCGGATGATGTGGTGCTAGTTGACGATAGTCGGATGGGGGTAAATAGGAAGTTAGAGTTATGGAGACAAACCTTGGAATCGAAAGGGTTTAGGGTTAGTAGAACTAAAACCGAGTACATGATGTGCGGTTTCAGTACTACTAGCTATGAGGAGGAGGAGGTTAGCCTTGATGGCCAGGTGGTACCTCGGAAGGACACCTTTCAGTATTTGGGGTCAATGTTGCAGGAGGATGGGGGTATTGATGAAGATGTGAACCATCGAATCAAAGCCGGATGGATGAAGTGGCGCCAAGCTTCTGGCATTCTCTGTGACAAGAGAGTGCCACAAAAGCTAAAAGGCAAGTTCTACAGGACGGCGGTTCGACCCGCAATGTTGTATGGCGCGGAGTGTTGGCCGACTAAAAGGCGACATGTTCGGCAGTTAGGTGTGGCGGAGATGCGTATGTTGAGATGGATGTGTGGCCACATGAGGAAGGATCGAGTCCGGAATGATGATATATGAGATAGAGTTGGGGTAGCACCAATTGAGGAGAAGCTTGTCCAACATCGTTTGAGATGGTTTGGGCATATTTAGCGCAGGCCTCCAGAAGCTCCAGTGCATAGCGGACGGCTAAAGCGTGCGGAGAATGTCAAGAGAGGGCGGGGTCGACTGATTTTGACATGGGAGGAGTCCGTTAAGAGAGACCTGAAGGATTGGAGTATCGACAAAGAGCTAGCTATGGACAGGGGTGCGTGGAAGCTTGCTATCCATGTGCTAGAGCCATGAGTTGGTTGCGAGATCTTATGGGTTTCACCTCTAGCCTACCCCAACTTGTTTGGGACTAAAGGCTTTGTTGTTGTTGTTGTTGTTGTTGTTGTAATGATTTAATGCACCTTGGAATCTGAACATGTGATGGAAAACAACCAAATTGAGCCTTATAAAATGGAAAAACTAAAATTTTGAGATAAGCCCTATAAACCGGAAAGGAGGGAATACAAAGGTAGACAATGGTGTGGGACCGTGATGTCAGGAAACCAAGAGGAAGCAAAATAAATTATAGTGATCTCCTCGCCCGCGCGCACTTTCTGCCCGAAACAGTCAGCGCCGGCCGCCCCGCTTCCTGGTGCAGGCGATTGCTCCGCCTTCAAACGACACAAGTGCCGTCCGTATGTCCATCTGCCACACACATTAATGATACGCGGTTGCCGAGGCGGCTACTCCGGCGTCACACGTCCGTCCCTCCGCCTGCCCACCATTGCTATATAAACTGCTGCGCCGGTCATAGCCACAGTCATCCGCTACCGTTGCCTTTCTCCTGTCCACACCACTACTGCCCACCATGGCTTCCTCACGCTCTAGTGCTCTTCGGGACGGGCGGACGATGGACCACAAGGAGATAGCATCCATTGCTGCCGACCGGCTGGCTGGCAGGCAGCCGGAGGACGACGACGTCCCAATGGAGAACATGGTAGTCGACGATCCGGCACCAACCCCCTCCTCCGCGCCATCCTCGCCGGTGCATTGCACCATGACCATCGGCGAGGCCCGTGCCCAATATCTGGACAGGGCGAGGCAGATGCGTGAGGAGCAGTTCTGGGAGGCGCAGGCCGACGCCGCCTACAACCACCATCTCCTCCAGGAGCACCTGCAAGCGGAGGAGCAGATCGCCGCGGAGCCGGCAAAGCAGGAGGCGTTGCTCGACTCATACCGCTCCGCCCGCAAGGGCCGCCTCGAGCGCTGGCGGTACCGCATGCGAGTGGCGGAGGCTGCGGCCGCCTACAAAGAGGCTAGCAAAGAGGGCAATGAAGCGGGCAAGGTGCTGTTTGGCGAGACCGAGGACGAGGCAGAGGACAATGCCGGCTCGAACGAGTCCCTGCTCCGCTGGCGTCAACGATGCCCTGCTCCGCCGATGCCCCGTGGCGCCAATAATGAGGCAGAGGACACCGCCGGCTCCAACGAGGCCCCGCGGCGCCAACAACGAGGCAGAGGACACCGCCGGCTCCGCTGAGGCCCCGCCCCGCCAACAACGAGGCAGAGGACATCGCTGGCTCAGCCGAGGCCCCACCATGCCGGCAACATGGGGGAGGATTTCCACCGCTCAGCCGAGGCGCCGTCTGCCGACAACGAGAAAGAGGCATCGCCGGCTCCGCCGAGGCCCCGCCCCGCTACCAACGAGGCCGCGCCACACAGAAAATGAGGAAGAGTAGAACACGGTAGGTCGCCGCAGCTCGGGTCCAAGTAAGGCCACCGCTGCTACCCTCCGGTTGAAGCCAAGCTAGGCGGGATGACCATTGATGGCCGATTAGCTTCTTGGCGGCGACGTGGAGTCAGAGAGATGCGCTGGAGAAGAACGCTGCTTCTACTTAATTGCTGGTGCAGTTGATTGACTGACACATGGGCCCAACAGGCCACATGTCAGTTACGCAACTGCACCTGCAGTTAAGTCACCGAAGCTTCTATTTGGCTCAGCGGGACATAGGTGGGTAGCTTCGGTTAATTAATTATACCTCCAGCGCACCCCTTTTTAGTTTTTTTCAAAAAGGAGGATGACCCCCGGCCTCTGCATCTGGGAGATGTATGCGGCCACAAACACGCCTTTTTAGTTGAAGAATGTATGAAATGTAATGAAATCCAGCATGTTTATATGAAATCTGACCGTGTATGAATGAATTTATTTTGATTAGTTCAAATTCCTGTATCACTGGCATTGGATGAACATGCAAAACAATACGTACTAGCATTATTCCCAGGGTGATCACCACGTTTGCAGCAGTTTCACATGTACTCCCTCCGGTCCTTTCTAGTCTGCATACAAGTTTTGTCTGCAGTCAAAGTATCTCTACTTTGACCAATCTTATACAAAAAAACTATGCACTTTCACAATGTGCGAAGTAAAAAGGAACAAAAGGAGTACAAAGAGTTTGAGCAGCCTTTTAGCGTTTCTGTACATTGCAATCAAACACACAGGCCTGGCAATTCATAGAGAACATTCAAAACAATCGATGATTATGCATCTCAGCGACTCACATATTAGAGGCAATATTTACTTCACAACTAAAGAATAAAGAAAAAATTGATCACCGCTGCTGACAGCAAAGGGCGTCCCATTCAAAAATATCAAACGCATATCTTGCTAAAATCAATGAGCAAAATTTGACAAGGTTGTCCCATTCCAAAATACCAAATGCCTACGATTGTGGAATGGGCAGGGTTTGCCATCAGTTCGGACATTGACATGGCAACTCATGCTAAATAAACCAGCTGTTCTTTTTGTGCAGTTCCACCAAAATCAACCAAATTCGCGCGTAGCTTGTATGATTTCGCCCTTATATGTTGCAACGCCTTGAACTTATGGGAACCTCCTTTCTTGTGGTGGAAATGAATGATTTGATGTATTCATGAACATTTTGTGTAGTTCCCATTGAAATAAAGCTGAGCACCACTGTTTGCACAAATACAAAAAAGTGATTAGTATAAAGCAAACTGTACTATGAATTGACAGTTTCAACAGGCACATACATGGTCCATGTAGAGCACACTTTTAGAAAAATGGAACTCACCAGAAAGAATCCTAGAACAACATTGTACTAGCGTATCATAGCAAAAAAATGGAGATTTGTCAGTCCTTCTGAGCTGAAGTTAGTTTCGTTTTGTGGGGAGTAATGTAACCATCCTTCAACTGCTCCTTCTGATGAGAAGATAGACAGTGCTTCTTCATCCAGGCATAATCGGAACTAGTCACTTCACGTACTCCATATTCTTCTTCAGAGGAAGATGATCCTGTTGTGCAAAGACAAGAGGACTACTAAATGCTAGCATCCATGTTTGCTCGAAAAAAAGCAAAGGAAATATTTAAAACATCACAGATGAAGCACTTCCCAAGGACAATACCACTTTTTCATGACAGTATCCAAACAGTAGCACAACACCAATAGAGATGAAAAAGCTCAATCATATGGATGAAATCAGTGGGCGAGTACCAACCTTTGTCAGGAGGCTGATTGTGTAGAGCATACAGATGAAGCACTTCTCGGGAACCATCTATTGCTATCTACGGGGGTGTCCATGCTTACTATACTCCTCGATTAGTTTAATGTTTCCAACATCTTCTTGTGCAGTTCCACTAAAATATATGGTATCTTCAAAGAAGATCCCTGTTTGCACAAGTAGAGATAATTACGTATGGCATCAAATCAGTGGCAAAACAATTGCTTATTCCAGCCATAGCAATAAATTAAGATGCAAAACTATATCATTACTTGTGTCATCACAGTTCCGGTGCTTCATTATAGCACCAGGAGTTGAATTTTGTTTTTCTTCCCCTTGTTCTTCCCCGTCATCACTTGGTTCAATAACAGACAAGCTTCGCCTTCAATGTAAGATTTGGCATGTCAATTAGGGAGCACAAGTATAGTACTAAACTTAATTTTCTGATGAAAGTGGCAAAAAATAGGCCAGCAGTTGTGCAATATCCTTATCTTACCTCAATGGGATATTACCGTGCACATACAGATTGGAAGTCTTGTCTCCATTTGTGCAGTTCACTAAAATCAAGCAACATTATTGTACAAGTAGCACAACATATGAAAGCACACTACAGAATCATGTGAAAGAAGGCTAGTACTGACCTCTCATGATGTGGAATTCAAACAACTCACAAGAAGAAGATCTGAACCAAATTCTCCTTAACAGATAGGAAGTAAGATCTCCTCTTGTGCAGTTCCACTAAGATCAAGCAATCAAGCAACATTGTCGGTGTGACATTTTGGTTGAACTGCACAAAACACTCTTAAAACAAAAGTGTTTTGTGCAGTGCAACAAAAGGTCACAATGGCAACGAGGTGAAGTAGATAACCCTGTTTACACAGAGGTGCAAAGGAAACAATTAGTGGTCAATAACGGTGGATGACACAGAAGCCAACAAAAAGAAGCATCTACCTTGTCTAAATGGGAAAGAAAGCAAGACAGTAGCATTTCTCAAATGGTGGCATTGATTAATATTAACATAGAGATTATATTAACAATAAAATTTGTTAAACATGTAATTTGCTTTTAACTGTGGCATTGCATCAATTTTCCAGCGGCATTATTAGAGGGTGTTTGTTTACAGGGACATTTTGGTGTAGGGACTAAAAACTCCATGTCAGTCACATCTAAACCAAATAGGAGGGACTTTTCGGGACTAAAAGTGGGCATTTGGGACTAAAGAAAGAAGACCCCGAGGGATTTTTGGGACTTTTTCCAACAGTTGCCCCTGCCACGCATCGCACCTTGTTTCTATTAGTTCATTACTAGGGGTAACATGGTCTTTTATCATGTCATTTAATAACCTCTAGTCCGTGTTTAGTCCCTGGAACCAAGCAGGTAGGGACTAGGGAGTTTTTAACCAAACAGGGCCATAGATTAACAACAGCTAATGAGTTGCACGGGACAGTGGACGCACCAGCACCATGTGCATCTACCGATGTACTGTGGTCATGCATAGTCTGTTGCAACAAAGAACAAACAACCAAGGAGCATATTTGTGTTGGTCCCAGTTTTGTTATCTTTAGACACCTTTCCCTATGTGAGCGCAGCAAATCTAGTCCTGCTCAAACTCTACAGCCTTGTCCCTTCCTTTCCTTTTTGAACTAGTACTTTCGCCCCTTCCTTTCCTCTTTGAACCACGTCCTAGATTTATGCGATACAACTTTCCCCACTACTTTCCCCCATTCCTTTCCTCTTTGAACCACATCCTAGATTCATGCTATACAACTTTCCCCCTTCATTTCCTCTTTGAACCACATCCTAGATTCATGTTATATACAACTTTTCCCACTACTTTCCCCCACTCCTTTCCTCTTTGAACCACGTCCTAGATTCATGGTATACATGCAGCTAGAGCAATGCATGTGGAGTAAGTAAAATATACCTTAAGGTTCTTGTGGCGTGGTTCGGTGGGCGACGGGACGACGGCGAAGAAGAAGGGTCGGAGGCCCTCCCATGCCGCCGCTGGGTGGAAAGTCAATAGCAGCGCCGGTAGTGGATTCCCTCCCTCGCCGACGACGACAGCGTTAAGCCTCCTTCCCTTCCCGGCGGACGGATCCTACCGGCTCTTTGAGCAGCAGTGAGGGGAGAGAGAGGCCAAGGAAGTCTTGTTTAGATCTGGAGAGGGCGAGAGAGTGTGAAGAGAGCAACTACAAGCGCTGGCAAAAATTATGCTCAAGTGTAGTTATCGAACCCGAGACCTCAAGTTTGATGAGCGAACAGGCTAACCAGCTACACAACCCTCCCGTTATGTTCAACGAGAGGAAAATAACCTTTTATACATTCCTGCATTCGTGTGACAGGCATGCCGTGTTTTGTGTGTGTGTGTGTGTGGGAGTCATTAGGTTTTCAATCATAATTGTGTCATGTGGCTTTGGTGGTAAGACTATCCACAGTGGTGCAGAAATAATACAGCCTTAGTCACCTTACCTCTCTCCATGTAGTACGTTGGGTCCCACCAGTCAGAGGGTGAAACAAACAAATTAATAAGAAAAATTAAAAGCGCCAGCGGTGTATCTTACTACCTCACACATCTCGCTACTGCTCGGGAACACTGTCCAATTGATCCCTCTGTTCGCTCACGTACTATTTTAAGTGAATCCTTATTATAACATGCACACAAATTTTGGGCACTTGTATTCGACTTAAGTCAATGTGCCACCGTATCTCGTATACTTACTACTCCCTCCGTCTAGGTGTAATAAGTCTCGTTAGAAGGTGCAACGGGACCAAGGTGCGTGCGTGTGCGTGTGTGTGTTTAACATCATGTGTGTGTTAGAGAGTGCAACAGACCAACCTACTCCTATAGAGATATGGTGTGTAGTGTACGATTTTAGCCGCGAGAGTCGGTGCATCCTCTCGTTTCTGGGCGTGTCCGGTAGAGACATGCGGACAGCTGCCACACCCGCTCCTGACCAGCCTGGCCCACCCAAAGCCCCTCCACCGCCAGCGCGCGCTTCCCGCCCGAAACGGTCAGCGCTGCTCCAAAGAATCGGTGCCGCATTCATGCCCGGGCAGAGCGGACGCGACCTCTCACTGGCGCAAGAGTGATGGTTGCTTCGTCCGTCCAACTTACTGCTGGGTCTATGTGATTTGACGGCTCATTGGTCTTTATTACTGAGGTGGTAGGACTGCTGGATGTCCCACGCTTTCGGCAAAAGGAGGTAGTAGATTACAATTTTCTCCATTCTTACAGCAGAGGAGTGCAAGAGCAGCGAAAACACGCAGGCTCAGTGATTACATGGCCCACCTCACACTATCACCGTGCGACACCTAACTCTTTACATAGTACTCCCTCTGTTCCTAAATATTACTAGATGAGTCCCCGCTCGTTGCCGCGGATCAGCGGTATATCTCTCTGCGCAAAATTATCGATTTCATTGAACTAAAAAAAATCTATAACTGCATGACAAATGTGGTAGCCAAACTAAATAAACTCCCATCATCATTTAGATCATCCCACATAAGGAAAAAAGACCAGCCAACTCCTACTGCATAATGGGATTATATTTTTCTTTTTGACATGTTAATGGCACTTAAAAGCTCACTTACATGCATGCTACTGGTGCATGCTTGCATGCAGACATGTTGATGTGATTTAAAACCCACTCACATGCATGTGCCACGGTATTTCTGCATGCTTGCATGTGGCTTAGTGCTGAGCCTCTCAACGTCTAGATCAGACGGCTATTATGACTGATTTACTTCATCTAACGGCTACGTCAATTTTGATGATGTGGCTCAAGGAGAGGATAGATAATTCCTAGTAGTGGGGGCTAGCTATTACTAGTAGATAAGTCTTTGTAGAGATTCCACTAGGTGAACTACATACGGAACAAAATGAATGAATCTACACTTAAAATGCATCTATATACATCTGCATGTGGTTAATGGTGAAATCTCTACAAAGACTTATATTTAGGAACGGAGGAAGTACTAGTATAGTACTAGTACGTACTGTAATTTATCAGCGAGATAAATTTGTACAATGTTATGAAGCTTCCAGCTCCTGTTACATGTATCTTGCGTGCAAGGTTGCCCGTTGCAACATTTCATCAAATACAAGGGAGACTAACATGCATGCTATTGCATCTCAATGATTGACAGGTCGTAGCAAATATGTACTCCCTCCATTCCAAAATAAGTGTCTCAACTTTGTGCAAACTTTAGTACAAAGTTGTACTACTACTAAAGTTGACACTTATTTTGGAACAGAGGCAGCTAAAGAAAAAAATGATCCATGCAGTCCCTAGCCCTTGAACCGTGAACCCTGACCAGGCTTCAATTTGCTGGCAACGTTCGAGCTTCCTAATAAATGAAGTTTGCAACCTTTTGACCATCGGATCATTTTGTGCAGTTTCACCAAAATCGAGATGAGCATCCCTGTGGCAAAGAAATTTAAGAAGCGTGATTAGAATAAGATTACTAGGACTAGTTGATGAGACATAAACTCATTACAAATACAGTACGTAGAAGCCAGTAGAGGTATCAGGTATGTGCGGGGCAAAGAAGTAGAGAAATATCCACAGGGAGTGATGTGGGCAGCTGGAGCAGTGGTGCAAGCCGACTGTAAAGGGAGATGTACCCGAGGGACGTAGCTCGACCTTGAGGAGGGCGGCGGGAGGCGACAACTGTCCACGTCATGGCAATGAGCAAGGGACGAAGGCAACCTCACCGGCTTTGTGAGAGAGAACGGCGGGGACCCCTGATCGGGACGTGCCGACAGTGGGTTTTCACTGTCAGCGACGGACACCGCATCTACACTAAGCATCCACCCCTTCCCCAAGTGGACGTGATCCGCCGGGATGTTAGAGATGTGGCCACAGTTGTTTTGTGCGAGAGAGTGTGAAGAGAGCAACCCTAGCAAGCAACCGTGTAGGCTGGCCCGTCCAGACTATGTATATAGTGGAGCGGTTTCCTTTTCTCTCCATACGAACCTATCATATTGCGTACATGCCACTGAAGAAAAAAATTATTTATAAATGATGCGGCACCTACTACTCGTTCTCCTATAACCTTGCGCTTGGCATCTCCAAAATATTAACCTTGCGATTGGCTCTTCGCCTCTTCGGGAAGTCGAGCAATAATGGTAGTGCACTATATATCGTTCTGGCTATGTGAGACCGAATGAATTGCTGCACGTCCACCACGTGGGCGAGGGGCGAGGGGCGAGGGAGAGTGCTACTACATACGGAGCAAAATGAGTGAATGTACACTCTAAAATACGTCTATATACATCAGTGTTTGAAGTATGTACTAGTAGTTCATATTGAAATCTACTAAGGACATATATATTCCAAACAATATGATATAATCTCTATAACCAAGGTAGTAGGGACGAGGAGTAAACGGAGGGAGTAGTAAATTTTTCTCCTCGTCCTGCGAGCCACCGCGCCCATGGGCGAGGGAGGAGCAAGCTTCACCTCATCCTGCGAGCTACCGCGCCCGTGGGCGGGGGAGACGGTGTACTAAGCAAGCTTCTCCTCGTTCTGCGAGTTGACGGGACACATCAAAAGTACTCCAGTATATAGAGCCTTGCCTCTAAGGTAGGCCCCACATGGTCAAGTCGCAATTTGTTTGTTCACCCGTGGTAGACGATCCTCCCTCCACCAAGTGGACAACCAGTACACGTGCCAAATTACCATGTGGGCTGCCTTTTTCGTATAGAAATGAGCTCCACCGTGTACTCGCGCGGGTGTGGTTGGGAAAGAGACGGGAGTACGTGCGCCGTGCATGCACCTTTTCTCTTCGTGCATGTCCCCCACCTACGTGGGTGTGTGTGAGAGATACAAACCGCGTTCGTGAGTGTTTTTTGTTTTGTGGTGGGTGAGGGTGGGGTGGGGGTTGATTTCGTGAATTATTTGTGGGAATATGTGTCGATGACATCTCAAACAAAATTTTGCATGCAATGTGTGTGAAAGGGAGGCCTATCCATATCATACATAGAGGGTCGGGCAATCCACGAGAAGAGAGGGAGGGGTCATAGCTATCGATATAGTCAAAGAGAGGATCAAGTACGGGTGGGTGCGAGATCAATGAAGAGAGCCATCGAAATTGCGTGTGTGTGTGCAAGTCAAAGATATAGGGCGACTGGCCTACCTGAACGTTAGAGGGAACATGTCAAGTTTGTGTGTGGCAGGGAGACATGACTAGAGCGCTTGATGGATCGGTGTGTGGGGGGGGGAGGGGTTGGGGGGAGGGGTAGGCACAGACCTAACTATAGAGGTAGAACGACTCGTATATGTGTTGAGAAGGAGAGACCCAGCTATGTCATGAGGGAGATCGGTTGACATCCATACATAGCTGAAGGACGGGAAATATGATGGGACAGAGAGAGAGAGAGGAGAGAGAGAGGGAGGGAGAGGGAGGGAGAGGGGTAGAGTGCTGGATGGGTGATGGAGTTGCTTCTCGGAGATGTTGGGAGAGGCCTACTAGACAAACTGAGGGTGGAACTGCAATGTTATCAATAAGAGTGGGGATGTGTTTCTGTGTGTTCCTGTGTGTGATAGATCTGTCGGGACGCATCCATGGATGATGAAGGGGAACCATGTGTTTGGTAAGCAAACCTAACTAGATCGGTAGATCAATTGTTGTTTGTCGGAGGAAGGGAGAGACACAACTAATGAGGTAGATCGATCGATGTGTGGGTAAAAACGAGTTATAAGGACCTAGCTGGCTATATGTATAGCGAGCGATCGCTCGGTGTACGTCCATTTGTTAGAGGCAAATAAGGCCCAGCGAGACGGATAGACAGAGAGAATGGAGCTAAGAGGTGGTGCGAGAGGCCCAACTACTAGCTGGATAGGGGCAGGAGTGTGCGGTTGTGAGATCGATTAAAAGAGGGGTGAGAGTTTACACGTGTGTCTGACCATATGAGAGACACGAGGCAAGGACACATAAAGGAGGAGATTGAAGCTGTGTGTGTATGCTGTAGGCAGGCATCGCTGGAGAGGTTTATCGACCGGTGTGTGTCGGAAAGGAGTTGTGGAGACTCTGAGAGAACGACCTAAAGGAAAAAATGAATGTGCCCGGTGGATAGAATGCCGAGGGAGGGGGAGGGCGAGGAGGGCGTGTGCATGCACGAGAGAAAGTTAGTGGTAGCTACAAAGGTTAGAGGACTGTGTGGGTGTAAGAGACTAACAAAGATCATAATTTGATATGAAAGCGGATTCATATATTTGAATAGGAGATCATAATGTTTTAAACATTGCATTCATGAATATAGCGGTGATACACGTGCTGTGCACATGTTATACCACAATGTGATAATGCATGTGCAACTCACAGCTAAATGCCGAACAATCTAAACCATACTATACATCAAACAATCTCACATTTTATTTGAATTTGTGATAATGTGCGGCGTTTGCAGCTTACAACTAAATATCAAGCAATCTAAACAATACTATATATCGAACATTCTCACATTTTATTTGAATTTGTGGTAATGTGTGGTGTTTGCAACTCACATCTAAATACTTGTAGGCGTAGGGGGCGGGGCACCATACATAATGTGATAAACACATTATACATATGAGACATGGTTTAGATTATGAAGATCTAGCTAGAGCTAGAAATGTAATGTGATTCGAAATCAAAATAAAGTGGATTCAAAAAATCTAGTTCAAGTTCATATAGTACACATAGTTCATATGTAACTTGATACTGATCATGTGGTGTGCTGTGAAGATAATACACAAACGATGGTTTAACTTGACAATAATGATGATTGTAGAGCTTATTAAAACAAAGAAACGAATTCAAATGCTTTGACTGCACAACAATCATTACTGTAGATCTTATTCAAATTTAGTTCATATTGAAGCGGTAGTATATACGTTTGGAATGCACTAAAGCGTTCATTTAAGTAGTAGGTTGCATGCATTATACACGTAGCGAAATATTTTAATTGAACATAACATGAATTCAAGGTTTTGAATGACATTTGTAGTGCGCATTGATTTGGTACAGTACACGTTAGGCTTGTCCGGAAATTTCAACCCGCGCCTTGTTAGCCCGAAATATTTAAGATATATCTTTGTCTCGTTGTGCTCCGACAACTCCCTCCATCTCAACCCGTGCCTTGCTATTCTGAAATTACAACACGCGCGAAAACTCCCACCTCCTATGAAATCCCGACACGCGAATGCCCGTGGTACCCCTGAACCGAAAGAACCGCCTCAAATCGGTGGGGGGTACTTTTGTAACTAACCCCACATTTCGGACAAGCGCGTCTCTAAGCTATGGTTCCCCACTGCCATCCCATCCGCCCACCCATTCATACACTGAGGCCGCGAAAACCCGCGACGAAACCCCACACCCTGCTCTGTCCGCCACCCAGTCGGAGCTTCTTCCCCGACGACGTCGTCCACAGCAACACCTCGACGTCCCTCATCCACCGTACCGGATGAGGATCTGTCATCGATCTCATCGTCCCGCCGGTTTAGCCACCCCGTCCTCCACCTCCAAGGAGCTGCCCTGACGTTCCCCTCGTCTTTCGCGCCACCTCCATTCCCACACCGCCGTCTTCACCTGCACCACTGAAAGAGCATCATCATCACCCTTTCCTCAGATGAAGCTGCGGCCTAATCGGCGCCACCAAAGAGGTTGTACACTAATCGCCGCATTTTCTTCTTGATTCGATCTCACGGTGCTGCCGGCGCTCGGTCCCGAGCCGACATGGCGCGGCTCCATCCACGGCGGCGTCGCCGGCCACTTCCTCCACGACGTCGCTCCCTCGACGGCGACGTTCACATCAGTAGGAGCTGCTGCTACTTTAGCTCTCACTCGCGCTGCTGCTCTGCTCTTGCTCTCGGTCCCTTGCCTGATCTGCTCTTGCTATTGCTCTTGCTCGTGCTGCTGCTCTCGCTCTTGCTCTTGCTTGTGATATTGCTCCGATTTCGCTACACTTCAGTCGACTGAATCGACTTTTGGGTCAGTCGATTTCCAAGGGGTGGGCTCGCCGGGGTGAAGGAAGAACCAGCCGCAGCGGGGAGTGGGGCTCGCCGGAGAGGTACCCCACTATCTATCTTGGGGTTCAGGCTGGGGGCGGTGGTCGCCGGCGGTGGCGGGGCGTTGGCGGGGCAGTGGCGTGGGGATCG